>NC_084470.1:130549668-131149668 GCF_027409185.1 Cynocephalus volans | reverse complement strand
GCTTAAACCGGATAAAACGGGAATGAACTGGTTTAAACCGGATTAAACTGGAAAAAACGGATTGAACCGGTTTAAACTGGATAAAACCGGATTGAACCGGCTTAAACCTGTTTAAACTGGATAGAGCCGGTTTAAACCGGTATCCGGTTTAAAGCGGATAAAACCGGCGTGAACCGGCTCAAACCGATTTAAACCGGATAGAACCGGAATGAACTGGTCTAAACCAGATAAAACCGGTTTAAACCAGATAAAACCGGATTGAACCGGTTCAAAACGGTTTCAACCGGATAGAACCGGAATGAACTGGTCTAAACCGGATAAAACCGGTTTAAACCAGATAAAACCGGATTGAACCGGTTCAAACCGGTTTAAACCGGATAAAACCGGAATGAACTGGTTTAAACCGGATAGAACCGGTTGAAACCGGTTGAAACCGGATATAAACGGATTGAAGCATTTTAAACTGGTTTAAAACTGATAAAACCGGAATGAACCGGCCTAAACCGGTTTAAACCGGATACGACCGGTTTAAACTGGATAAAACCGGATTGAACTGGCTGAAACGGGTTTAAACCGGATAGAACCGGTTTAAACAGGATAAAACCGATTGAACCGGTTTAAACAGGTTTAAACCGGATAAAACCGGATTGAACCGGTTTTAACTGGATAAAACCGGATTGAACTGGTTTAAACCGGTTTCAACTGGATAGAACCGGATAGAACCGGTTTAAACTGGATAAAACCGGATTGAACCAGCTTAAACAGGTTTAAACCGGATAAAACCGGATTGAACCGGTTCAAACCGGTTTAAACCGGATAAAACCAGAGTGAACTGGTTTAAACTGGATAAAACCGGATTGAACCGGTTTAAACCGGAGAAAACCGGAATGAACTGGTTTAAACAGGATAAAACCGGACTGAACCAGTTTAAACCGGAAAAAACAGGATTGAAGCATTTCAAACCGGTTTTAACCGGATAAAACCGGAATGAAACGGTTTAAACCGGATAAAACCGGATTGAACCGGTATAAACCGGATAAAACCGGATTGAACCGGTATAAACTGGTTTCAACCGGATAGAACCGGATAGAACCGGTTTAAACTGGATAAAACCGGATTGAACCAGCTTAAACCGGTTTAAACAGGATTAAACCGGTTTAAACCGGATAAAACCGGATTGAACCGGCTTAAACCGGTTTAAACCGGATAAAACCGGATTGAACCGGTTCAAACCGGTTTAAACCGGATAAAACCGGAATGAACTGGTTTAAACCGGTTTAAAACGGATAGAAGTGGAGAGAAACGGTTTTAACCGGATAAAACCGGATTGAACCGGTGTAAACCGGTTGAAACCGGATAAAAACGGATTGAAAGGGTTTAAACCGGTTTAAACGGGATAAAACTGGAATGAACCGGCTTAAACAGGTCTAAACCGGATAAAACCCGATTGAACAGGCTTAAACTGGTATAAACAGCATAGAACCAGTTTCAACCGGATAAAACCGGATTGAACCGGATTAAACCGGTTGAAACCGGATAAAACCAGACTGAACCGGTTTAAACTGGATAAAACCGGATTGAACCGGTTTGAACTGGTCTAAACCAGATAAAACCGGATTGAACTGGTTTCAACCGTTTTAAACCGGATAAAACAAGATTGAACCGGTTTAAACCGGATAAAACCGGATTGAACCAGCTTAAACCGGTTTAAACCGGATAAAACCGGATTGAACCGGTTGTAACCGGTTTAAACCGAATATAAACGGATTGAAGCAGTTTAAACCGGTTTAAAACTGATAAAACCGGAATGAACCGGCCTAAACCTGTTTAAACCCGATAGGACCGGTTTAAACCGGATAAAACCGGATTGAACTGGATTAAACTGGTTTAAACCGGATAGAACTGCTTTAAACTGGATAAAATCGATTGAACTAGTTTAAACCGGTTTAAAACGGATAAAACCAGACTGAACCAGTTTTAACCTAAGAAAACCGGATTGAACTGGTTTAAACCGGTTTCAACCAGATAGAACCGGATAGAACCGGTTTAAACTGGATAAAACCGGATTGATCCAGCTTAAACTGGTTTAAACCGGATAAAACCGGATTGAACCGGTACAAACCGGTTTAAACCGGATTAAACCGGAGTGAACTGGTTTAAACCGGATAAAACCGGATTGAACCGGTTCAAACCAGTTTAAACCGGATAAAACCGGAATGAACTGGTTTAAACCGGATAAAATCGGACTGAACCGGTTTAAACCGGATCAAACCGGATTGAACCGGATTAAACCGGTTTCAACCGGATAGAACCGGATAGAACCGGTTTAAACCGGATAAAACCCGATTGAAGCGGCTTAAACCGGTTCAAACCGGATAAAACCAGATTGAAACGGTTTAAACCGGATTGAACCGGCTTAAACCGGATAAAACGGGAATGAACTGGTTTAAACCGGATTAAACTGGAAAAAACGGATTGAACCGGTTTAAACTGGATAAAACCGGATTGAACCGGCTTAAACCTGTTTAAACTGGATAGAGCCGGTTTAAACCGGTATCCGGTTTAAAGCGGATAAAACCGGCATGAACCGGCTCAAACCGATTTAAACCGGATAGAACCGGAATGAACTGGTCTAAACCAGATAAAACCGGTTTAAACCAGATAAAACCGGATTGAACCGGTTCAAAACGGTTTCAACCGGATAGAACCGGAATGAACTGGTCTAAACCGGATAAAACCGGTTTAAACCAGATAAAACCGGATTGAACCGGTTCAAACCGGTTTAAACCGGATAAAACCGGAATGAACTGGTTTAAACCGGATAGAACCGGTTGAAACCGGTTGAAACCGGATATAAACGGATTGAAGCATTTTAAACTGGTTTAAAACTGATAAAACCGGAATGAACCGGCCTAAACCGGTTTAAACCGGATACGACCGGTTTAAACTGGATAAAACCGGATTGAACTGGCTGAAACGGGTTTAAACCGGATAGAACCGGTTTAAACAGGATAAAACCGATTGAACCGGTTTAAACAGGTTTAAACCGGATAAAACCGGATTGAACCGGTTTTAACTGGATAAAACCGGATTGAACTGGTTTAAACCGGTTTCAACTGGATAGAACCGGATAGAACCGGTTTAAACTGGATAAAACCGGATTGAACCAGCTTAAACAGGTTTAAACCGGATAAAACCGGATTGAACCGGTTCAAACCGGTTTAAACCGGATAAAACCAGAGTGAACTGGTTTAAACTGGATAAAACCGGATTGAACCGGTTTAAACCGGAGAAAACCGGAATGAACTGGTTTAAACAGGATAAAACCGGACTGAACCAGTTTAAACCGGAAAAAACAGGATTGAAGCATTTCAAACCGGTTTTAACCGGATAAAACCGGAATGAAACGGTTTAAACCGGATAAAACCGGATTGAAACGGTTTCAACCGGATAAAACCGGATTGAACCGGTTTAAACCGGATAAAACCGGATTGAACCGGTATAAACTGGTTTCAACCGGATAGAACCGGATAGAACCGGTTTAAACTGGATAAAACCGGATTGAACCAGCTTAAACCGGTTTAAACAGGATTAAACCGGTTTAAACCGGATAAAACCGGATTGAACCGGCTTAAACCGGTTTAAACCGGATAAAACCGGATTGAACCGGTTCAAACCGGTTTAAACCGGATAAAACCGGAATGAACTGGTTTAAACCGGTTTAAAACGGATAGAAGTGGAGAGAAACGGTTTTAACCGGATAAAACCGGATTGAACCGGTGTAAACCGGTTGAAACCGGATAAAAACGGATTGAAAGGGTTTAAACCGGTTTAAACGGGATAAAACTGGAATGAACCGGCTTAAACAGGTCTAAACCGGATAAAACCCGATTGAACAGGCTTAAACTGGTATAAACAGCATAGAACCAGTTTCAACCGGATAAAACCGGATTGAACCGGATTAATCCGGTTGAAACCGGATAAAACCAGACTGAACCGGTTTAAACTGGATAAAACCGGATTGAACCGGTTTGAACTGGTCTAAACCAGATAAAACCGGATTGAACTGGTTTCAACCGTTTTAAACCGGACAAAACAAGATTGAACCGGTTTAAACCGGATAAAACCGGATTGAACCAGCTTAAACCGGTTTAAACCGGATAAAACCGGATTGAACCGGTTGTAACCGGTTTAAACCGAATATAAACGGATTGAAGCAGTTTAAACTGGTTTAAAACTGATAAAACCGGAATGAACCGGCCTAAACCTGTTTAAACCCGATAGGACCGGTTTAAACCGGATAAAACCGGATTGAACTGGATTAAACTGGTTTAAACCGGATAGAACTGCTTTAAACTGGATAAAATCGATTGAACTAGTTTAAACCGGTTTAAACCGGATAAAACCAGATTGAACCAGTTTTAACCTGAGAAAACCGGATTGAACTGGTTTAAACCGGTTTCAACCAGATAGAACCGGATAGAACCGGTTTAAACTGGATAAAACCGGATTGATCCAGCTTAAACTGGTTTAAACCGGATAAAACCGGATTGAACCGGTACAAACCGGTTTAAACCGGATTAAACCGGAGTGAACTGGTTTAAACCGGATAAAACCGGATTGAACCGGTTCAAACCAGTTTAAACCGGATAAAACCGGAATGAACTGGTTTAAACCGGATAAAATCGGACTGAACCAGTTTAAACCGGATAAAACCGGATCGAACCGTTTCAAACCGGTTTTAACCGGATAAAACCGGAATGAACCGGTTTAAACCGGATAAAACCGGATTGAACCGGTTTAAACTGGTTTCAACCAGATAGAACCAGATAGAACCGGTTTAAACTGGATAAAACCGGATTGAACCGGCTTAAACCGGTTTAAACCGGATCGAACCGAATCCGGTTTAAACCGGATAAATCCGGATTGAACCGGTTCAAACTGGTTTAAACCGGATAAAACCAGATAAAACCGTTTTAAAGCGGTTTAAACTGGATAAAACCAGATTGAACCGGTTTAAGCTGATTAAAACCGGATTGAACTGGTTTAAACTGGTCTAAACCGGATAAAACCGGTTTAAACCAGATAAAACCGGATTGAAGCGGTTTAAACCGGTTAAAACCGGATAAAATCAGATTGAAACGGTTTAAACCGGATTGATCCGGCTTAAACCGGATAAAACCGGAATGAACTGGTTGAAACCGGTTTAAACCGGAAAAAACGGACTGAACCGGTTTAAAATGGATAAAACCGGATAGAACCGGTTTAATCCGGTTTAAACCAGATAAAAACCGATTGAACCGGTTTAAACCAGTTTAAAGCGGATGAAACCGGATTGAACCGGATTAAACCAGTTTATACTGGATAAACCGGATTGAATCGGTTAAAACCGGTTTAAACTGGATAAAACCAGATTGAACCGGTTTAAAACGGTTTCAACTGGATAGAACCGGATAGAACCGGTTTAAACCGGATAAAAACGGATTGAAGCGGTTTAAACCGGTTCAAACCGGATAAAACCAGATTGAAACGGTTTAAACCGGATAAAACCGGAATGAACTGGTTTAAACCTGATAAACCGTAAAAAACGGATTGAACCGGTTTAAACTGGATAAAACCGATTGATCCGGTTTAAACCGGTTTAAACCTGATAAAACCAGATTGTACCGGTTTAAACCGGATAAAAACGGATAGAACCGGTTTAAACCGGTTTAAACCAGATTGAACCGGATAGAACCGGTTTAAACCGTTTAAAACCGGATTGAACTGGTTTAAACCGGTTTAAACCGGTTCAAACCGGAGGAAACCGGAATGAACCGGTTTAAACTGGATAAAAGCGGATTGAACCGGTTAAAGCCGGTTAAAACCGGAGAAAACCGGGTGGAACCGGCTTAAACCGGTTTAAACCGGAGAAAACCGGATTGAACCGGTTGTAACCGGTTTAAACCGGATATAAACCGATTGAAGCAGTTTAAACCGGTTTAAAACTGATAAAACCAGAATGAACCGGCCTAAACCGGTTTAAACCGGATAAAACCGGATTGAACCGGTTCAAACTGGTTTAAACCGGATTGAACCAGCTTAAACCGGTTTAAACAGAATTAAAGCGGTTTAATCCGGATAAGACCGGATTGAACTGGCTTAAACCGGTTTAAACCGGATAAAACCGGATTGAACCGGTTGAAACCGGTTTAAACCGGATAAAACCGGAATGAACTGGTTTAAACCGGTTTAAAACAGATAGAAGTGGTGAGAAACGGTTTAAACCGGATAAAACCGGATTGAACCGGTGTAAACCGGTTGAAACCGATAAAAACGGATTGAAAGGGTTTAAACCGGTTTAAACTGGATAAAACTGGAATGAACCGGCTTAAACAGGCCTAAACCGGATAAAACCCGATTGAACAGGCTTAAACTGGTATAAAGAGCATAGAACCGGTTTCAACCGGATAAAACCGGATTGAACCGGTTTAAATCGGTTTAAACCGGACAAAACCGGATTGAAACGGATTAAACCAGTTTATACTGGATAAACCAGATTGAATCGGTTAAAACCGGTTTAAACCGGATAAAACAAGATTGAACCGGTTTAAACCGGATCAAACCGGATTGAACCGGATTAAACCGGTTTCAACCGGATAGAACCGGATAGAACCGGTTTAAACCGGATAAAACCCGATTGAAGCGGCTTAAACCGGTTCAAACCGGATAAAACCAGATTGAAACGGTTTAAACCGGATTGAACCGGCTTAAACCGGATAAAACGGGAATGAACTGGTTTAAACCGGATTAAACTGGAAAAAACGGATTGAACCGGTTTAAACTGGATAAAACCGGATTGAACCGGCTTAAACCTGTTTAAACTGGATAGAGCCGGTTTAAACCGGTATCCGGTTTAAAGCGGATAAAACCGGCATGAACCGGCTCAAACCGATTTAAACCGGATAGAACCGGAATGAACTGGTCTAAACCAGATAAAACCGGTTTAAACCAGATAAAACCGGATTGAACCGGTTCAAAACGGTTTCAACCGGATAGAACCGGAATGAACTGGTCTAAACCGGATAAAACCGGTTTAAACCAGATAAAACCGGATTGAACCGGTTCAAACCGGTTTAAACCGGATAAAACCGGAATGAACTGGTTTAAACCGGATAGAACCGGTTGAAACCGGTTGAAACCGGATATAAACGGATTGAAGCATTTTAAACTGGTTTAAAACTGATAAAACCGGAATGAACCGGCCTAAACCGGTTTAAACCGGATACGACCGGTTTAAACTGGATAAAACCGGATTGAACTGGCTGAAACGGGTTTAAACCGGATAGAACCGGTTTAAACAGGATAAAACCGATTGAACCGGTTTAAACAGGTTTAAACCGGATAAAACCGGATTGAACCGGTTTTAACTGGATAAAACCGGATTGAACTGGTTTAAACCGGTTTCAACTGGATAGAACCGGATAGAACCGGTTTAAACTGGATAAAACCGGATTGAACCAGCTTAAACAGGTTTAAACCGGATAAAACCGGATTGAACCGGTTCAAACCGGTTTAAACCGGATAAAACCGGAATGAAACGGTTTAAACCGGATAAAACCGGATTGAAACGGTTTCAACCGGATAAAACCGGATTGAACCGGTTTAAACCGGATAAAACCGGATTGAACCGGTATAAACTGGTTTCAACCGGATAGAACCGGATAGAACCGGTTTAAACTGGATAAAACCGGATTGAACCAGCTTAAACCGGTTTAAACAGGATTAAACCGGTTTAAACCGGATAAAACCGGATTGAACCGGCTTAAACCGGTTTAAACCGGATAAAACCGGATTGAACCGGTTCAAACCGGTTTAAACCGGATAAAACCGGAATGAACTGGTTTAAACCGGTTTAAAACGGATAGAAGTGGAGAGAAACGGTTTTAACCGGATAAAACCGGATTGAACCGGTGTAAACCGGTTGAAACCGGATAAAAACGGATTGAAAGGGTTTAAACCGGTTTAAACGGGATAAAACTGGAATGAACCGGCTTAAACAGGTCTAAACCGGATAAAACCCGATTGAACAGGCTTAAACTGGTATAAACAGCATAGAACCAGTTTCAACCGGATAAAACCGGATTGAACCGGATTAAACCGGTTGAAACCGGATAAAACCAGACTGAACCGGTTTAAACTGGATAAAACCGGATTGAACCGGTTTGAACTGGTCTAAACCAGATAAAACTGGATTGAACTGGTTTCAACCGTTTTAAACCGGATAAAACAAGATTGAACCGGTTTAAACCGGATAAAACCGGATTGAACCAGCTTAAACCGGTTTAAACCGGATAAAACTGGATTGAACCGGTTTAAACTGGTTTCAACCGGATAGAACCGGATAGAACCGGTTTAAACTGGATAAAACCGGATTGAACCGGCTTAAACCGGTTTAAACCGGATAAAACCAGATTGAACCGGTTTAAACTGGATAAAACCGGATTGAGCCGGCTTAAACAGGTTTAAACCGGATAAAACCGGATTGAACCGGTTCAAACAGGTTTAAACTGGATAAAACCGGATTGAACCGGTTTAAACAGGTTTCAACCGGGTAGAACCGGATAGAACCGGTTTAAACTGGATAAAACCGGAATGAACCGACTTAAACAGGTCTAAACCGGATAAAACCCGATTGAACAGGCTTAAACTGGTATAAACAGCATAGAACCGGTTTAAACCGGATAAAACCGGATTGAACCGTTTTAAACCGGTTTAAACCGGATAAAACCAGACTGAACCGGTTTAAACCGGATAAAATCGGATTGAACCGGTTTAAACCAGTTTCAACTGTATAGGACCGGATAGAAGCAGTTTAAACCGGATAAAACAGGATTGAACTGGTTTAAACCGGATAAAACCGGATTGAACCGGTTTAAACTGGTTTCAACCGGATAGAACCGGATAGAACCGGTTTAAACTGGATAAAACTGGATTGAACTGGCTTAAACCGGTTTAAACCGGATTAAACCGGATTGAACCGGTTCAAACTGGTTTAAACCGCTTAAAATCAGATTGAACCGGTTTAAACCGGATAAAACCGGATTGAACCGGCTTAAACTGGTTTAAACCGGATAGAACCGGATAGAACCGGTTTAAACTGGATAAAACCGGATTGAACCGGATAAAACAGGATTGAAGCGGTTTAAAACGGTTAAAACCGGATAAAATCAGATTGAAACGGTTTAAACCGGATTGATCCGGCTTAAACCGGATAAAACCGGATTGATCCGGCTTAAACCGGATAAAACCGGAATGAACTGGTTTAAACTGGTTCAAACCGGAAAAAACGGATTGAACCGGTTTAAAATGGATAAAACCGATTGAACCGGTTGAAACTGGTTTCAACCGGAAAGAACCGGATAGAACCGGTTTAAACCGGATAAAAACGGATTGAAGCGGTTTAAACCGGTTCAAACCGGATAAAACCAGATTGAAACGGTTTAAACCGGATTGAACCGGTTTAAACCGGATAAAACCGGAATGAACTGGTTTAAACCGGTTTAAACTGGAAAAAACGGATTGAACCGGTTTAAACTGGATAAAACCGATTGAACCGGTTGAAACTGGTTTCAACCGGAAAGAACCGGATAGAACCGGTTTAAACCGGATAAAAACGGATTGAAGCGGTTTAAACCGGTTCAAACCGGATAAAACCAGATTGAAACGGTTTAAACCGGATTGAACCGGTTTAAACCGGATAAAACCGGAATGAACTGGTTTAAACCGGTTTAAACTGGAAAAAACGGATTGAACCGGTTTAAACTGGATAAAACCGATTGAACAGGTTTAAACCAGTTTAAACCGGATAAAACCAGATTGTACCGGTTTAAACCGGATAAAAACGGATAGAACCGGTTTAAACCGGTTTAAACCAGATTGAATCGGATAGAACCGGTTTAAACCGTTTAAAACCGGATTGAACCGGTTTAAACCGGTTTAAACCGGTTCAAAACGGATGAAATCGGAATGAACCGGTTTAAACCGTATAAAACCGGATTGAACCGGTTTAAACCCGTTTCAACCAGATAGAACCAGATAGAACCGGTTTAAACTGGATAAAAGCAGATTGAACCGGTTAAAGCCGGTTAAAACCGGAGAAAACCGGGTGGAACCGGCTTAAACCGGTTTAAACCGGAGAAAACCGGATTGAACCGGTTGTAACTGGTTTAAACCGAATATAAACGGATTGAAGCAGTTTAAACCGGTTTAAAACTGATAAAACCAGAATGAACCGGCCTAAACCTGTTTAAACCCGATAGGACCGGTTTAAACCGGATAAAACCGGATTGAACTGGATTAAACTGGTTTAAACCGGATAGAACTGGTTTAAACTGGATAAAACCGATTGAACCGGTTTAAACCGGTTTAAACCGGATAAAACCAGATTGAACCGGTTTTAACCTGAGAAAACCGGATTGAACTGGTTTAAACCAGTTTCAACCAGATAGAACCGGATAGAACCGGTTTAAACTGGATAAAACCGGATTGAACCAGCTTAAACCGGATTAAACCGGATAAAACCGGATTGAACCGGTACAAACCGGTTTAAACCGGATAAAACCGGAGTGAACTGGTTTAAACTGGATAAAACCGGATTGAACCGGTTCAAACCAGTTTAAACCGGATAAAACTGGAATGAACTGGTTTAAACCGGATAAAATCGGACTGAACCAGTTTAAACCGGATAAAACCGGATCGAAACGTTTCAAACCGGTTTTAACCGGATAAAACCGGAATGAACCGGTTTAAACCGGATAAAACCAGATTGAACCGGTTTAAACCGGATAAAACCGGATTGAACCGGTTCAAACTGGTTTAAACCGGATAAAACCGGAATGAACTGGTTTAAACCGGTTTAAAACGGATAGAAGTGGAGAGAAACGGTTTTAACCGGATAAAACCGGATTGAACCGGTGTAAACCGGTTGAAACCGGATAAAAACGGATTGAAAGGGTTTAAACCGGTTTAAACGGGATAAAACTGGAATGAACCGGCTTAAACAGGTCTAAACCGGATAAAACCCGATTGAACAGGCTTAAACTGGTATAAACAGCATAGAACCAGTTTCAACCGGATAAAACCGGATTGAACCGGATTAAACCGGTTGAAACCGGATAAAAAAAGATTGAACCGGTTTAAACCGGATAAAACCGGATTGAACCAGCTTAAACCGGTTTAAACCGGATAAAACTGGATTGAACCGGTTTAAACTGGTTTCAACCGGATAGAACCGGATAGAACCGGTTTAAACTGGATAAAACCGGATTGAACCGGCTTAAACCGGTTTAAACCGGATAAAACCAGATTGAACCGGTTTAAACTGGATAAAACCGGATTGAGCCGGCTTAAACAGGTTTAAACCGGATAAAACCGGATTGAACCGGTTCAAACAGGTTTAAACTGGATAAAACCGGATTGAACCGGTTTAAACTGGTTTCAACCGGGTAGAACCGGTTTAATCCGGTTTAAACCAGATAAAAACCGATTGAACTGGTTTAAACCGGTTTAAAGCGGATAAAACCGGATTGAACTGGTATAAACCGGTTTAAACTGGAGAAAACCGGATTGAAGAGGTTTAAACCGGATAAAACCGAATTGAACCGGTTTAAACCGGTTTAAACCGGATAAAACCGGATTGAACCGGTTCAAACCGGTTGAAAACGGATAAAACCAAATTGAACCAGTTTAAACCGGATAAAATCAGATTGAACTGGTTTAAAACGTATAAAACCGGACTGAACCAGTTTAAACCCTTTTAAACCAGATGGAAACGAATAGAACCAGTTTAAACCGGATAAAACCGGATTGAACCGGCTTAAACCGGTTTAAACCAGATAAAACCGGATTGAACCGGCTTAAACCGGTTTAAACCGGATAAAACCGGAATGAACTGTTTTAAACCGGTTGAAAACGGATAGAACCAGTTTAAACCGGAGAAAACCGGGTGGAACCGGCTTAAACCGGTTTAAACCGGAGAAAACCGGATTGAACCGGTTTTAACCGGTTTAAACCGAATATAAACGGATTGAAGCAGTTTAAACCGGTTTAAAACTGATAAAACCGGAATGAACCGGCCTAAACCTGTTTAAACCCGATAGGACCGGTTTAAACTGGATAAAACCGGATTGATCCAGCTTAAACTGTTTTAAAACGGATAAAACCGGATTGAACCGGTACAAACCGGTTTAAACCGGATTAAACCGGAGTGAACTGGTTTAAACCGGCTAAAACCGGATTGAACCGGTTCAAACCAGTTTAAACCGGATAAAACCGGAATGAACTGGTTTAAACCGGATAAAATCGGACTGAACCAGTTTAAACCGGATAAAACCGGATCGAACCGTTTCAAACCGGTTTTAACCGGATAAAACCGGAATGAACCGGTTTAAACCGGATAAAACCGGATTGAACCGGTTTAAACCGGATAAAACCGGATTGAACCGGTTTAAACTGGTTTCAACCAGATAGAACCAGATAGAACCGGTTTAAACTGGATAAAACCGGATTGAACCGGCTTAAACCGGTTTAAACCGGATTGAACCGAATCCGGTTTAAACCGGATAAAACCGGATTGAACCGGTTCAAACTGGTTTAAACCGGATAAAACCAGATAAAACCGTTTTAAAGCGGTTTAAACTGGATAAAACCAGATTGAACCGGTTTAAGCTGATTAAAACCGGATTGAACTGGTTTAAACTGGTCTAAACCGGATAAAACCGGTTTAAACCGGATAAAACCGGATTGAACCAGTTTAAACCGGAAAAAACAGGATTGAAGCATTTCAAACCGGTTTTAACCGGATAAAACCGGAATGAAACGGTTTAAACCGGATAAAACCGGATTGAAACGGTTTCAACCGGATAAAACCGGATTGAACCGGTTTAAACCGGATAAAACCGGATTGAACCGGTATAAACTGGTTTCAACCGGATAGAACCGGATAGAACCGGTTTAAACTGGATAAAACCGGATTGAACCAGCTTAAACCGGTTTAAACAGGATTAAACCGTTTAAACCGGATAAAACCGGATTGAACCGGCTTAAAACCGGTTTAAACCGGATAAAACCGGATTGAACCGGTTCAAACCGGTTTAACCGGATAAAACCGGAATGAACTGGTTTAAACCGGTTTAAAACGGATAGATGTGGAGAGAAACGGTTTTAACCGGATAAAACCGGATTGAACGGTGTAAACGGTTGAAACCGGATAAAAACGGATTGAAAGGGTTTAAACCGGTTTAAACGGGATAAAACTGGAATGAACCGGCTTAAACAGGTCTAAACCGGATAAAACCCGATTGAACAGGCTTAAACTGGTATAAACAGCATAGAACCAGTTTCAACCGGATAAAACCGGATTGAACCGGATTAAACCGGTTGAAACCGGATAAAACCAGACTGAACCGGTTTAAACTGGATAAAACCGGATTGAACCGGTTTGAACTGGTCTAAACCAGATAAAACCGGATTGAACTGGTTTCAACCGTTTTAAACCGGATAAAACAAGATTGAACCGGTTTAAACCGGATAAAACCGGATTGAACCAGCTTAAACCGGTTTAAACCGGATAAAACTGGATTGAACCGGTTTAAACTGGTTTCAACCGGATAGAACCGGATAGAACCGGTTTAAACTGGATAAAACCGGATTGAACCGGCTTAAACCGGTTTTAAACCGGATAAAACCAGATTGAACCGGTTTAAACTGGATAAACCGGATTGAGCCGGCTTAAACAGGTTTAAACCGGATAAAACCGGATTGAACCGGTTCAAACAGGTTTAAACTGGATAAAACCGGATTGAACCGGTTTAAACTGGTTTCAACCGGGTAGAACCGGTTTAATCCGGTTTAAACCAGATAAAAACCGATTGAACTGGTTTAAACCGGTTTAAAGCGGATAAAACCGGATTGAACTGGTATAAACCGGTTTAAACTGGAGAAAACCGGATTGAAGAGGTTTAAACCGGATAAAACCGAATTGAACCGGTTTAAACCGGTTTAAACCGGATAAAACCGGATTGAACCGGTTCAAACCGGTTGAAAACGGATAAAACCAATTGAACCAGTTTAAACCGGATAAAATCAGATTGAACTGGTTTAAAACGTATAAACCGGACTGAACCAGTTTTAAACCTTTTAAACCAGATGGAAACGAATAGAACCAGTTTAAACCGATAAAACCGGATTGAACCGGCTTAAACCGGTTAAACCAGATAAAACCGGATTGAACCGGCTTAAACCGGTTTAAACCGGATAAAACCGGAATGAACTGTTTTAAACCGGTTGAAAACGGATAGAACCAGTTTAAACCGGATAAAACCGGATTGAACCGGCTTAAACCGGTTTAAACGGATAAAACCTGATTGAACCGGTTTAAACCGGATAAAACCGGATTGAACCGGCTTAAACCGGTTTAAAACGGATAGAACCGGATAGAAACGGTATAAAACCGGATAAAACCGGATTGAACCGCTGTAAACCGGTTGAAACCGGATAAAAACGGATTGAAAGGGTTTAAACCGGTTTAAACAGGATAAAACCAGATTGAACTGGTTTAATCCAGTTAAAACAGGATAGAACAGGACAGAAACAGTTTAATCCGATTTAAAAAGGATAGAACCGGATAGAACCGGTCTAAACGAGATAAAACCGGATTGAACCGGTTTTAAACCGGTTTTAACCGGATAAAACCGGATTGAACCGGTTCAAACTGGTTTAAACCGGATAAAACCGGATTAAACCGTTTTAAAGCGGTTTAAATCGGATAAAACCAGATTGAACCAGTTTTAGCCGATTAAAACCGGATTGAACTGGTTTAAACCGGTCTAAAACTGGATAAAACCGGTTTCAACAGGATAAAACCAGATTGAAACCGGTTTAAACCCGATAAAACCGAGTGAACTGGTTTAAACCGTATAAAAACGGATCGAACCGGATTAAACCGGATAAAACCGGATTGAACCGTTTCAAACCGGTTTTAAAGGGATAAAACCGGAATGAAACGTTTCAAATCGGTTTTAACCGGATAAAACCGGAATGAACCGGTTTAAACCGGATAAAATCGGATTGAACCGTTTTAAACCGGTTTTAACCGGATAGAACTGGATAGAACTGGTTTAAACCAGATAAAACCGGATTGAAGCGGTTTTAAACCGGTTTAAACCGGATAAAATCAGATTGAAACGGTTTAAACCGGATTGATCCGGCTTAAACCGGATAAAACCGGAATGAACTGGTTGAAACCGGTTTAAACCGGAAAAAACGGATTGAACCGGTTTAAACCGGTTTCAACCGGATAGAACCAGATAGAACCGGTTTAAACTGGATAAAAGCGGATTGAACCGGTTAAAGCCGGTTAAAACCGGAGAAAACCGGGTGGAACCGGCTTAAACCAGTTTAAACCGGAGAAAACCGGATTTGAACCGGTTGTAACCGGTTTAAACCGAATATAAACGGATTGAAGCAGTTTAAACCGGTTTAAAACTGATAAAACCGGAATGAACCGGCCTAAACCTGTTTAAACCCGATAGGACCGGTTTAAACTGGATAAAACCGGATTGATCCAGCTTAAACTGTTTTAAACCGGATAAAACCGGATTGAACCGGTACAAACCGGTTTAAACCGGATTAAACCGGAGTGAACTGGTTTAAACCGGCTAAAACCGGATTGAACCGGTTCAAACCAGTTTAAACCGGATAAAACCGGAATGAACTGGTTTAAACCGGATAAAATCGGACTGAACCAGTTTAAACCGGATAAAACCGGATCGAACCGTTTCAAACCGGTTTTAACCGATAAAACCGGAATGAACCGGTTAAACCGGATAAAACCGGATTGAACCGGTATTAACCGGATAAAACCGGATTGAACCGGTTTAAACTGGTTTCAACCAGATAGAACCAGATAGAACCGGTTTAAACTGGATAAAACCGGATTGAACCGGCTTAAACCGGTTTAAACCGGATTGAACCGAATCCGGTTTAAACCGGATAAAACCGGATTGAACCGGTTCAAACTGGTTTAAACCGGATAAAACCAGATAAAACCGTTTTAAAGCGGTTTAAACTGGATAAAACCAGATTGAACCGGTTTAAGCTGATTAAAACCGGATTGAACTGGTTTAAACTGGTCTAAACCGGATAAAACCGGTTTAAACCGGATAAAACCGGATTGAACCAGTTTAAACCGGAAAAAACAGGATTGAAGCATTTCAAACCGGTTTTAACCGGATAAAACCGGAATGAAACGGTTTAAACCGGATAAAACCGGATTGAAACGGTTTCAACCGGATAAAACCGGATTGAACCGGTTTAAACCGGATAAAACCGGATTGAACCGGTATAAACTGGTTTCAACCGGATAGAACCGGATAGAACCGGTTTAAACTGGATAAAACCGGATTGAACCAGCTTAAACCGGTTTAAACAGGATTAAACCGGTTTAAACCGGATAAAACCGGATTGAACCGGCTTAAACCGGTTTAAACCGGATAAAACCGGATTGAACCGGTTCAAACCGGTTTAAACCGGATAAAACCGGAATGAACTGGTTTAAACCGGTTTAAAACGGATAGATGTGGAGAGAAACGGTTTTAACCGGATAAAACCGGATTGAACCGGTGTAAACCGGTTGAAACCGGATAAAAACGGATTGAAAGGGTTTAAACCGGTTTAAACGGGATAAAACTGGAATGAACCGGCTTAAACAGGTCTAAACCGGATAAAACCCGATTGAACAGGCTTAAACTGGTATAAACAGCATAGAACCAGTTTCAACCGGATAAAACCGGATTGAACCGGATTAAACCGGTTGAAACCGGATAAAACCAGACTGAACCGGTTTAAACTGGATAAAACCGGATTGAACCGGTTTGAACTGGTCTAAACCAGATAAAACCGGATTGAACTGGTTTCAACCGTTTTAAACCGGATAAAACAAGATTGAACCGGTTTAAACCGGATAAAACCGGATTGAACCAGCTTAAACCGGTTTAAACCGGATAAAACTGGATTGAACCGGTTTAAACTGGTTTCAACCGGATAGAACCGGATAGAACCGGTTTAAACTGGATAAAACCGGATTGAACCGGCTTAAACCGGTTTAAACCGGATAAAACCAGATTGAACCGGTTTAAACTGGATAAAACCGGATTGAGCCGGCTTAAACAGGTTTAAACCGGATAAAACCGGATTGAACCGGTTCAAACAGGTTTAAACTGGATAAAACCGGATTGAACCGGTTTAAACTGGTTTCAACCGGGTAGAACCGGTTTAATCCGGTTTAAACCAGATAAAAACCGATTGAACTGGTTTAAACCGGTTTAAAGCGGATAAAACCGGATTGAACTGGTATAAACCGGTTTAAACTGGAGAAAACCGGATTGAAGAGGTTTAAACCGGATAAAACCGAATTGAACCGGTTTAAACCGGTTTAAACCGGATAAAACCGGATTGAACCGGTTCAAACCGGTTGAAAACGGATAAAACCAAATTGAACCAGTTTAAACCGGATAAAATCAGATTGAACTGGTTTAAAACGTATAAAACCGGACTGAACCAGTTTAAACCCTTTTAAACCAGATGGAAACGAATAGAACCAGTTTAAACCGGATAAAACCGGATTGAACCGGCTTAAACCGGTTTAAACCAGATAAAACCGGATTGAACCGGCTTAAACCGGTTTAAACCGGATAAAACCGGAATGAACTGTTTTAAACCGGTTGAAAACGGATAGAACCAGTTTAAACCGGATAAAACCGGATTGAACCGGCTTAAACCGGTTTAAACCGGATAAAACCTGATTGAACCGGTTTAAACCGGATAAAACCGGATTGAACCGGCTTAAACCGGTTTAAAACGGATAGAACCGGATAGAAACGGTATAAACCGGATAAAACCGGATTGAACCGCTGTAAACCGGTTGAAACCGGATAAAAACGGATTGAAAGGGTTTAAACCGGTTTAAACAGGATAAAACCAGATTGAACTGGTTTAATCCAGTTAAAACAGGATAGAACAGGACAGAAACAGTTTAATCCGATTTAAAAAGGATAGAACCGGATAGAACCGGTCTAAACGAGATAAAACCGGATTGAACCGGTTTAAACCGGTTTAAACCGGATAAAACCGGATTGAACCGGTTCAAACTGGTTTAAACCGGATAAAACCGGATTAAACCGTTTTAAAGCGGTTTAAATCGGATAAAACCAGATTGAACCAGTTTTAGCCGATTAAAACCGGATTGAACTGGTTTAAACCGGTCTAAACTGGATAAAACCGGTTTCAACAGGATAAAACCAGATTGAACCGGTTTAAACCCGATAAAACCGGAGTGAACTGGTTTAAACCGTATAAAAACGGATCGAACCGGATTAAACCGGATAAAACCGGATTGAACCGTTTCAAACCGGTTTTAAAGGGATAAAACCGGAATGAAACGTTTCAAATCGGTTTTAACCGGATAAAACCGGAATGAACCGGTTTAAACCGGATAAAATCGGATTGAACCGGTTTAAACCGGTTTTAACCGGATAGAACTGGATAGAACTGGTTTAAACCAGATAAAACCGGATTGAAGCGGTTTAAACCGGTTTAAACCGGATAAAATCAGATTGAAACGGTTTAAACCGGATTGATCCGGCTTAAACCGGATAAAACCGGAATGAACTGGTTGAAACCGGTTTAAACCGGAAAAAACGGATTGAACCGGTTTAAACCGGTTTCAACCGGATAGAACCAGATAGAACCGGTTTAAACTGGATAAAAGCGGATTGAACCGGTTAAAGCCGGTTAAAACCGGAGAAAACCGGGTGGAACCGGCTTAAACCAGTTTAAACCGGAGAAAACCGGATTGAACCGGTTGTAACCGGTTTAAACCGAATATAAACGGATTGAAGCAGTTTAAACCGGTTTAAAACTGATAAAACCGGAATGAACCGGCCTAAACCTGTTTAAACCCGATAGGACCGGTTTAAACTGGATAAAACCGGATTGATCCAGCTTAAACTGTTTTAAACCGGATAAAACCGGATTGAACCGGTACAAACCGGTTTAAACCGGATTAAACCGGAGTGAACTGGTTTAAACCGGCTAAAACCGGATTGAACCGGTTCAAACCAGTTTAAACCGGATAAAACCGGAATGAACTGGTTTAAACCGGATAAAATCGGACTGAACCAGTTTAAACCGGATAAAACCGGATCGAACCGTTTCAAACCGGTTTTAACCGGATAAAACCGGAATGAACCGGTTTAAACCGGATAAAACCGGATTGAACCGGTTTAAACCGGATAAAACCGGATTGAACCGGTTTAAACTGGTTTCAACCAGATAGAACCAGATAGAACCGGTTTAAACTGGATAAAACCGGATTGAACCGGCTTAAACCGGTTTAAACCGGATTGAACCGAATCCGGTTTAAACCGGATAAAACCGGATTGAACCGGTTCAAACTGGTTTAAACCGGATAAAACCAGATAAAACCGTTTTAAAGCGGTTTAAACTGGATAAAACCAGATTGAACCGGTTTAAGCTGATTAAAACCGGATTGAACTGGTTTAAACTGGTCTAAACCGGATAAAACCGGTTTAAACCAGATAAAACCGGATTGAAGCGGTTTAAACCGGTTAAAACCGGATAAAATCAGATTGAAACGGTTTAAACCGGATTGATCCGGCTTAAACTGGATAAAACCGGAATGAACTGGTTGAAACCGGTTTAAACCGGAAAAAACGGACTGAACCGGTTTAAAATGGATAAAACCGGATAGAACCGGTTTAATCCGGTTTAAACCAGATAAAAACCGATTGAACCGGTTTAAACCAGTTTAAAGCCGATGAAACCGGATTGAACCGGATTAAACCAGTTTATACTGGATAAACCGGATTGAATCGGTTAAAACCGGTTTAAACTGGATAAAACCCGATTGAACCGGTTTAAAACGGTTTCAACTGGATAGAACCGGATAGAACCGGTTTAAACCGGATAAAAACGGATTGAAGCGGTTTAAACCGGTTCAAACCGGATAAAACCAGATTGAAATGGTTTAAACCGGATAAAACCGGAATGAACTGGTTTAAACCTGATAAACCGTAAAAAACGGATTGAACCGGTTTAAACTGGATAAAACCGATTGATCCGGTTTAAACCGGTTTAAACCTGATAAAACCAGATTGTACCGGTTTAAACCGGATAAAAACGGATAGAACCGGTTTAAACCGGTTTAAACCAGATTGAACCGGATAGAACCGGTTTAAACCGTTTAAAACCGGATTGAACTGGTTTAAACCGGTTTAAACCGGTTCAAACCGGAGGAAACCGGAATGAACCGGTTTAAACTGGATAAAAGCGGATTGAACCGGTTAAAGCCGGTTAAAACCGGAGAAAACCGGGTGGAACCGGCTTAAACCGGTTTAAACCGGATAAAACCGGATTGAACCGGTTGAAACCGGTTTAAACCGGATAAAACCGGAATGAACTGGTTTAAACCGGTTTAAAACAGATAGAAGTGGAGAGAAACGGTTTAAACCGGATAAAACCGGATTGAACCGGTGTAAACCGGTTGAAACCGATAAAAACGGTTTGAAAGGGTTTAAACCGGTTTAAACTGGATAAAACTGGAATGAACCGGCTTAAACAGGCCTAAACCGGATAAAACCCGATTGAACAGGCTTAAACTGGTATAAAGAGCATAGAACCGGTTTCAACCGGATAAAACCGGATTGAACCGGTTTAAATCGGTTTAAACCGGACAAAACCGGATTGAAACGGATTAAACCAGTTTATACTGGATAAACCAGATTGAATCGGTTAAAACCGGTTTAAACCGGATAAAACAAGATTGAACCGGTTTAAACCGGATCAAACCGGATTGAACCGGATTAAACCGGTTTCAACCGGATAGAACCGGATAGAACCGGTTTAAACCGGATAAAACCCGATTGAAGCGGCTTAAACCGGTTCAAACCGGATAAAACCAGATTGAAACGGTTTAAACCGGATTGAACCGGCTTAAACCGGATAAAACGGGAATGAACTGGTTTAAACCGGATTAAACTGGAAAAAACGGATTGAACCGGTTTAAACTGGATAAAACCGGATTGAACCGGCTTAAACCTGTTTAAACTGGATAGAGCCGGTTTAAACCGGTATCCGGTTTAAAGCGGATAAAACCGGCATGAACCGGCTCAAACCGATTTAAACCGGATAGAACCGGAATGAACTGGTCTAAACCAGATAAAACCGGTTTAAACCAGATAAAACCGGATTGAACCGGTTCAAAACGGTTTCAACCGGATAGAACCGGAATGAACTGGTCTAAACCGGATAAAACCGGTTTAAACCAGATAAAACCGGATTGAACCAGTTCAAACCGGTTTAAACCGGATAAAACCGGAATGAACTGGTTTAAACCGGATAGAACCGGTTGAAACCGGTTGAAACCGGATATAAACGGATTGAAGCATTTTAAACTGGTTTAAAACTGATAAAACCGGAATGAACCGGCCTAAACCGGTTTAAACCGGATACGACCGGTTTAAACTGGATAAAACCGGATTGAACTGGCTGAAACGGGTTTAAACCGGATAGAACCGGTTTAAACAGGATAAAACCGATTGAACCGGTTTAAACAGGTTTAAACCGGATAAAACCGGATTGAACCGGTTTTAACTGGATAAAACCGGATTGAACCGGTTCAAACCGGTTTAAACCGGATAAAACCAGAGTGAACTGGTTTAAACCGGATAAAACCGGATTGAACCGGTTTAAACCGGAGAAAACCGGAATGAACTGGTTTAAACAGGATAAAACCGGACTGAACCAGTTTAAACCGGAAAAAACAGGATTGAAGCATTTCAAACCGGTTTTAACCGGATAAAACCGGAATGAAACGGTTTAAACCGGATAAAACCGGATTGAACCGGTTCAAACCAGTTTAAACCGGATAAAACCGGAATGAACTGGTTTAAACCGGATAAAATCGGACTGAACCAGTTTAAACCGGATAAAACCGGATCGAACCGTTTCAAAACGGTTTTAACCGGATAAAACCGGAATGAACCGGTTTAAACCGGATAAAACCGGATTGAACCGGTTTAAACCGGATAAAACCGGATTGAACCGGTTTAAACTGGTTTCAACCAGATAGAACCAGATAGAACCGGTTTAAACTGGATAAAACCGGATTGAACCGGCTTAAACCGGTTTAAACCGGATTGAACCGAATCCGGTTTAAACCGGATAAAACCGGATTGAACCGGTTCAAACTGGTTTAAACCGGATAAAACCAGATAAAACCGTTTTAAAGCGGTTTAAACTGGATAAAACCAGATTGAACCGGTTTAAGCTGATTAAAACCGGATTGAACTGGTTTAAACTGGTCTAAACCGGATAAAACCGGTTTAAACCGGATAAAACCGGATTGAACCAGTTTAAACCGGAAAAAACAGGATTGAAGCATTTCAAACCGGTTTTAACCGGATAAAACCGGAATGAAACGGTTTAAACCGGATAAAACCGGATTGAAACGGTTTCAACCGGATAAAACCGGATTGAACCGGTTTAAACCGGATAAAACCGGATTGAACCGGTATAAACTGGTTTCAACCGGATAGAACCGGATAGAACCGGTTTAAACTGGATAAAACCGGATTGAACCAGCTTAAACCGGTTTAAACAGGATTAAACCGGTTTAAACCGGATAAAACCGGATTGAACCGGCTTAAACCGGTTTAAACCGGATAAAACCGGATTGAACCGGTTCAAACCGGTTTAAACCGGATAAAACCGGAATGAACTGGTTTAAACCGGTTTAAAACGGATAGATGTGGAGAGAAACGGTTTTAACCGGATAAAACCGGATTGAACCGGTGTAAACCGGTTGAAACCGGATAAAAACGGATTGAAAGGGTTTAAACCGGTTTAAACGGGATAAAACTGGAATGAACCGGCTTAAACAGGTCTAAACCGGATAAAACCCGATTGAACAGGCTTAAACTGGTATAAACAGCATAGAACCAGTTTCAACCGGATAAAACCGGATTGAACCGGATTAAACCGGTTGAAACCGGATAAAACCAGACTGAACCGGTTTAAACTGGATAAAACCGGATTGAACCGGTTTGAACTGGTCTAAACCAGATAAAACCGGATTGAACTGGTTTCAACCGTTTTAAACCGGATAAAACAAGATTGAACCGGTTTAAACCGGATAAAACCGGATTGAACCAGCTTAAACCGGTTTAAACCGGATAAAACTGGATTGAACCGGTTTAAACTGGTTTCAACCGGATAGAACCGGATAGAACCGGTTTAAACTGGATAAAACCGGATTGAACCGGCTTAAACCGGTTTAAACCGGATAAAACCAGATTGAACCGGTTTAAACTGGATAAAACCGGATTGAGCCGGCTTAAACAGGTTTAAACCGGATAAAACCGGATTGAACCGGTTCAAACAGGTTTAAACTGGATAAAACCGGATTGAACCGGTTTAAACTGGTTTCAACCGGGTAGAACCGGTTTAATCCGGTTTAAACCAGATAAAAACCGATTGAACTGGTTTAAACCGGTTTAAAGCGGATAAAACCGGATTGAACTGGTATAAACCGGTTTAAACTGGAGAAAACCGGATTGAAGAGGTTTAAACCGGATAAAACCGAATTGAACCGGTTTAAACCGGTTTAAACCGGATAAAACCGGATTGAACCGGTTCAAACCGGTTGAAAACGGATAAAACCAAATTGAACCAGTTTAAACCGGATAAAATCAGATTGAACTGGTTTAAAACGTATAAAACCGGACTGAACCAGTTTAAACCCTTTTAAACCAGATGGAAACGAATAGAACCAGTTTAAACCGGATAAAACCGGATTGAACCGGCTTAAACCGGTTTAAACCAGATAAAACCGGATTGAACCGGCTTAAACCGGTTTAAACCGGATAAAACCGGAATGAACTGTTTTAAACCGGTTGAAAACGGATAGAACCAGTTTAAACCGGATAAAACCGGATTGAACCGGCTTAAACCGGTTTAAACCGGATAAAACCTGATTGAACCGGTTTAAACCGGATAAAACCGGATTGAACCGGCTTAAACCGGTTTAAAACGGATAGAACCGGATAGAAACGGTATAAACCGGATAAAACCGGATTGAACCGCTGTAAACCGGTTGAAACCGGATAAAAACGGATTGAAAGGGTTTAAACCGGTTTAAACAGGATAAAACCAGATTGAACTGGTTTAATCCAGTTAAAACAGGATAGAACAGGACAGAAACAGTTTAATCCGATTTAAAAAGGATAGAACCGGATAGAACCGGTCTAAACGAGATAAAACCGGATTGAACCGGTTTAAACCGGTTTAAACCGGATAAAACCGGATTGAACCGGTTCAAACTGGTTTAAACCGGATAAAACCGGATTAAACCGTTTTAAAGCGGTTTAAATCGGATAAAACCAGATTGAACCAGTTTTAGCCGATTAAAACCGGATTGAACTGGTTTAAACCGGTCTAAACTGGATAAAACCGGTTTCAACAGGATAAAACCAGATTGAACCGGTTTAAACCCGATAAAACCGGAGTGAACTGGTTTAAACCGTATAAAAACGGATCGAACCGGTTTAAACCGGATAAAACCGGATTGAACCGTTTCAAACCGGTTTTAAAGGGATAAAACCGGAATGAAACGTTTCAAATCGGTTTTAACCGGATAAAACCGGAATGAACCGGTTTAAACCGGATAAAATCGGATTGAACCGGTTTAAACCGGTTTTAACCGGATAGAACTGGATAGAACTGGTTTAAACCGGATAAAACCGGATTGAAGCGGTTTAAACCGGTTTAAACCGGATAAAATCAGATTGAAACGGTTTAAACCGGATTGATCCGGCTTAAACCGGATAAAACCGGAATGAACTGGTTGAAACCGGTTTAAACCGGAAAAAACGGATTGAACCGGTTTAAACCGGTTTCAACCGGATAGAACCAGATAGAACCGGTTTAAACTGGATAAAAGCGGATTGAACCGGTTAAAGCCGGTTAAAACCGGAGAAAACCGGGTGGAACCGGCTTAAACCAGTTTAAACCGGAGAAAACCGGATTGAACCGGTTGTAACCGGTTTAAACCGAATATAAACGGATTGAAGCAGTTTAAACCGGTTTAAAACTGATAAAACCGGAATGAACCGGCCTAAACCTGTTTAAACCCGATAGGACCGGTTTAAACCGGATAAAACCGGATTGAACTGGATTAAACTGGTTTAAACCGGATAGAACTGCTTTAAACTGGATAAAATCGATTGAACTAGTTTAAACCGGTTTAAACCGGATAAAACCGGATTGAAACGGATTAAACCAGTTTATACTGGATAAACCAGATTGAATCGGTTAAAACCGGTTTAAACCGGATAAAACAAGATTGAACCGGTTTAAACCGGATCAAACCGGATTGAACCGGATTAAACCGGTTTCAACCGGATAGAACCGGATAGAACCGGTTTAAACCGGATAAAACCCGATTGAAGCGGCTTAAACCGGTTCAAACCGGATAAAACCAGATTGAAACGGTTTAAACCGGATTGAACCGGCTTAAACCGGATAAAACGGGAATGAACTGGTTTAAACCGGATTAAACTGGAAAAAACGGATTGAACCGGTTTAAACTGGATAAAACCGGATTGAACCGGCTTAAACCTGTTTAAACTGGATAGAGCCGGTTTAAACCGGTATCCGGTTTAAAGCGGATAAAACCGGCATGAACCGGCTCAAACCGATTTAAACCGGATAGAACCGGAATGAACTGGTCTAAACCAGATAAAACCGGTTTAAACCAGATAAAACCGGATTGAACCGGTTCAAAACGGTTTCAACCGGATAGAACCGGAATGAACTGGTCTAAACCGGATAAAACCGGTTTAAACCAGATAAAACCGGATTGAACCAGTTCAAACCGGTTTAAACCGGATAAAACCGGAATGAACTGGTTTAAACCGGATAGAACCGGTTGAAACCGGTTGAAACCGGATATAAACGGATTGAAGCATTTTAAACTGGTTTAAAACTGATAAAACCGGAATGAACCGGCCTAAACCGGTTTAAACCGGATACGACCGGTTTAAACTGGATAAAACCGGATTGAACTGGCTGAAACGGGTTTAAACCGGATAGAACCGGTTTAAACAGGATAAAACCGATTGAACCGGTTTAAACAGGTTTAAACCGGATAAAACCGGATTGAACCGGTTTTAACTGGATAAAACCGGATTGAACCGGTTCAAACCGGTTTAAACCGGATAAAACCAGAGTGAACTGGTTTAAACCGGATAAAACCGGATTGAACCGGTTTAAACCGGAGAAAACCGGAATGAACTGGTTTAAACAGGATAAAACCGGACTGAACCAGTTTAAACCGGAAAAAACAGGATTGAAGCATTTCAAACCGGTTTTAACCGGATAAAACCGGAATGAAACGGTTTAAACCGGATGAAACCGGATTGAACCGGTTCAAACCAGTTTAAACCGGATAAAACCGGAATGAACTGGTTTAAACCGGATAAAATCGGACTGAACCAGTTTAAACCGGATAAAACCGGATCGAACCGTTTCAAAACGGTTTTAACCGGATAAAACCGGAATGAACCGGTTTAAACCGGATAAAACCGGATTGAACCGGTTTAAACCGGATAAAACCGGATTGAACCGGTTTAAACTGGTTTCAACCAGATAGAACCAGATAGAACCGGTTTAAACTGGATAAAACCGGATTGAACCGGCTTAAACCGGTTTAAACCGGATTGAACCGAATCCGGTTTAAACCGGATAAAACCGGATTGAACCGGTTCAAACTGGTTTAAACCGGATAAAACCAGATAAAACCGTTTTAAAGCGGTTTAAACTGGATAAAACCAGATTGAACCGGTTTAAGCTGATTAAAACCGGATTGAACTGGTTTAAACTGGTCTAAACCGGATAAAACCGGTTTAAACCGGATAAAACCGGATTGAACCAGTTTAAACCGGAAAAAACAGGATTGAAGCATTTCAAACCGGTTTTAACCGGATAAAACCGGAATGAAACGGTTTAAACCGGATAAAACCGGATTGAAACGGTTTCAACCGGATAAAACCGGATTGAACCGGTTTAAACCGGATAAAACCGGATTGAACCGGTATAAACTGGTTTCAACCGGATAGAACCGGATAGAACCGGTTTAAACTGGATAAAACCGGATTGAACCAGCTTAAACCGGTTTAAACAGGATTAAACCGGTTTAAACCGGATAAAACCGGATTGAACCGGCTTAAACCGGTTTAAACCGGATAAAACCGGATTGAACCGGTTCAAACCGGTTTAAACCGGATAAAACCGGAATGAACTGGTTTAAACCGGTTTAAAACGGATAGATGTGGAGAGAAACGGTTTTAACCGGATAAAACCGGATTGAACCGGTGTAAACCGGTTGAAACCGGATAAAAACGGATTGAAAGGGTTTAAACCGGTTTAAACGGGATAAAACTGGAATGAACCGGCTTAAACAGGTCTAAACCGGATAAAACCCGATTGAACAGGCTTAAACTGGTATAAACAGCATAGAACCAGTTTCAACCGGATAAAACCGGATTGAACCGGATTAAACCGGTTGAAACCGGATAAAACCAGACTGAACCGGTTTAAACTGGATAAAACCGGATTGAACCGGTTTGAACTGGTCTAAACCAGATAAAACCGGATTGAACTGGTTTCAACCGTTTTAAACCGGATAAAACAAGATTGAACCGGTTTAAACCGGATAAAACCGGATTGAACCAGCTTAAACCGGTTTAAACCGGATAAAACTGGATTGAACCGGTTTAAACTGGTTTCAACCGGATAGAACCGGATAGAACCGGTTTAAACTGGATAAAACCGGATTGAACCGGCTTAAACCGGTTTAAACCGGATAAAACCAGATTGAACCGGTTTAAACTGGATAAAACCGGATTGAGCCGGCTTAAACAGGTTTAAACCGGATAAAACCGGATTGAACCGGTTCAAACAGGTTTAAACTGGATAAAACCGGATTGAACCGGTTTAAACTGGTTTCAACCGGGTAGAACCGGTTTAATCCGGTTTAAACCAGATAAAAACCGATTGAACTGGTTTAAACCGGTTTAAAGCGGATAAAACCGGATTGAACTGGTATAAACCGGTTTAAACTGGAGAAAACCGGATTGAAGAGGTTTAAACCGGATAAAACCGAATTGAACCGGTTTAAACCGGTTTAAACCGGATAAAACCGGATTGAACCGGTTCAAACCGGTTGAAAACGGATAAAACCAAATTGAACCAGTTTAAACCGGATAAAATCAGATTGAACTGGTTTAAAACGTATAAAACCGGACTGAACCAGTTTAAACCCTTTTAAACCAGATGGAAACGAATAGAACCAGTTTAAACCGGATAAAACCGGATTGAACCGGCTTAAACCGGTTTAAACCAGATAAAACCGGATTGAACCGGCTTAAACCGGTTTAAACCGGATAAAACCGGAATGAACTGTTTTAAACCGGTTGAAAACGGATAGAACCAGTTTAAACCGGATAAAACCGGATTGAACCGGCTTAAACCGGTTTAAACCGGATAAAACCTGATTGAACCGGTTTAAACCGGATAAAACCGGATTGAACCGGCTTAAACCGGTTTAAAACGGATAGAACCGGATAGAAACGGTATAAACCGGATAAAACCGGATTGAACCGCTGTAAACCGGTTGAAACCGGATAAAAACGGATTGAAAGGGTTTAAACCGGTTTAAACAGGATAAAACCAGATTGAACTGGTTTAATCCAGTTAAAACAGGATAGAACAGGACAGAAACAGTTTAATCCGATTTAAAAAGGATAGAACCGGATAGAACCGGTCTAAACGAGATAAAACCGGATTGAACCGGTTTAAACCGGTTTAAACCGGATAAAACCGGATTGAACCGGTTCAAACTGGTTTAAACCGGATAAAACCGGATTAAACCGTTTTAAAGCGGTTTAAATCGGATAAAACCAGATTGAACCAGTTTTAGCCGATTAAAACCGGATTGAACTGGTTTAAACCGGTCTAAACTGGATAAAACCGGTTTCAACAGGATAAAACCAGATTGAACCGGTTTAAACCCGATAAAACCGGAGTGAACTGGTTTAAACCGTATAAAAACGGATCGAACCGGTTTAAACCGGATAAAACCGGATTGAACCGTTTCAAACCGGTTTTAAAGGGATAAAACCGGAATGAAACGTTTCAAATCGGTTTTAACCGGATAAAACCGGAATGAACCGGTTTAAACCGGATAAAATCGGATTGAACCGGTTTAAACCGGTTTTAACCGGATAGAACTGGATAGAACTGGTTTAAACCGGATAAAACCGGATTGAAGCGGTTTAAACCGGTTTAAACCGGATAAAATCAGATTGAAACGGTTTAAACCGGATTGATCCGGCTTAAACCGGATAAAACCGGAATGAACTGGTTGAAACCGGTTTAAACCGGAAAAAACGGATTGAACCGGTTTAAACCGGTTTCAACCGGATAGAACCAGATAGAACCGGTTTAAACTGGATAAAAGCGGATTGAACCGGTTAAAGCCGGTTAAAACCGGAGAAAACCGGGTGGAACCGGCTTAAACCAGTTTAAACCGGAGAAAACCGGATTGAACCGGTTGTAACCGGTTTAAACCGAATATAAACGGATTGAAGCAGTTTAAACCGGTTTAAAACTGATAAAACCGGAATGAACCGGCCTAAACCTGTTTAAACCCGATAGGACCGGTTTAAACCGGATAAAACCGGATTGAACTGGATTAAACTGGTTTAAACCGGATAGAACTGCTTTAAACTGGATAAAATCGATTGAACTAGTTTAAACCGGTTTAAACCGGATAAAACCAGATTGAACCGGTTTTAACCTGAGAAAACCGGATTGAACTGGTTTAAACCGGTTTCAACCAGATAGAACCGGATAGAACCGGTTTAAACTGGATAAAACCGGATTGATCCAGCTTAAACTGGTTTAAACCGGATAAAACCGGATTGAACCGGTACAAACCGGTTTAAACCGGATTAAACCGGAGTGAACTGGTTTAAACCGGATAAAACCGGATTGAACCGGTACAAACCGGTTTAAACCGGATTAAACCGGAGTGAACTGGTTTAAACCGGATAAAAACCGATTGAACCGGTTTAAACCAGTTTAAAGCCGATGAAACCGGATTGAACCGGATTAAACCAGTTTATACTGGATAAACCGGATTGAATCGGTTAAAACCGGTTTAAACTGGATAAAACCAGATTGAACCAGTTTAAAACGGTTTCAACTGGATAGAACCGGATAGAACCGGTTTAAACCGGATAAAAACGGATTGAAGCGGTTTAAACCGGTTCAAACCGGATAAAACCAGATTGAAACGGTTTAAACCGGATAAAACCGGAATGAACTGGTTTAAACCTGATAAACCGTAAAAAACGGATTGAACCGGTTTAAACTGGATGAAACCGATTGATCCGGTTTAAACCGGTTTAAACCTGATAAAACCAGATTGTACCGGTTTAAACCGGATAAAAACGGATAGAACCGGTTTAAACCGGTTTAAACCAGATTGAACCGGATAGAACCGGTTTAAACCGTTTAAAACCGGATTGAACTGGTTTAAACCGGTTTAAACCGGTTCAAACCGGAGGAAACCGGAATGAACCGGTTTAAACTGGATAAAAGCGGATTGAACCGGTTAAAGCCGGTTAAAACCGGAGAAAACCGGGTGGAACCGGCTTAAACCGGTTTAAACCGGAGAAAACCGGATTGAACCGGTTGTAACCGGTTTAAACCGGATATAAACCAATTGAAGCAGTTTAAACCGGTTTAAAACTGATAAAACCAGAATGAACCGGCCTAAACCGGTTTAAACCGGATAAAACCGGATTGAACCAGTTTAAACCCGTTTAAACCAGATAGAAACGGATAGAACCGGTTTAAACCAGATAAAACCGGATTGAACTGGTTTAATCCAGTTAAAACAGGATAGAACAGGACAGAACAAGTTTAATCCGATTTAAAAAGGATAGAACCGGATAGAACCGGTCTAAACGAGATAAAACCGGATTGAACCGGTTTAAACCGGTTTAAACCGGATAAAACCGGATTGAACCGGTTCAAACTGGTTTATACCGGATAAAACCGGATTAAACCGTTTTAAAGCGGTTTAAACCGGATAAAACCAGATTGAACCAGTTTAAGCCGATTAAAACCGGATTGAACTGGTTTAAACCGGTCTAAACCGGATAAAACCGGTTTCAACAGGATAAAACCAGATTGAACCGGTTTAAACCAGATAAAACTGGATTGAACCGGTTCAAACCGGTTTAAACCGGAGAAAACCGGAGTGAACTGGTTTAAACCCGATAAAAACGGATTGAACCGGTTTAAACGGGATAAAACCGGATTGAACCGTTTCAAACCGGTTTTAAACGGATAAAACCGGAATGAACCGTTTTAAACCGGATAAGACAGGATTGAACCGTTTCAAACCGGTCTTAACCGGATAAAACCGGAATGAACCGGTTTAAACCGGATAAAATTGGATTGAACCGGTTTAAACCGGATAAAACCAGATTGAACCGGTTTAAACTGGTTTCAACCGGATAGAACCGGATAGAACCGGTTTAAACTGGATAAAACCGGATTGAACCGGCTTAAACCGGTTTAAACCGGATAAAATCGGATTGAACCGGTTCAAACCGGATATAACCGGATAGAACCGGATAGAACCGGTTTAAAACGTATAAAACCGGATTGAACCGGTTTAAACCGGTTTAAACCGGATAAAACAGGATTGAACTGGTTTAAACCGGATAAAAGCGGATTGAACCGGTTTAAACCAGTTTCAACCGGATAGAAATGGATAGAACCGGTTTAAACCGGATAAAACCGGATTGAAGCGGTTTAAACCGTTTAAAACCGGATAAAACCAGATTGAAACGGTTTAAACCGGATTGATCCGGCTTAAACCGGATAAAACCGAAATGAACTGGTTTAAACCGGTTTAAACCGGAAAAAACGGATTGAACCGGTTTAAAATGGATAAAACCGGATAGAACCGGTTTAATCCGGTTTAAACCAGATAAAAACCGATTGAACTGGTTTAAACCGGTTTAAAGCGGATAAAACCGGATTGAACTGGTATAAACCGGTTTAAACTGGAGAAAACCGGATTGAAGAGGTTTAAACCGGATAAAACCGAATTGAACCGGTTTAAACCGGTTTAAACCGGATAAAACCGGATTGAACCGGTTCAAACCGGTTGAAAACGGATAAAACCAAATTGAACCAGTTTAAACCGGATAAAATCAGATTGAACTGGTTTAAAACGTATAAAACCGGACTGAACCAGTTTAAACCCTTTTAAACCAGATGGAAACGAATAGAACCAGTTTAAACCGGATAAAACCGGATTGAACCGGCTTAAACCAGTTTAAACCAGATAAAACCGGATTGAACCGGCTTAAACCGGTTTAAACCGGATAAAACCGGAATGAACTGTTTTAAACCGGTTGAAAACGGATAGAACCAGTTTTAACCGGATAAAACCGGAATGAACCGGTTTAAACCGGATAAAATCGGATTGAACCGGTTTAAACCGGTTTTAACCGGATAGAACTGGATAGAACTGGTTTAAACCGGATAAAACCGGATTGAAGCGGTTTAAACCGGTTTAAACCGGATAAAATCAGATTGAAACGGTTTAAACCGGATTGATCCGGCTTAAACCGGATAAAACCGGAATGAACTGGTTGAAACCGGTTTAAACCGGAAAAAACGGATTGAACCGGTTTAAACCGGTTTCAACCGGATAGAACCAGATAGAACCGGTTTAAACTGGATAAAAGCGGATTGAACCGGTTAAAGCCGGTTAAAACCGGAGAAAACCGGGTGGAACCGGCTTAAACCAGTTTAAACCGGAGAAAACCGGATTGAACCGGTTGTAACCGGTTTAAACCGAATATAAACGGATTGAAGCAGTTTAAACCGGTTTAAAACTGATAAAACCGGAATGAACCGGCCTAAACCTGTTTAAACCCGATAGGACCGGTTTAAACTGGATAAAACCGGATTGATCCAGCTTAAACTGTTTTAAACCGGATAAAACCGGATTGAACCGGTACAAACCGGTTTAAACCGGATTAAACCGGAGTGAACTGGTTTAAACCGGCTAAAACCGGATTGAACCGGTTCAAACCAGTTTAAACCGGATAAAACCGGAATGAACTGGTTTAAACCGGATAAAATCGGACTGAACCAGTTTAAACCGGATAAAACCGGATCGAACCGTTTCAAACCGGTTTTAACCGGATAAAACCGGAATGAACCGGTTTAAACCGGATAAAACCGGATTGAACCGGTTTAAACCGGATAAAACCGGATTGAACCGGTTTAAACTGGTTTCAACCAGATAGAACCAGATAGAACCGGTTTAAACTGGATAAAACCGGATTGAACCGGCTTAAACCGGTTTAAACCGGATTGAACCGAATCCGGTTTAAACCGGATAAAACCGGATTGAACCGGTTCAAACTGGTTTAAACCGGATAAAACCAGATAAAACCGTTTTAAAGCGGTTTAAACTGGATAAAACCAGATTGAACCGGTTTAAGCTGATTAAAACCGGATTGAACTGGTTTAAACTGGTCTAAACCGGATAAAACCGGTTTAAACCGGATAAAACCGGATTGAACCAGTTTAAACCGGAAAAAACAGGATTGAAGCATTTCAAACCGGTTTTAACCGGATAAAACCGGAATGAAACGGTTTAAACCGGATAAAACCGGATTGAAACGGTTTCAACCGGATAAAACCGGATTGAACCGGTTTAAACCGGATAAAACCGGATTGAACCGGTATAAACTGGTTTCAACCGGATAGAACCGGATAGAACCGGTTTAAACTGGATAAAACCGGATTGAACCAGCTTAAACCGGTTTAAACAGGATTAAACCGGTTTAAACCGGATAAAACCGGATTGAACCGGCTTAAACCGGTTTAAACCGGATTAAACCGGAGTGAACTGGTTTAAACCGGATAAAAACCGATTGAACCGGTTTAAACCAGTTTAAAGCCGATGAAACCGGATTGAACCGGATTAAACCAGTTTATACTGGATAAACCGGATTGAATCGGTTAAAACCGGTTTAAACTGGATAAAACCAGATTGAACCAGTTTAAAACGGTTTCAACTGGATAGAACCGGATAGAACCGGTTTAAACCGGATAAAAACGGATTGAAGCGGTTTAAACCGGTTCAAACCGGATAAAACCAGATTGAAACGGTTTAAACCGGATAAAACCGGAATGAACTGGTTTAAACCTGATAAACCGTAAAAAACGGATTGAACCGGTTTAAACTGGATGAAACCGATTGATCCGGTTTAAACCGGTTTAAACCTGATAAAACCAGATTGTACCGGTTTAAACCGGATAAAAACGGATAGAACCGGTTTAAACCGGTTTAAACCAGATTGAACCGGATAGAACCGGTTTAAACCGTTTAAAACCGGATTGAACTGGTTTAAACCGGTTTAAACCGGTTCAAACCGGAGGAAACCGGAATGAACCGGTTTAAACTGGATAAAAGCGGATTGAACCGGTTAAAGCCGGTTAAAACCGGAGAAAACCGGGTGGAACCGGCTTAAACCGGTTTAAACCGGAGAAAACCGGATTGAACCGGTTGTAACCGGTTTAAACCGGATATAAACCAATTGAAGCAGTTTAAACCGGTTTAAAACTGATAAAACCAGAATGAACCGGCCTAAACCGGTTTAAACCGGATAAAACCGGATTGAACCAGTTTAAACCCGTTTAAACCAGATAGAAACGGATAGAACCGGTTTAAACCAGATAAAACCGGATTGAACTGGTTTAATCCAGTTAAAACAGGATAGAACAGGACAGAACAAGTTTAATCCGATTTAAAAAGGATAGAACCGGATAGAACCGGTCTAAACGAGATAAAACCGGATTGAACCGGTTTAAACCGGTTTAAACCGGATAAAACCGGATTGAACCGGTTCAAACTGGTTTATACCGGATAAAACCGGATTAAACCGTTTTAAAGCGGTTTAAACCGGATAAAACCAGATTGAACCAGTTTAAGCCGATTAAAACCGGATTGAACTGGTTTAAACCGGTCTAAACCGGATAAAACCGGTTTCAACAGGATAAAACCAGATTGAACCGGTTTAAACCAGATAAAACTGGATTGAACCGGTTCAAACCGGTTTAAACCGGAGAAAACCGGAGTGAACTGGTTTAAACCCGATAAAAACGGATTGAACCGGTTTAAACGGGATAAAACCGGATTGAACCGTTTCAAACCGGTTTTAAACGGATAAAACCGGAATGAACCGTTTTAAACCGGATAAGACAGGATTGAACCGTTTCAAACCGGTCTTAACCGGATAAAACCGGAATGAACCGGTTTAAACCGGATAAAATTGGATTGAACCGGTTTAAACCGGATAAAACCAGATTGAACCGGTTTAAACTGGTTTCAACCGGATAGAACCGGATAGAACCGGTTTAAACTGGATAAAACCGGATTGAACCGGCTTAAACCGGTTTAAACCGGATAAAATCGGATTGAACCGGTTCAAACCGGATATAACCGGATAGAACCGGATAGAACCGGTTTAAAACGTATAAAACCGGATTGAACCGGTTTAAACCGGTTTAAACCGGATAAAACAGGATTGAACTGGTTTAAACCGGATAAAAGCGGATTGAACCGGTTTAAACCAGTTTCAACCGGATAGAAATGGATAGAACCGGTTTAAACCGGATAAAACCGGATTGAAGCGGTTTAAACCGTTTAAAACCGGATAAAACCAGATTGAAACGGTTTAAACCGGATTGATCCGGCTTAAACCGGATAAAACCGAAATGAACTGGTTTAAACCGGTTTAAACCGGAAAAAACGGATTGAACCGGTTTAAAATGGATAAAACCGGATAGAACCGGTTTAATCCGGTTTAAACCAGATAAAAACCGATTGAACTGGTTTAAACCGGTTTAAAGCGGATAAAACCGGATTGAACTGGTATAAACCGGTTTAAACTGGAGAAAACCGGATTGAAGAGGTTTAAACCGGATAAAACCGAATTGAACCGGTTTAAACCGGTTTAAACCGGATAAAACCGGATTGAACCGGTTCAAACCGGTTGAAAACGGATAAAACCAAATTGAACCAGTTTAAACCGGATAAAATCAGATTGAACTGGTTTAAAACGTATAAAACCGGACTGAACCAGTTTAAACCCTTTTAAACCAGATGGAAACGAATAGAACCAGTTTAAACCGGATAAAACCGGATTGAACCGGCTTAAACCAGTTTAAACCAGATAAAACCGGATTGAACCGGCTTAAACCGGTTTAAACCGGATAAAACCGGAATGAACTGTTTTAAACCGGTTGAAAACGGATAGAACCAGTTTTAACCGGATAAAACCGGAATGAACCGGTTTAAACCGGATAAAATCGGATTGAACCGGTTTAAACCGGTTTTAACCGGATAGAACTGGATAGAACTGGTTTAAACCGGATAAAACCGGATTGAAGCGGTTTAAACCGGTTTAAACCGGATAAAATCAGATTGAAACGGTTTAAACCGGATTGATCCGGCTTAAACCGGATAAAACCGGAATGAACTGGTTGAAACCGGTTTAAACCGGAAAAAACGGATTGAACCGGTTTAAACCGGTTTCAACCGGATAGAACCAGATAGAACCGGTTTAAACTGGATAAAAGCGGATTGAACCGGTTAAAGCCGGTTAAAACCGGAGAAAACCGGGTGGAACCGGCTTAAACCAGTTTAAACCGGAGAAAACCGGATTGAACCGGTTGTAACCGGTTTAAACCGAATATAAACGGATTGAAGCAGTTTAAACCGGTTTAAAACTGATAAAACCGGAATGAACCGGCCTAAACCTGTTTAAACCCGATAGGACCGGTTTAAACTGGATAAAACCGGATTGATCCAGCTTAAACTGTTTTAAACCGGATAAAACCGGATTGAACCGGTACAAACCGGTTTAAACCGGATTAAACCGGAGTGAACTGGTTTAAACCGGCTAAAACCGGATTGAACCGGTTCAAACCAGTTTAAACCGGATAAAACCGGAATGAACTGGTTTAAACCGGATAAAATCGGACTGAACCAGTTTAAACCGGATAAAACCGGATCGAACCGTTTCAAACCGGTTTTAACCGGATAAAACCGGAATGAACCGGTTTAAACCGGATAAAACCGGATTGAACCGGTTTAAACCGGATAAAACCGGATTGAACCGGTTTAAACTGGTTTCAACCAGATAGAACCAGATAGAACCGGTTTAAACTGGATAAAACCGGATTGAACCGGCTTAAACCGGTTTAAACCGGATTGAACCGAATCCGGTTTAAACCGGATAAAACCGGATTGAACCGGTTCAAACTGGTTTAAACCGGATAAAACCAGATAAAACCGTTTTAAAGCGGTTTAAACTGGATAAAACCAGATTGAACCGGTTTAAGCTGATTAAAACCGGATTGAACTGGTTTAAACTGGTCTAAACCGGATAAAACCGGTTTAAACCGGATAAAACCGGATTGAACCAGTTTAAACCGGAAAAAACAGGATTGAAGCATTTCAAACCGGTTTTAACCGGATAAAACCGGAATGAAACGGTTTAAACCGGATAAAACCGGATTGAAACGGTTTCAACCGGATAAAACCGGATTGAACCGGTTTAAACCGGATAAAACCGGATTGAACCGGTATAAACTGGTTTCAACCGGATAGAACCGGATAGAACCGGTTTAAACTGGATAAAACCGGATTGAACCAGCTTAAACCGGTTTAAACAGGATTAAACCGGTTTAAACCGGATAAAACCGGATTGAACCGGCTTAAACCGGTTTAAACCGGATAAAACCGGATTGAACCGGTTCAAACCGGTTTAAACCGGATAAAACCGGAATGAACTGGTTTAAACCGGTTTAAAACGGATAGATGTGGAGAGAAACGGTTTTAACCGGATAAAACCGGATTGAACCGGTGTAAACCGGTTGAAACCGGATAAAAACGGATTGAAAGGGTTTAAACCGGTTTAAACGGGATAAAACTGGAATGAACCGGCTTAAACAGGTCTAAACCGGATAAAACCCGATTGAACAGGCTTAAACTGGTATAAACAGCATAGAACCAGTTTCAACCGGATAAAACCGGATTGAACCGGATTAAACCGGTTGAAACCGGATAAAACCAGACTGAACCGGTTTAAACTGGATAAAACCGGATTGAACCGGTTTGAACTGGTCTAAACCAGATAAAACCGGATTGAACTGGTTTCAACCGTTTTAAACCGGATAAAACAAGATTGAACCGGTTTAAACCGGATAAAACCGGATTGAACCAGCTTAAACCGGTTTAAACCGGATAAAACTGGATTGAACCGGTTTAAACTGGTTTCAACCGGATAGAACCGGATAGAACCGGTTTAAACTGGATAAAACCGGATTGAACCGGCTTAAACCGGTTTAAACCGGATAAAACCAGATTGAACCGGTTTAAACTGGATAAAACCGGATTGAGCCGGCTTAAACAGGTTTAAACCGGATAAAACCGGATTGAACCGGTTCAAACAGGTTTAAACTGGATAAAACCGGATTGAACCGGTTTAAACTGGTTTCAACCGGGTAGAACCGGTTTAATCCGGTTTAAACCAGATAAAAACCGATTGAACTGGTTTAAACCGGTTTAAAGCGGATAAAACCGGATTGAACTGGTATAAACCGGTTTAAACTGGAGAAAACCGGATTGAAGAGGTTTAAACCGGATAAAACCGAATTGAACCGGTTTAAACCGGTTTAAACCGGATAAAACCGGATTGAACCGGTTCAAACCGGTTGAAAACGGATAAAACCAAATTGAACCAGTTTAAACCGGATAAAATCAGATTGAACTGGTTTAAAACGTATAAAACCGGACTGAACCAGTTTAAACCCTTTTAAACCAGATGGAAACGAATAGAACCAGTTTAAACCGGATAAAACCGGATTGAACCGGCTTAAACCGGTTTAAACCAGATAAAACCGGATTGAACCGGCTTAAACCGGTTTAAACCGGATAAAACCGGAATGAACTGTTTTAAACCGGTTGAAAACGGATAGAACCAGTTTAAACCGGATAAAACCGGATTGAACCGGCTTAAACCGGTTTAAACCGGATAAAACCTGATTGAACCGGTTTAAACCGGATAAAACCGGATTGAACCGGCTTAAACCGGTTTAAAACGGATAGAACCGGATAGAAACGGTATAAACCGGATAAAACCGGATTGAACCGCTGTAAACCGGTTGAAACCGGATAAAAACGGATTGAAAGGGTTTAAACCGGTTTAAACAGGATAAAACCAGATTGAACTGGTTTAATCCAGTTAAAACAGGATAGAACAGGACAGAAACAGTTTAATCCGATTTAAAAAGGATAGAACCGGATAGAACCGGTCTAAACGAGATAAAACCGGATTGAACCGGTTTAAACCGGTTTAAACCGGATAAAACCGGATTGAACCGGTTCAAACTGGTTTAAACCGGATAAAACCGGATTAAACCGTTTTAAAGCGGTTTAAATCGGATAAAACCAGATTGAACCAGTTTTAGCCGATTAAAACCGGATTGAACTGGTTTAAACCGGTCTAAACTGGATAAAACCGGTTTCAACAGGATAAAACCAGATTGAACCGGTTTAAACCCGATAAAACCGGAGTGAACTGGTTTAAACCGTATAAAAACGGATCGAACCGGATTAAACCGGATAAAACCGGATTGAACCGTTTCAAACCGGTTTTAAAGGGATAAAACCGGAATGAAACGTTTCAAATCGGTTTTAACCGGATAAAACCGGAATGAACCGGTTTAAACCGGATAAAATCGGATTGAACCGGTTTAAACCGGTTTTAACCGGATAGAACTGGATAGAACTGGTTTAAACCAGATAAAACCGGATTGAAGCGGTTTAAACCGGTTTAAACCGGATAAAATCAGATTGAAACGGTTTAAACCGGATTGATCCGGCTTAAACCGGATAAAACCGGAATGAACTGGTTGAAACCGGTTTAAACCGGAAAAAACGGATTGAACCGGTTTAAACCGGTTTCAACCGGATAGAACCAGATAGAACCGGTTTAAACTGGATAAAAGCGGATTGAACCGGTTAAAGCCGGTTAAAACCGGAGAAAACCGGGTGGAACCGGCTTAAACCAGTTTAAACCGGAGAAAACCGGATTGAACCGGTTGTAACCGGTTTAAACCGAATATAAACGGATTGAAGCAGTTTAAACCGGTTTAAAACTGATAAAACCGGAATGAACCGGCCTAAACCTGTTTAAACCCGATAGGACCGGTTTAAACTGGATAAAACCGGATTGATCCAGCTTAAACTGTTTTAAACCGGATAAAACCGGATTGAACCGGTACAAACCGGTTTAAACCGGATTAAACCGGAGTGAACTGGTTTAAACCGGCTAAAACCGGATTGAACCGGTTCAAACCAGTTTAAACCGGATAAAACCGGAATGAACTGGTTTAAACCGGATAAAATCGGACTGAACCAGTTTAAACCGGATAAAACCGGATCGAACCGTTTCAAACCGGTTTTAACCGGATAAAACCGGAATGAACCGGTTTAAACCGGATAAAACCGGATTGAACCGGTTTAAACCGGATAAAACCGGATTGAACCGGTTTAAACTGGTTTCAACCAGATAGAACCAGATAGAACCGGTTTAAACTGGATAAAACCGGATTGAACCGGCTTAAACCGGTTTAAACCGGATTGAACCGAATCCGGTTTAAACCGGATAAAACCGGATTGAACCGGTTCAAACTGGTTTAAACCGGATAAAACCAGATAAAACCGTTTTAAAGCGGTTTAAACTGGATAAAACCAGATTGAACCGGTTTAAGCTGATTAAAACCGGATTGAACTGGTTTAAACTGGTCTAAACCGGATAAAACCGGTTTAAACCAGATAAAACCGGATTGAAGCGGTTTAAACCGGTTAAAACCGGATAAAATCAGATTGAAACGGTTTAAACCGGATTGATCCGGCTTAAACTGGATAAAACCGGAATGAACTGGTTGAAACCGGTTTAAACCGGAAAAAACGGACTGAACCGGTTTAAAATGGATAAAACCGGATAGAACCGGTTTAATCCGGTTTAAACCAGATAAAAACCGATTGAACCGGTTTAAACCAGTTTAAAGCCGATGAAACCGGATTGAACCGGATTAAACCAGTTTATACTGGATAAACCGGATTGAATCGGTTAAAACCGGTTTAAACTGGATAAAACCCGATTGAACCGGTTTAAAACGGTTTCAACTGGATAGAACCGGATAGAACCGGTTTAAACCGGATAAAAACGGATTGAAGCGGTTTAAACCGGTTCAAACCGGATAAAACCAGATTGAAATGGTTTAAACCGGATAAAACCGGAATGAACTGGTTTAAACCTGATAAACCGTAAAAAACGGATTGAACCGGTTTAAACTGGATAAAACCGATTGATCCGGTTTAAACCGGTTTAAACCTGATAAAACCAGATTGTACCGGTTTAAACCGGATAAAAACGGATAGAACCGGTTTAAACCGGTTTAAACCAGATTGAACCGGATAGAACCGGTTTAAACCGTTTAAAACCGGATTGAACTGGTTTAAACCGGTTTAAACCGGTTCAAACCGGAGGAAACCGGAATGAACCGGTTTAAACTGGATAAAAGCGGATTGAACCGGTTAAAGCCGGTTAAAACCGGAGAAAACCGGGTGGAACCGGCTTAAACCGGTTTAAACCGGATAAAACCGGATTGAACCGGTTGAAACCGGTTTAAACCGGATAAAACCGGAATGAACTGGTTTAAACCGGTTTAAAACAGATAGAAGTGGAGAGAAACGGTTTAAACCGGATAAAACCGGATTGAACCGGTGTAAACCGGTTGAAACCGATAAAAACGGTTTGAAAGGGTTTAAACCGGTTTAAACTGGATAAAACTGGAATGAACCGGCTTAAACAGGCCTAAACCGGATAAAACCCGATTGAACAGGCTTAAACTGGTATAAAGAGCATAGAACCGGTTTCAACCGGATAAAACCGGATTGAACCGGTTTAAATCGGTTTAAACCGGACAAAACCGGATTGAAACGGATTAAACCAGTTTATACTGGATAAACCAGATTGAATCGGTTAAAACCGGTTTAAACCGGATAAAACAAGATTGAACCGGTTTAAACCGGATCAAACCGGATTGAACCGGATTAAACCGGTTTCAACCGGATAGAACCGGATAGAACCGGTTTAAACCGGATAAAACCCGATTGAAGCGGCTTAAACCGGTTCAAACCGGATAAAACCAGATTGAAACGGTTTAAACCGGATTGAACCGGCTTAAACCGGATAAAACGGGAATGAACTGGTTTAAACCGGATTAAACTGGAAAAAACGGATTGAACCGGTTTAAACTGGATAAAACCGGATTGAACCGGCTTAAACCTGTTTAAACTGGATAGAGCCGGTTTAAACCGGTATCCGGTTTAAAGCGGATAAAACCGGCATGAACCGGCTCAAACCGATTTAAACCGGATAGAACCGGAATGAACTGGTCTAAACCAGATAAAACCGGTTTAAACCAGATAAAACCGGATTGAACCGGTTCAAAACGGTTTCAACCGGATAGAACCGGAATGAACTGGTCTAAACCGGATAAAACCGGTTTAAACCAGATAAAACCGGATTGAACCAGTTCAAACCGGTTTAAACCGGATAAAACCGGAATGAACTGGTTTAAACCGGATAGAACCGGTTGAAACCGGTTGAAACCGGATATAAACGGATTGAAGCATTTTAAACTGGTTTAAAACTGATAAAACCGGAATGAACCGGCCTAAACCGGTTTAAACCGGATACGACCGGTTTAAACTGGATAAAACCGGATTGAACTGGCTGAAACGGGTTTAAACCGGATAGAACCGGTTTAAACAGGATAAAACCGATTGAACCGGTTTAAACAGGTTTAAACCGGATAAAACCGGATTGAACCGGTTTTAACTGGATAAAACCGGATTGAACCGGTTCAAACCGGTTTAAACCGGATAAAACCAGAGTGAACTGGTTTAAACCGGATAAAACCGGATTGAACCGGTTTAAACCGGAGAAAACCGGAATGAACTGGTTTAAACAGGATAAAACCGGACTGAACCAGTTTAAACCGGAAAAAACAGGATTGAAGCATTTCAAACCGGTTTTAACCGGATAAAACCGGAATGAAACGGTTTAAACCGGATAAAACCGGATTGAACCGGTTCAAACCAGTTTAAACCGGATAAAACCGGAATGAACTGGTTTAAACCGGATAAAATCGGACTGAACCAGTTTAAACCGGATAAAACCGGATCGAACCGTTTCAAAACGGTTTTAACCGGATAAAACCGGAATGAACCGGTTTAAACCGGATAAAACCGGATTGAACCGGTTTAAACCGGATAAAACCGGATTGAACCGGTTTAAACTGGTTTCAACCAGATAGAACCAGATAGAACCGGTTTAAACTGGATAAAACCGGATTGAACCGGCTTAAACCGGTTTAAACCGGATTGAACCGAATCCGGTTTAAACCGGATAAAACCGGATTGAACCGGTTCAAACTGGTTTAAACCGGATAAAACCAGATAAAACCGTTTTAAAGCGGTTTAAACTGGATAAAACCAGATTGAACCGGTTTAAGCTGATTAAAACCGGATTGAACTGGTTTAAACTGGTCTAAACCGGATAAAACCGGTTTAAACCGGATAAAACCGGATTGAACCAGTTTAAACCGGAAAAAACAGGATTGAAGCATTTCAAACCGGTTTTAACCGGATAAAACCGGAATGAAACGGTTTAAACCGGATAAAACCGGATTGAAACGGTTTCAACCGGATAAAACCGGATTGAACCGGTTTAAACCGGATAAAACCGGATTGAACCGGTATAAACTGGTTTCAACCGGATAGAACCGGATAGAACCGGTTTAAACTGGATAAAACGGGATTGAACCAGCTTAAACCGGTTTAAACAGGATTAAACCGGTTTAAACCGGATAAAACCGGATTGAACCGGCTTAAACCGGTTTAAACCGGATAAAACCGGATTGAACCGGTTCAAACCGGTTTAAACCGGATAAAACCGGAATGAACTGGTTTAAACCGGTTTAAAACGGATAGATGTGGAGAGAAACGGTTTTAACCGGATAAAACCGGATTGAACCGGTGTAAACCGGTTGAAACCGGATAAAAACGGATTGAAAGGGTTTAAACCGGTTTAAACGGGATAAAACTGGAATGAACCGGCTTAAACAGGTCTAAACCGGATAAAACCCGATTGAACAGGCTTAAACTGGTATAAACAGCATAGAACCAGTTTCAACCGGATAAAACCGGATTGAACCGGATTAAACCGGTTGAAACCGGATAAAACCAGACTGAACCGGTTTAAACTGGATAAAACCGGATTGAACCGGTTTGAACTGGTCTAAACCAGATAAAACCGGATTGAACTGGTTTCAACCGTTTTAAACCGGATAAAACAAGATTGAACCGGTTTAAACCGGATAAAACCGGATTGAACCAGCTTAAACCGGTTTAAACCGGATAAAACTGGATTGAACCGGTTTAAACTGGTTTCAACCGGATAGAACCGGATAGAACCGGTTTAAACTGGATAAAACCGGATTGAACCGGCTTAAACCGGTTTAAACCGGATAAAACCAGATTGAACCGGTTTAAACTGGATAAAACCGGATTGAGCCGGCTTAAACAGGTTTAAACCGGATAAAACCGGATTGAACCGGTTCAAACAGGTTTAAACTGGATAAAACCGGATTGAACCGGTTTAAACTGGTTTCAACCGGGTAGAACCGGTTTAATCCGGTTTAAACCAGATAAAAACCGATTGAACTGGTTTAAACCGGTTTAAAGCGGATAAAACCAGATTGAACTGGTATAAACCGGTTTAAACTGGAGAAAACCGGATTGAAGAGGTTTAAACCGGATAAAACCGAATTGAACCGGTTTAAACCGGTTTAAACCGGATAAAACCGGATTGAACCGGTTCAAACCGGTTGAAAACGGATAAAACCAAATTGAACCAGTTTAAACCGGATAAAATCAGATTGAACTGGTTTAAAACGTATAAAACCGGACTGAACCAGTTTAAACCCTTTTAAACCAGATGGAAACGAATAGAACCAGTTTAAACCGGATAAAACCGGATTGAACCGGCTTAAACCGGTTTAAACCAGATAAAACCGGATTGAACCGGCTTAAACCGGTTTAAACCGGATAAAACCGGAATGAACTGTTTTAAACCGGTTGAAAACGGATAGAACCAGTTTAAACCGGATAAAACCGGATTGAACCGGCTTAAACCGGTTTAAACCGGATAAAACCTGATTGAACCGGTTTAAACCGGATAAAACCGGATTGAACCGGCTTAAACCGGTTTAAAACGGATAGAACCGGATAGAAACGGTATAAACCGGATAAAACCGGATTGAACCGCTGTAAACCGGTTGAAACCGGATAAAAACGGATTGAAAGGGTTTAAACCGGTTTAAACAGGATAAAACCAGATTGAACTGGTTTAATCCAGTTAAAACAGGATAGAACAGGACAGAAACAGTTTAATCCGATTTAAAAAGGATAGAACCGGATAGAACCGGTCTAAACGAGATAAAACCGGATTGAACCGGTTTAAACCGGTTTAAACCGGATAAAACCGGATTGAACCGGTTCAAACTGGTTTAAACCGGATAAAACCGGATTAAACCGTTTTAAAGCGGTTTAAATCGGATAAAACCAGATTGAACCAGTTTTAGCCGATTAAAACCGGATTGAACTGGTTTAAACCGGTCTAAACTGGATAAAACCGGTTTCAACAGGATAAAACCAGATTGAACCGGTTTAAACCCGATAAAACCGGAGTGAACTGGTTTAAACCGTATAAAAACGGATCGAACCGGTTTAAACCGGATAAAACCGGATTGAACCGTTTCAAACCGGTTTTAAAGGGATAAAACCGGAATGAAACGTTTCAAATCGGTTTTAACCGGATAAAACCGGAATGAACCGGTTTAAACCGGATAAAATCGGATTGAACCGGTTTAAACCGGTTTTAACCGGATAGAACTGGATAGAACTGGTTTAAACCGGATAAAACCGGATTGAAGCGGTTTAAACCGGTTTAAACCGGATAAAATCAGATTGAAACGGTTTAAACCGGATTGATCCGGCTTAAACCGGATAAAACCGGAATGAACTGGTTGAAACCGGTTTAAACCGGAAAAAACGGATTGAACCGGTTTAAACCGGTTTCAACCGGATAGAACCAGATAGAACCGGTTTAAACTGGATAAAAGCGGATTGAACCGGTTAAAGCCGGTTAAAACCGGAGAAAACCGGGTGGAACCGGCTTAAACCAGTTTAAACCGGAGAAAACCGGATTGAACCGGTTGTAACCGGTTTAAACCGAATATAAACGGATTGAAGCAGTTTAAACCGGTTTAAAACTGATAAAACCGGAATGAACCGGCCTAAACCTGTTTAAACCCGATAGGACCGGTTTAAACCGGATAAAACCGGATTGAACTGGATTAAACTGGTTTAAACCGGATAGAACTGCTTTAAACTGGATAAAATCGATTGAACTAGTTTAAACCGGTTTAAACCGGATAAAACCGGATTGAAACGGATTAAACCAGTTTATACTGGATAAACCAGATTGAATCGGTTAAAACCGGTTTAAACCGGATAAAACAAGATTGAACCGGTTTAAACCGGATCAAACCGGATTGAACCGGATTAAACCGGTTTCAACCGGATAGAACCGGATAGAACCGGTTTAAACCGGATAAAACCCGATTGAAGCGGCTTAAACCGGTTCAAACCGGATAAAACCAGATTGAAACGGTTTAAACCGGATTGAACCGGCTTAAACCGGATAAAACGGGAATGAACTGGTTTAAACCGGATTAAACTGGAAAAAACGGATTGAACCGGTTTAAACTGGATAAAACCGGATTGAACCGGCTTAAACCTGTTTAAACTGGATAGAGCCGGTTTAAACCGGTATCCGGTTTAAAGCGGATAAAACCGGCATGAACCGGCTCAAACCGATTTAAACCGGATAGAACCGGAATGAACTGGTCTAAACCAGATAAAACCGGTTTAAACCAGATAAAACCGGATTGAACCGGTTCAAAACGGTTTCAACCGGATAGAACCGGAATGAACTGGTCTAAACCGGATAAAACCGGTTTAAACCAGATAAAACCGGATTGAACCAGTTCAAACCGGTTTAAACCGGATAAAACCGGAATGAACTGGTTTAAACCGGATAGAACCGGTTGAAACCGGTTGAAACCGGATATAAACGGATTGAAGCATTTTAAACTGGTTTAAAACTGATAAAACCGGAATGAACCGGCCTAAACCGGTTTAAACCGGATACGACCGGTTTAAACTGGATAAAACCGGATTGAACTGGCTGAAACGGGTTTAAACCGGATAGAACCGGTTTAAACAGGATAAAACCGATTGAACCGGTTTAAACAGGTTTAAACCGGATAAAACCGGATTGAACCGGTTTTAACTGGATAAAACCGGATTGAACCGGTTCAAACCGGTTTAAACCGGATAAAACCAGAGTGAACTGGTTTAAACCGGATAAAACCGGATTGAACCGGTTTAAACCGGAGAAAACCGGAATGAACTGGTTTAAACAGGATAAAACCGGACTGAACCAGTTTAAACCGGAAAAAACAGGATTGAAGCATTTCAAACCGGTTTTAACCGGATAAAACCGGAATGAAACGGTTTAAACCGGATAAAACCGGATTGAACCGGTTCAAACCAGTTTAAACCGGATAAAACCGGAATGAACTGGTTTAAACCGGATAAAATCGGACTGAACCAGTTTAAACCGGATAAAACCGGATCGAACCGTTTCAAAACGGTTTTAACCGGATAAAACCGGAATGAACCGGTTTAAACCGGATAAAACCGGATTGAACCGGTTTAAACCGGATAAAACCGGATTGAACCGGTTTAAACTGGTTTCAACCAGATAGAACCAGATAGAACCGGTTTAAACTGGATAAAACCGGATTGAACCGGCTTAAACCGGTTTAAACCGGATTGAACCGAATCCGGTTTAAACCGGATAAAACCGGATTGAACCGGTTCAAACTGGTTTAAACCGGATAAAACCAGATAAAACCGTTTTAAAGCGGTTTAAACTGGATAAAACCAGATTGAACCGGTTTAAGCTGATTAAAACCGGATTGAACTGGTTTAAACTGGTCTAAACCGGATAAAACCGGTTTAAACCGGATAAAACCGGATTGAACCAGTTTAAACCGGAAAAAACAGGATTGAAGCATTTCAAACCGGTTTTAACCGGATAAAACCGGAATGAAACGGTTTAAACCGGATAAAACCGGATTGAAACGGTTTCAACCGGATAAAACCGGATTGAACCGGTTTAAACCGGATAAAACCGGATTGAACCGGTATAAACTGGTTTCAACCGGATAGAACCGGATAGAACCGGTTTAAACTGGATAAAACCGGATTGAACCAGCTTAAACCGGTTTAAACAGGATTAAACCGGTTTAAACCGGATAAAACCGGATTGAACCGGCTTAAACCGGTTTAAACCGGATAAAACCGGATTGAACCGGTTCAAACCGGTTTAAACCGGATAAAACCGGAATGAACTGGTTTAAACCGGTTTAAAACGGATAGATGTGGAGAGAAACGGTTTTAACCGGATAAAACCGGATTGAACCGGTGTAAACCGGTTGAAACCGGATAAAAACGGATTGAAAGGGTTTAAACCGGTTTAAACGGGATAAAACTGGAATGAACCGGCTTAAACAGGTCTAAACCGGATAAAACCCGATTGAACAGGCTTAAACTGGTATAAACAGCATAGAACCAGTTTCAACCGGATAAAACCGGATTGAACCGGATTAAACCGGTTGAAACCGGATAAAACCAGACTGAACCGGTTTAAACTGGATAAAACCGGATTGAACCGGTTTGAACTGGTCTAAACCAGATAAAACCGGATTGAACTGGTTTCAACCGTTTTAAACCGGATAAAACAAGATTGAACCGGTTTAAACCGGATAAAACCGGATTGAACCAGCTTAAACCGGTTTAAACCGGATAAAACTGGATTGAACCGGTTTAAACTGGTTTCAACCGGATAGAACCGGATAGAACCGGTTTAAACTGGATAAAACCGGATTGAACCGGCTTAAACCGGTTTAAACCGGATAAAACCAGATTGAACCGGTTTAAACTGGATAAAACCGGATTGAGCCGGCTTAAACAGGTTTAAACCGGATAAAACCGGATTGAACCGGTTCAAACAGGTTTAAACTGGATAAAACCGGATTGAACCGGTTTAAACTGGTTTCAACCGGGTAGAACCGGTTTAATCCGGTTTAAACCAGATAAAAACCGATTGAACTGGTTTAAACCGGTTTAAAGCGGATAAAACCGGATTGAACTGGTATAAACCGGTTTAAACTGGAGAAAACCGGATTGAAGAGGTTTAAACCGGATAAAACCGAATTGAACCGGTTTAAACCGGTTTAAACCGGATAAAACCGGATTGAACCGGTTCAAACCGGTTGAAAACGGATAAAACCAAATTGAACCAGTTTAAACCGGATAAAATCAGATTGAACTGGTTTAAAACGTATAAAACCGGACTGAACCAGTTTAAACCCTTTTAAACCAGATGGAAACGAATAGAACCAGTTTAAACCGGATAAAACCGGATTGAACCGGCTTAAACCGGTTTAAACCAGATAAAACCGGATTGAACCGGCTTAAACCGGTTTAAACCGGATAAAACCGGAATGAACTGTTTTAAACCGGTTGAAAACGGATAGAACCAGTTTAAACCGGATAAAACCGGATTGAACCGGCTTAAACCGGTTTAAACCGGATAAAACCTGATTGAACCGGTTTAAACCGGATAAAACCGGATTGAACCGGCTTAAACCGGTTTAAAACGGATAGAACCGGATAGAAACGGTATAAACCGGATAAAACCGGATTGAACCGCTGTAAACCGGTTGAAACCGGATAAAAACGGATTGAAAGGGTTTAAACCGGTTTAAACAGGATAAAACCAGATTGAACTGGTTTAATCCAGTTAAAACAGGATAGAACAGGACAGAAACAGTTTAATCCGATTTAAAAAGGATAGAACCGGATAGAACCGGTCTAAACGAGATAAAACCGGATTGAACCGGTTTAAACCGGTTTAAACCGGATAAAACCGGATTGAACCGGTTCAAACTGGTTTAAACCGGATAAAACCGGATTAAACCGTTTTAAAGCGGTTTAAATCGGATAAAACCAGATTGAACCAGTTTTAGCCGATTAAAACCGGATTGAACTGGTTTAAACCGGTCTAAACTGGATAAAACCGGTTTCAACAGGATAAAACCAGATTGAACCGGTTTAAACCCGATAAAACCGGAGTGAACTGGTTTAAACCGTATAAAAACGGATCGAACCGGTTTAAACCGGATAAAACCGGATTGAACCGTTTCAAACCGGTTTTAAAGGGATAAAACCGGAATGAAACGTTTCAAATCGGTTTTAACCGGATAAAACCGGAATGAACCGGTTTAAACCGGATAAAATCGGATTGAACCGGTTTAAACCGGTTTTAACCGGATAGAACTGGATAGAACTGGTTTAAACCGGATAAAACCGGATTGAAGCGGTTTAAACCGGTTTAAACCGGATAAAATCAGATTGAAACGGTTTAAACCGGATTGATCCGGCTTAAACCGGATAAAACCGGAATGAACTGGTTGAAACCGGTTTAAACCGGAAAAAACGGATTGAACCGGTTTAAACCGGTTTCAACCGGATAGAACCAGATAGAACCGGTTTAAACTGGATAAAAGCGGATTGAACCGGTTAAAGCCGGTTAAAACCGGAGAAAACCGGGTGGAACCGGCTTAAACCAGTTTAAACCGGAGAAAACCGGATTGAACCGGTTGTAACCGGTTTAAACCGAATATAAACGGATTGAAGCAGTTTAAACCGGTTTAAAACTGATAAAACCGGAATGAACCGGCCTAAACCTGTTTAAACCCGATAGGACCGGTTTAAACCGGATAAAACCGGATTGAACTGGATTAAACTGGTTTAAACCGGATAGAACTGCTTTAAACTGGATAAAATCGATTGAACTAGTTTAAACCGGTTTAAACCGGATAAAACCAGATTGAACCGGTTTTAACCTGAGAAAACCGGATTGAACTGGTTTAAACCGGTTTCAACCAGATAGAACCGGATAGAACCGGTTTAAACTGGATAAAACCGGATTGATCCAGCTTAAACTGGTTTAAACCGGATAAAACCGGATTGAACCGGTACAAACCGGTTTAAACCGGATTAAACCGGAGTGAACTGGTTTAAACCGGATAAAACCGGATTGAACCGGTACAAACCGGTTTAAACCGGATTAAACCGGAGTGAACTGGTTTAAACCGGATAAAAACCGATTGAACCGGTTTAAACCAGTTTAAAGCCGATGAAACCGGATTGAACCGGATTAAACCAGTTTATACTGGATAAACCGGATTGAATCGGTTAAAACCGGTTTAAACTGGATAAAACCAGATTGAACCGGTTTAAAACGGTTTCAACTGGATAGAACCGGATAGAACCGGTTTAAACCGGATAAAAACGGATTGAAGCGGTTTAAACCGGTTCAAACCGGATAAAACCAGATTGAAACGGTTTAAACCGGATAAAACCGGAATGAACTGGTTTAAACCTGATAAACCGTAAAAAACGGATTGAACCGGTTTAAACTGGATGAAACCGATTGATCCGGTTTAAACCGGTTTAAACCTGATAAAACCAGATTGTACCGGTTTAAACCGGATAAAAACGGATAGAACCGGTTTAAACCGGTTTAAACCAGATTGAACCGGATAGAACCGGTTTAAACCGTTTAAAACCGGATTGAACTGGTTTAAACCGGTTTAAACCGGTTCAAACCGGAGGAAACCGGAATGAACCGGTTTAAACTGGATAAAAGCGGATTGAACCGGTTAAAGCCGGTTAAAACCGGAGAAAACCGGGTGGAACCGGCTTAAACCGGTTTAAACCGGAGAAAACCGGATTGAACCGGTTGTAACCGGTTTAAACCGGATATAAACCAATTGAAGCAGTTTAAACCGGTTTAAAACTGATAAAACCAGAATGAACCGGCCTAAACCGGTTTAAACCGGATAAAACCGGATTGAACCAGTTTAAACCCGTTTAAACCAGATAGAAACGGATAGAACCGGTTTAAACCAGATAAAACCGGATTGAACTGGTTTAATCCAGTTAAAACAGGATAGAACAGGACAGAACAAGTTTAATCCGATTTAAAAAGGATAGAACCGGATAGAACCGGTCTAAACGAGATAAAACCGGATTGAACCGGTTTAAACCGGTTTAAACCGGATAAAACCGGATTGAACCGGTTCAAACTGGTTTATACCGGATAAAACCGGATTAAACCGTTTTAAAGCGGTTTAAACCGGATAAAACCAGATTGAACCAGTTTAAGCCGATTAAAACCGGATTGAACTGGTTTAAACCGGTCTAAACCGGATAAAACCGGTTTCAACAGGATAAAACCAGATTGAACCGGTTTAAACCAGATAAAACTGGATTGAACCGGTTCAAACCGGTTTAAACCGGAGAAAACCGGAGTGAACTGGTTTAAACCCGATAAAAACGGATTGAACCGGTTTAAACCGGATAAAACCGGATTGAACCGTTTCAAACCGGTTTTAAACGGATAAAACCGGAATGAACCGTTTTAAACCGGATAAGACAGGATTGAACCGTTTCAAACCGGTCTTAACCGGATAAAACCGGAATGAACTGGTTTAAACCGGATAAAATTGGATTGAACCGGTTTAAACCGGATAAAACCAGATTGAACCGGTTTAAACTGGTTTCAACCGGATAGAACCGGATAGAACCGGTTTAAACTGGATAAAACCGGATTGAACCGGCTTAAACCGGTTTAAACCGGATAAAATCGGATTGAACCGGTTCAAACCGGATATAACCGGATAGAACCGGATAGAACCGGTTTAAAACGTATAAAACCGGATTGAACCGGTTTAAACCGGTTTAAACCGGATAAAACAGGATTGAACTGGTTTAAACCGGATAAAAGCGGATTGAACCGGTTTAAACCAGTTTCAACCGGATAGAAATGGATAGAACCGGTTTAAACCGGATAAAACCGGATTGAAGCGGTTTAAACCGTTTAAAACCGGATAAAACCAGATTGAAACGGTTTAAACCGGATTGATCCGGCTTAAACCGGATAAAACCGAAATGCACTGGTTTAAACCGGTTTAAACCGGAAAAAACGGATTGAACCGGTTTAAAATGGATAAAACCGGATAGAACCGGTTTAATCCGGTTTAAACCAGATAAAAACCGATTGAACTGGTTTAAACCGGTTTAAAGCGGATAAAACCGGATTGAACTGGTATAAACCGGTTTAAACTGGAGAAAACCGGATTGAAGAGGTTTAAACCGGATAAAACCGAATTGAACCGGTTTAAACCGGTTTAAACCGGATAAAACCGGATTGAACCGGTTCAAACCGGTTGAAAACGGATAAAACCAAATTGAACCAGTTTAAACCGGATAAAATCAGATTGAACTGGTTTAAAACGTATAAAACCGGACTGAACCAGTTTAAACCCTTTTAAACCAGATGGAAACGAATAGAACCAGTTTAAACCGGATAAAACCGGATTGAACCGGCTTAAACCAGTTTAAACCAGATAAAACCGGATTGAACCGGCTTAAACCGGTTTAAACCGGATAAAACCGGAATGAACTGTTTTAAACCGGTTGAAAACGGATAGAACCAGTTTAAACCGGATAAAACCGGATTGAACCGGCTTAAACCGGTTTAAACCGGATAAAACCTGATTGAACCGGTTTAAACCGGTTAAAACCGGATTGAACCGGCTTAAACCGGTTTAAAACGGATAGAACCGGATAGAAACGGTATAAACCGGATAAAACCGGATTGAACCACTGTAAACCGGTTGAAACCGGATAAAAACGGATTGAAAGGGTTTAAACCGGTTTAAACAGGATAAAACCAGATTGAACTGGTTTAATCCAGTTAAAACAGGATAGAACAGGACAGAAACAGTTTAATCCGATTTAAAAAGGATAGAACCGGATAGAACCGGTCTAAACGAGATAAAACCGGATTGAACCGGTTTAAACCGGTTTAAACCGGATAAAACCGGATTGAACCGGTTCAAACTGGTTTAAACCGGATAAAACCGGATTAAACCGTTTTAAAGCGGTTTAAATCGGATAAAACCAGATTGAACCAGTTTTAGCCGATTAAAACCGGATTGAACTGGTTTAAACCGGTCTAAACTGGATAAAACCGGTTTCAACAGGATAAAACCAGATTGAACCGGTTTAAACCCGATAAAACCGGAGTGAACTGGTTTAAACCGTATAAACACGGATCGAACCGGTTTAAACCGGATAAAACCGGATTGAACCGTTTCAAACCGGTTTTAAAGGGATAAAACCGGAATGAAACGTTTCAAATCGGTTTTAACCGGATAAAACCGGAATGAACCGGTTTAAACCGGATAAAATCGGATTGAACCGGTTTAAACCGGTTTTAACCGGATAGAACTGGATAGAACTGGTTTAAACCGGATAAAACCGGATTGAAGCGGTTTAAACCGGTTTAAACCGGATAAAATCAGATTGAAACGGTTTAAACCGGATTGATCCGGCTTAAACCGGATAAAACCGGAATGAACTGGTTGAAACCGGTTTAAACCGGAAAAAACGGATTGAACCGGTTTAAACCGGTTTCAACCGGATAGAACCAGATAGAACCGGTTTAAACTGGATAAAAGCGGATTGAACCGGTTAAAGCCGGTTAAAACCGGAGAAAACCGGGTGGAACCGGCTTAAACCAGTTTAAACCGGAGAAAACCGGATTGAACCGGTTGTAACCGGTTTAAACCGAATATAAACGGATTGAAGCAGTTTAAACCGGTTTAAAACTGATAAAACCGGAATGAACCGGCCTAAACCTGTTTAAACCCGATAGGACCGGTTTAAACCGGATAAAACCGGATTGAACTGGATTAAACTGGTTTAAACCGGATAGAACTGCTTTAAACTGGATAAAATCGATTGAACTAGTTTAAACCGGTTTAAACCGGATAAAACCAGATTGAACCGGTTTTAACCTGAGAAAACCGGATTGAACTGGTTTAAACCGGTTTCAACCAGATAGAACCGGATAGAACCGGTTTAAACTGGATAAAACCGGATTGATCCAGCTTAAACTGGTTTAAACCGGATAAAACCGGATTGAACCGGTACAAACCGGTTTAAACCGGATTAAACCAGAGTGAACTGGTTTAAACCGGATAAAACCGGATTGAACCGGTTCAAACCAGTTTAAACCGGATAAAACCGGAATGAACTGGTTTAAACCGGATAAAATCGGACTGAACCAGTTTAAACCGGATAAAACCGGATCGAACCGTTTCAAACCGGTTTTAACCGGATAAAACCGGAATGAACCGGTTTAAACCGGATAAAACCGGATTGAACCGGTTTAAACCGGATAAAACCGGATTGAACCGGTTTAAACTGGTTTCAACCAGATAGAACCAGATAGAACCGGTTTAAACTGGATAAAACCGGATTGAACCGGCTTAAACCGGTTTAAACTGGATTGAACCGAATCCGGTTTAAACTGGATAAAACCGGATTGAACCGGCTTAAACCGGTTTAAACCGGATTGAACCGAATCCGGTTTAAACCGGATAAAACCGGATTGAACCGGTTCAAACTGGTTTAAACCGGATAAAACCAGATAAAACCGTTTTAAAGCGGTGTAAACTGGATAAAACCAGATTGAACCGGTTTAAGCTGATTAAAACCGGATTGAACTGGTTTAAACTGGTCTAAACCGGATAAAACCGGTTTAAACCGGATAAAACCGGATTGAAGCGGTTTAAACCGGTTAAAACCGGATAAAATCAGATTGAAACGGTTTAAACCGGATTGATCCGGCTTAAACCGGATAAAACCGGAATGAACTGGTTGAAACCGGTTTAAACCGGAAAAAACGGACTGAACCGGTTTAAAATGGATAAAACCGGATAGAACCGGTTTAATCCGGTTTAAACCAGATAAAAACCGATTGAACCGGTTTAAACCAGTTTAAAGCGGATGAAACCGGATTGAACCGGATTAAACCAGTTTATACTGGATAAACCGGATTGAATCGGTTAAAACCGGTTTAAACTGGATAAAACCAGATTGAACCGGTTTAAAACGGTTTCAACTGGATAGAACCGGATAGAACCGGTTTAAACCGGATAAAAACGGATTGAAGCGGTTTAAACCGGTTCAAACCGGATAAAACCAGATTGAAACGGTTTAAACCGGATAAAACCGGAATGAACTGGTTTAAACCTGATAAACCGTAAAAAACGGATTGAATCGGTTTAAACTGGATAAAACCGATTGATCCGGTTTAAACCGGTTTAAACCTGATAAAACCAGATTGTACCGGTTTAAACCGGATAAAAACGGATAGAACCGGTTTAAACCGGTTTAAACCAGATTGAACCGGATAGAACCGGTTTAAACCGTTTAAAACCGGATTGAACTGGTTTAAACCGGTTTAAACCGGTTCAAACCGGAGGAAACCGGAATGAACCGGTTTAAACTGGATAAAAGCGGATTGAACCGGTTAAAGCCGGTTAAAACCGGAGAAAACCGGGTGGAACCGGCTTAAACCGGTTTAAACGGGAGAAAACCGGATTGAACCGGTTGTAACCGGTTTAAACCGGATATAAACCGATTGAAGCAGTTTAAACCGGTTTAAAACTGATAAAACCAGAATGAACCGGCCTAAACCGGTTTAAACCGGATAAAACCGGATTGAACCGGTTCAAACTGGTTTAAACCGGATTGAACCAGCTTAAACCGGTTTAAACAGAATTAAAGCGGTTTAATCCGGATAAGACCGGATTGAACTGGCTTAAACCGGTTTAAACCGGATAAAACCGGATTGAACCGGTTGAAACCGGTTTAAACCGGATAAAACCGGAATGAACTGGTTTAAACCGGTTTAAAACAGATAGAAGTGGAGAGAAACGGTTTAAACCGGATAAAACCGGATTGAACCGGTGTAAACCGGTTGAAACCGGATAAAAACGGATTGAAAGGGTTTAAACCGGTTTAAACTGGATAAAACTGGAATGAACCGGCTTAAACAGGCCTAAACCGGATAAAACCCGATTGAACAGGCTTAAACTGGTATAAAGAGCATAGAACCGGTTTCAACCGGATAAAACCGGTTTGAACCGGTTTAAATCGGTTTAAACCGGACAAAACCGGATTGAAACGGATTAAACCAGTTTATACAGGATAAACCAGATTGAATCGGTTAAAACCGGTTTAAACCGGATAAAACAAGATTGAACCGGTTTAAACCGGATCAAACCGGATTGAACCGGATTAAACCGGTTTCAACCGGATAGAACCGGATAGAACCGGTTTAAACCGGATAAAACCCGATTGAAGCGGCTTAAACCGGTTCAAACCGGATAAAACCAGATTGAAACGGTTTAAACCGGATTGAACCGGCTTAAACCGGATAAAACGGGAATGAACTGGTTTAAACCGGATTAAACTGGAAAAAACGGATTGAACCGGTTTAAACTGGATAAAACCGGATTGAACCGGCTTAAACCTGTTTAAACTGGATAGAGCCGGTTTAAACCGGTATCCGGTTTAAAGCGGATAAAACCGGCATGAACCGGCTCAAACCGATTTAAACGGGATAGAACCGGAATGAACTGGTCTAAACCAGATAAAACCGGTTTAAACCAGATAAAACCGGATTGAACCGGTTCAAACCAGTTTAAACCGGATAAAACCGGAATGAACTGGTTTAAACCGGATAGAACCGGTTGAAACAGGTTGAAACCGGATATAAACGGATTGAAGCATTTTAAACTGGTTTAAAACTGATAAAACCGGAATGAACCGGCCTAAACCGGTTTAAACCGGATACGACCGGTTTAAACTGGATAAAACCGGATTGAACTGGCTGAAACGGGTTTAAACCGGATAGAACCGGTTTAAACAGGATAAAACCGATTGAACCGGTTTAAACAGGTTTAAACCGGATAAAACCGGATTGAACCGGTTTTAACTGGATAAAACCGGATTGAACTGGTTTAAACCGGTTTCAACTGGATAGAACCGGATAGAACCGGTTTAAACTGTATAAAACCGGATTGAACCAGCTTAAACAGGTTTAAACCGGATAAAACCGGATTGAACCGGTTCAAACCGGTTTAAACCGGATAAAACCAGAGTGAACTGGTTTAAACCGGATAAAACCGGATTGAACCGGTTTAAACCGGATAAAACCGGAATGAACTGGTTTAAACAGGATAAAACCGGACTGAACCAGTTTAAACCGGAAAAAACAGGATTGAAGCATTTCAAACCGGTTTTAACCGGATAAAACCGGAATGAAACGGTTTAAACCGGATAAAACTGGATTGAAACGGTTTCAACCGGATAAAACCGGATTGAACCGGTTTAAACCGGATAAAACCGGATTGAACCGGGATAAACTGGTTTCAACCGGATAGAACCGGATAGATCCGGTTTAAACTGGATAAAACCGGATTGAACCAGCTTAAACCGGTTTAAACAGGATTAAACCGGTTTAAACCGGATAAAACCGGATTGAACCGGCTTAAACCGGTTTAAACCGGATAAAACCGGATTGAACCGGTTCAAACTGGTTTAAACCGGATAAAACCGGAATGAACTGGTTTAAACCGGTTTAAAACGGATAGAAGTGGAGAGAAACGGTTTTAACCGGATAAAACCGGATTGAACCAGTGTAAACCGGTTGAAACCGGATAAAAACGGATTGAAAGGGTTTAAACCGGTTTAAACGGGATAAAACTGGAATGAACCGGCTTAAACAGGTCTAAACCGGATAAAACCCGATTGAACAGGCTTAAACTGGTATAAACAGCATAGAACCAGTTTCAACCGGATAAAACCGGATTGAACCGGATTAAACCGGATGAAACCGGATAAAACAAGATTGAACCGGTTTAAACCGGATAAAACCGGATTGAACCAGCTTAAACCGGTTTAAACCGGATAAAACTGGATTGAACCGGTTTAAACTGGTTTCAACCGGATAGAACCGGATAGAACCGGTTTAAACTGGATAAAACCGGATTGAACCGGCTTAAACCGGTTTAAACCGGATAAAACCAGATTGAACCGGTTTAAACTGGATAAAACCGGATTGAGCCGGCTTAAACAGGTTTAAACCGGATAAAACCGGATTGAACCGGTTCAAACAGGTTTAAACTGGATAAAACCGGATTGAACCGGTTTAAACTGGTTTCAACCGGGTAGAACCGGTTTAATCCGGTTTAAACCAGATAAAAACCGATTGAACTGGTTTAAACCGGTTTAAAGCGGATAAAACCGGATTGAACTGGTATAAACCGGTTTAAACTGGAGAAAACCGGATTGAAGAGGTTTAAACCGGATAAAACCGAATTGAACCGGTTTAAACCGGTTTAAACCGGATAAAACCGGATTGAACCGGTTCAAACCGGTTGAAAACGGATAAAACCAAATTGAACCAGTTTAAACCGGATAAAATCAGATTGAACTGGTTTAAAACGTATAAAACCGGACTGAACCAGTTTAAACCCTTTTAAACCAGATGGAAACGAATAGAACCAGTTTAAACCGGATAAAACCGGATTGAACCGGCTTAAACCGGTTTAAACCAGATAAAACCGGATTGAACCGGCTTAAACCGGTTTAAACCGGATAAAACCGGAATGAACTGTTTTAAACCGGTTGAAAACGGATAGAACCAGTTTAAACCGGATAAAACCGGATTGAACCGGCTTAAACCGGTTTAAACCGGATAAAACCTGATTGAACCGGTTTAAACCGGATAAAACCGGATTGAACCGGCTTAAACCGGTTTAAAACGGATAGAACCGGATAGAAACGGTATAAACCGGATAAAACCGGATTGAACCGCTGTAAACCGGTTGAAACCGGATAAAAACGGATTGAAAGGGTTTAAACCGGTTTAAACAGGATAAAACCAGATTGAACTGGTTTAATCCAGTTAAAACAGGATAGAACAGGACAGAAACAGTTTAATCCGATTTAAAAAGGATAGAACCGGATAGAACCGGTCTAAACGAGATAAAACCGGATTGAACCGGTTTAAACCGGTTTAAACCGGATAAAACCGGATTGAACCGGTTCAAACTGGTTTAAACCGGATAAAACCGGATTAAACCGTTTTAAAGCGGTTTAAATCGGATAAAACCAGATTGAACCAGTTTTAGCCGATTAAAACCAGATTGAACTGGTTTAAACCGGTCTAAACTGGATAAAACCGGTTTCAACAGGATAAAACCAGATTGAACCGGTTTAAACCCGATAAAACCGGAGTGAACTGGTTTAAACCGTATAAAAACGGATCGAACCGGTTTAAACCGGATAAAACCGGATTGAACCGTTTCAAACCGGTTTTAAAGGGATAAAACCGGAATGAAACGTTTCAAATCGGTTTTAACCGGATAAAACCGGAATGAACCGGTTTAAACCGGATAAAATCGGATTGAACCGGTTTAAACCGGTTTTAACCGGATAGAACTGGATAGAACTGGTTTAAACCGGATAAAACCGGATTGAAGCGGTTTAAACCGGTTTAAACCGGATAAAATCAGATTGAAACGGTTTAAACCGGATTGATCCGGCTTAAACCGGATAAAACCGGAATGAACTGGTTGAAACCGGTTTAAACCGGAAAAAACGGATTGAACCGGTTTAAACCGGTTTCAACCGGATAGAACCAGATAGAACCGGTTTAAACTGGATAAAAGCGGATTGAACCGGTTAAAACCGGTTAAAACCGGAGAAAACCGGGTGGAACCGGCTTAAACCAGTTTAAACCGGAGAAAACCGGATTGAACCGGTTGTAACCGGTTTCAACTGGATAGAACCGGATAGAACCGGTTTAAACTGGATAAAACGGGATTGAACCAGCTTAAACAGGTTTAAACCGGATAAAACCGGATTGAACCGGTTCAAACCGGTTTAAACCGGATAAAACCAGAGTGAACTGGTTTAAACCGGATAAAACCGGATTGAACCGGTTTAAACCGGAGAAAACCGGAATGAACTGGTTTAAACAGGATAAAACCGGACCGAACCAGTTCAAACCGGAAAAAACAGGATTGAAGCATTTCAAACCGGTTTTAACCGGATAAAACCGGAATGAAACGGTTTAAACCGGATAAAACCGGATTGAAACGGTTTCAACCGGATAAAACCGGAATGAACTGGTTTAAACCGGTTTAAAACGGATAGAAGTGGAGAGAAACGGTTTTAACCGGATAAAACCGGATTGAACCGGTGTAAACCGGTTGAAACCGGATAAAAACGGATTGAAAGGGTTTAAACCGGTTTAAACGGGATAAAACTGGAATGAACCGGCTTAAACAGGTCTAAACCGGATAAAACCCGATTGAACAGGCTTAAACTGGTATAAACAGCATAGAACCAGTTTCAACCGGATAAAACCGGATTGAACCGGATTAAACCGGTTGAAACCGGATAAAACCAGACTGAACCGGTTTAAACTGGATAAAACCGGATTGAACCGGTTTGAACTGGTCTAAACCAGATAAAACCGGATTGAACTGGTTTCAACCGTTTTAAACCGGATAAAACAAGATTGAACCGGTTTAAACCGGATAAAACCGGATTGAACCAGCTTAAACCGGTTTAAACCGGATAAAACTGGATTGAACCGGTTTAAACTGGTTTCAACCGGATAGAACCGGATAGAACCGGTTTAAACTGGATAAAACCGGATTGAACCGGCTTAAACCGGTTTAAACCGGATAAAACCAGATTGAAACGGTTTAAACTGGATAAAACCGGATTGAGCCGGCTTAAACAGGTTTAAACCGGATAAAACCGGATTGAACCGGTTCAAACAGGTTTAAACTGGATAAAACCGGATTGAACCGGTTTAAACTGGTTTCAACCGGGTAGAACCGGATAGAACCGGTTTAAACTGGATAAAACCGGAATGAACCGACTTAAACAGTTCTAAACCGGATAAAACCCGATTGAACAGGCTTAAACTGGTATAAACAGCATAGAACCGGTTTAAACCGGATAAAACCGGATTGAACCGTTTTAAACCGGTTTAAACCGGATAAAACCAGACTGAACCGGTTTAAACCGGATAAAATCGGATTGAACCGGTTTAAACCAGTTTCAACTGTATAGGACCGGATAGAAGCAGTTTAAACCGGATAAAACAGGATTGAACTGGATTAAACCGGATAAAACCGGATTGAACCAGTTTAAACTGGTTTCAACCGGATAGAACCGGATAGAACCGGTTTAAACTGGATAAAACTGGATTGAACTGGCTTAAACCGGTTTAAACCGGATTAAACCGGATTGAACCGGTTCAAACTGGTTTAAACCGCTTAAAATCAGATTGAACCGGTTTAAACCGGATAAAACCGGATTGAACCGGCTTAAACTGGTTTAAACCGGATAGAACCGGATAGAACCGGTTTAAACTGGATAAAACCGGATTGAACCGGATAAAACAGGATTGAAGCGGTTTAAAACGGTTAAAACCAGATAAAATCAGATTGAAACGGTTTAAACTGGATTGATCCGGCTTAAACCGGATAAAACCGGATTGATCCGGCTTAAACCGGATAAAACCGGAATGAACTGGTTTAAACTGGTTCAAACCGGAAAAAACGGATTGAACCGGTTTAAAATGGATAAAACCGGATAGAACCGGTTTATTCCAGTTTAAACCAGATAAAAACCGATTGAACCGGTTTAAACCGGTTTAAAGCGGATAAAACCGGATTGAACCGGATTAAACCAGTTTATACTGGATAAACCGGATTGAATCGGTTAAAACCGGTTTAAACTGGATAAAACCAGATTGAACCGGTTTAAACCGGTTTCAACCGGATAGAACCGGATAGAACCGGTTTAAACTGGATAAAAATGGATTGAAGCGGTTTAAACCGGTTCAAACCGGATAAAACCAGATTGAAACGGTTTAAACCGGATTGAACCGGTTTAAACCGGATAAAACCGGAATGATCTGGTTTAAACCGGTTTAAACTGGAAAAAACGGATTGAACCGGATTAAACTGGATAAAACCGATTGAACCGGTTGAAACTGGTTTCAACCGGAAAGAACCGGATAGAACCGGTTTAAACCGGATAAAAACGGATTGAAGCGGTTTAAACCGGTTCAAACCGGATAAAACCAGATTGAAACGGTTTAAACCGGATTGAACCGGTTTAAACCGGATAAAACCGGAATGAACTGGTTTAAACCGGTTTAAACTGGAAAAAACGGATTGAACCGGTTTAAACTGGATAAAACCGATTGAACAGGTTTAAACCAGTTTAAACCGGATAAAACCAGATTGTACCGGTTTAAACCGGATAAAAACGGATAGAACCGGTTTAAACCGGTTTAAACCAGATTGAATCGGATAGAACCGGTTTAAACCGTTTAAAACCGGATTGAACCGGTTTAAACCGGTTTAAACCGGTTCAAACCGGATGAAATCGGAATGAACCGGTTTAAACCGTATAAAACCGGATTGAACCGGTTTAAACCGGTTTCAACCAGATAGAACCAGATAGAACCGGTTTAAACTGGATAAAAGCGGATTGAACCGGTTAAAGCCGGTTTAAACCGGAGAAAACCGGGTGAAACCGGCTTAAACCGGTTTAAACCGGAGAAAACCGGATTGAACCGGTTGTAACTGGTTTAAACCGAATATAAACGGATTGAAGCAGTTTAAACCGGTTTAAAACTGATAAAACCAGAATGAACCGGCCTAAACCTGTTTAAACCCGATAGGACCGGTTTAAACCGGATAAAACCGGATTGAACTGGATTAAACTGGTTTAAACCGGATAGAACTGGTTTAAACTGGATAAAACCGATTGAACCGGTTTAAACCGGTTTAAACCGGATAAAACCAGATTGAACCGGTTTTAACCTGAGAAAACCGGATTGAACTGGTTTAAACCGGTTTCAACCAGATAGAACCGGATAGAACCGGTTTAAACTGGATAAAACCGGATTGAACCAGCTTAAACCGGATTAAACCGGATAAAACCGGATTGAACCGGTACAAACCGGTTTAAACCGGATAAAACCGGAGTGAACTGGTTTAAACCGGTTTAAAACAGGTAGAAGTGGAGAGAAACGGTTTAAACCGGATAAAACCGGATTGAACCGGTGTAAACCGGTTGAAACCGATAAAAACGGTTTGAAAGGGTTTAAACCGGTTTAAACTGGATAAAACTGGAATGAACCGGCTTAAACAGGCCTAAACCGGATAAAACCCGATTGAACAGGCTTAAACTGGTATAAAGAGCATAGAACCGGTTTCAACCGGATAAAACCGGATTGAACCGGTTTAAATCGGTTTAAACCGGACAAAACCGGATTGAAACGGATTAAACCAGTTTATACTGGATAAACCAGATTGAATCGGTTAAAACCGGTTTAAACCGGATAAAACAAGATTGAACCGGTTTAAACCGGATCAAACCGGATTGAACCGGATTAAACCGGTTTCAACCGGATAGAACCGGATAGAACCGGTTTAAACCGGATAAAACCCGATTGAAGCGGCTTAAACCGGTTCAAACCGGATAAAACCAGATTGAAACGGTTTAAACCGGATTGAACCGGCTTAAACCGGATAAAACGGGAATGAACTGGTTTAAACCGGATTAAACTGGAAAAAACGGATTGAACCGGTTTAAACTGGATAAAACCGGATTGAACCGGCTTAAACCTGTTTAAACTGGATAGAGCCGGTTTAAACCGGTATCCGGTTTAAAGCGGATAAAACCGGCATGAACCGGCTCAAACCGATTTAAACCGGATAGAACCGGAATGAACTGGTCTAAACCAGATAAAACCGGTTTAAACCAGATAAAACCGGATTGAACCGGTTCAAAACGGTTTCAACCGGATAGAACCGGAATGAACTGGTCTAAACCGGATAAAACCGGTTTAAACCAGATAAAACCGGATTGAACCAGTTCAAACCGGTTTAAACCGGATAAAACCGGAATGAACTGGTTTAAACCGGATAGAACCGGTTGAAACCGGTTGAAACCGGATATAAACGGATTGAAGCATTTTAAACTGGTTTAAAACTGATAAAACCGGAATGAACCGGCCTAAACCGGTTTAAACCGGATACGACCGGTTTAAACTGGATAAAACCGGATTGAACTGGCTGAAACGGGTTTAAACCGGATAGAACCGGTTTAAACAGGATAAAACCGATTGAACCGGTTTAAACAGGTTTAAACCGGATAAAACCGGATTGAACCGGTTTTAACTGGATAAAACCGGATTGAACTGGTTTAAACCAGTTTCAACTGGATAGAACCGGATAGAACCGGTTTAAACTGGATAAAACCGGATTGAACCAGCTTAAACAGGTTTAAACCGGATAAAACCGGATAGAACCGGTTCAAACCGGTTTAAACCGGATAAAACCAGAGTGAACTGGTTTAAACCGGATAAAACCGGATTGAACCGGTTTAAACCGGAGAAAACCGGAATGAACTGGTTTAAACAGGATAAAACCGGACTGAACCAGTTTAAACCGGAAAAAACAGGATTGAAGCATTTCAAACCGGTTTTAACCGGATAAAACCGGAATGAAACGGTTTAAACCGGATAAAACCGGATTGAAACGGTTTCAACCGGTTTAAACCGGATTGAACCGGTTTAAACCGGATAAAACCGGACTGAACCGGTATAAACTGGTTTCAACCGGATAGAACCGGATAGAACCGGTTTAAACTGGATAAAACCGGATTGAACCAGCTTAAACCGGTTTAAACAGGATTAAACCGGTTTAAACCGGATAAAACCGGATTGAACCGGCTTAAACCGGTTTAAACCGGATAAAACCGGATTGAACCGGTTCAAACCGGTTTAAACCGGATAAAACCGGAATGAACTGGTTTAAACCGGTTTAAAACGGATAGAAGTGGAGAGAAACGGTTTTAACCGGATAAAACCGGATTGAACCGGTGTAAACCGGTTGAAACCGGATAAAAACGGATTGAAAGGGTTTAAACCAGTTTAAACGGGATAAAACTGGAATGAACCGGCTTAAACAGGTCTAAACCGGATAAAACCCGATTGAACAGGCTTAAACTGGTATAAACAGCATAGAACCAGTTTCAACCGGATAAAACCGGATTGAACCGGATTAAACCGGTTGAAACCGGATAAAACAAGATTGAACCGGTTTAAACTGGATAAAACCGGATTGAGCCGGCTTAAACAGGTTTAAACCGGATAAAACCGGATTGAACCGGTTCAAACAGGTTTAAACTGGATAAAACCGGATTGAACCGGTTTAAACTGGTTTCAACCGGGTAGAACCGGATAGAACCGGTTTAAACTGGATAAAACCGGAATGAACCGACTTAAACAGGTCTAAACCGGATAAAACCCGATTGAACAGGCTTAAACTGGTATAAACAGCATAGAACCGGTTTAAACCGGATAAAACCGGATTGAACCGTTTTAAACCGGTTTAAACCGGATAAAACCAGACTGAACCGGTTTAAACCGGATAAAATCGGATTGAACCGGTTTAAACCAGTTTCAACTGTATAGGACCGGATAGAAGCAGTTTAAACCGGATAAAACAGGATTGAACTGGTTTAAACCGGATAAAACCGGATTGAACCGGTTTAAACTGGTTTCAACCGGATAGAACCGGATAGAACCGGTTTAAACTGGATAAAACTGGATTGAACTGGCTTAAACCGGTTTAAACCGGATTAAACCGGATTGAACCGGTTCAAACTGGTTTAAACCGCTTAAAATCAGATTGAACCGGTTTAAACCGGATAAAACCGGATTGAACCGGCTTAAACTGGTTTAAACCGGATAGAACCGGATAGAACCGGTTTAAACTGGATAAAACCGGATTGAACCGGATAAAACAGGATTGAAGCGGTTTAAAACGGTTAAAACCGGATAAAATCAGATTGAAACGGTTTAAACCGGATTGATCCGGCTTAAACCGGATAAAACCGGATTGATCCGGCTTAAACCGGATAAAACCGGAATGAACTGGTTTAAACTGGTTCAAACCGGAAAAAACGGATTGAACCGGTTTAAAATGGATAAAACCGGATAGAACCGGTTTATTCCAGTTTAAACCAGATAAAAACCGATTGAACCGGTTTAAACCGGTTTAAAGCGGATAAAACCGGATTGAACCGGTTTAAACCAGTTTATACTGGATAAACCGGATTGAATCGGTTAAAACCGGTTTAAACTGGATAAAACCAGATTGAACCGGTTTAAACCGGTTTCAACCGGATAGAACCGGATAGAACCGGTTTAAACTGGATAAAAATGGATTGAAGCGGTTTAAACCGGTTCAAACCGGATAAAACCAGATTGAAACGGTTTAAACCGGATTGAACCGGTTTAAACCGGATAAAACCGGAATGAACTGGTTTAAACCGGTTTAAACTGGAAAAAACGGATTGAACCGGTTTAAACTGGATAAAACCGATTGAACCGGTTGAAACTGGTTTCAACCGGAAAGAACCGGATAGAACCGGTTTAAACCGGATAAAAACGGATTGAAGCGGTTTAAACCGGTTCAAACCGGATAAAACCAGATTGAAACGGTTTAAACCGGATTGAACCGGTTTAAACCGGATAAAACCGGAATGAACTGGTTTAAACCGGTTTAAACTGGAAAAAACGGATTGAACCGGTTTAAACTGGATAAAACCGATTGAACAGGTTTAAACCAGTTTAAACCGGATAAAACCAGATTGTACCGGTTTAAACCGGATAAAAACGGATAGAACCGGTTTAAACCGGTTTAAACCAGATTGAATCGGATAGAACCGGTTTAAACCGTTTAAAACCGGATTGAACCGGTTTAAACCGGTTTAAACCGGTTCAAACCGGATGAAATCGGAATGAACCGGTTTAAACCGTATAAAACCGGATTGAACCGGTTTAAACCAGTTTCAACCAGATAGAACCAGATAGAACCGGTTTAAACTGGATAAAAGCGGATTGAACCGGTTAAAGCCGGTTAAAACCGGAGAAAACCGGGTGGAACCGGCTTAAACCGGTTTAAACCGGAGAAAACCGGATTGAAACGGTTGTAACTGGTTTAAACCGAATATAAACGGATTGAAGCAGTTTAAACCGGTTTAAAACTGATAAAACCAGAATGAACCGGCCTAAACCTGTTTAAACCCGATAGGACCGGTTTAAACCGGATAAAACCGGATTGAACTGGATTAAACTGGTTTAAACCGGATAGAACTGGTTTAAACTGGATAAAACCGATTGAACCGGTTTAAACCGGTTTAAACCGGATAAAACCAGATTGAACCGGTTTTAACCTGAGAAAACCGGATTGAACTGGTTTAAACCGGTTTCAACCAGATAGAACCGGATAGAACCGGTTTAAACTGGATAAAACCAAATTGAACCAGCTTAAACCGGATTAAACCGGATAAAACCGGATTGAACCGGTACAAACCGGTTTAAACCGGATAAAACCGGAGTGAACTGGTTTAAACTGGATAAAACCAGATTGAACCGGTTCAAACCAGTTTAAACCGGATAAAACTGGAATGAACTGGTTTAAACCGGATAAAATCGGACTGAACCAGTTTAAACCGGATAAAACCGGATCGAAACGTTTCAAACCGGTTTTAACCGGATAAAACCGGAATGAACCGGTTTAAACCGGATAAAACCGGATTGAACCGGTTTAAACCGGATAAAACCGGATTGAACCGGTTTAAACCGGATAAAACCGGATTGAACCGGTTTAAACTGGTTTCAACCAGATAGAACCAGATAGAACCGGTTTAAACTGGATAAAACAGGATTGAACCGGCTTAAACCGGTTTAAACCGGATTGAACCGGTTTAAACCGGATAAAACCGGATTGAACCGGTTCAAACTGGTTTAAACCGGATAAAACCGGATAAAACCGTTTTAAAGCGGTTTAAACTGGATAAAACCAGATTGACCCGGTTTAAGCTGATTAAAACCGGATTGAACTGGTTTAAACTGGTCTAAACCGGATAAAACCGGTTTAAACCGGATAAAACCGGATTGAACCGGTTTAAACTGGTTTCAACCGGATAGAACCGGATAGAACCGGTTTAAACTGGATAAAACCGGAATGAACCGACTTAAACAGGTCTAAACCGGATAAAACCCGATTGAACAGGCTTAAACTGGTATAAACAGCATAGAACCGGTTTAAACCGGATAAAACCGGATTGAACCGTTTTAAACCGGTTTAAACCGGATAAAACCAGACTGAACCGGTTTAAACCGGATAAAATCGGATTGAACCGGTTTAAACCAGTTTCAACTGTATAGGACCGGATAGAAGCAGTTTAAACCGGATAAAACAGGATTGAACTGGTTTAAACCGGATAAAACCGGATTGAACCGGTTTAAACTGGTTTCAACCGGATAGAACCGGATAGAACCGGTTTAAACTGGATAAAACTGGATTGAACTGGCTTAAACCGGTTTAAACCGGATTAAACCGGATTGAACCGGTTCAAACTGGTTTAAACCGCTTAAAATCAGATTGAACCGGTTTAAACCGGATAAAACCGGATTGAACCGGCTTAAACTGGTTTAAACCGGATAGAACCGGATAGAACCGGTTTAAACTGGATAAAACCGGATTGAACCGGATAAAACAGGATTGAAGCGGTTTAAAACGGTTAAAACCGGATAAAATCAGATTGAAACGGTTTAAACCGGATTGATCCGGCTTAAACCGGATAAAACCGGATTGATCCGGCTTAAACCGGATAAAACCGGAATGAACTGGTTTAAACTGGTTCAAACCGGAAAAAACGGATTGAACCGGTTTAAAATGGATAAAACCGGATAGAACCGGTTTATTCCAGTTTAAACCAGATAAAAACCGATTGAACCGGTTTAAACCGGTTTAAAGCGGATAAAACCGGATTGAACCGGTTTAAACCAGTTTATACTGGATAAACCGGATTGAATCGGTTAAAACCGGTTTAAACTGGATAAAACCAGATTGAACCGGTTTAAACCGGTTTCAACCGGATAGAACCGGATAGAACCGGTTTAAACTGGATAAAAATGGATTGAAGCGGTTTAAACCGGTTCAAACCGGATAAAACCAGATTGAAACGGTTTAAACCGGATTGAACCGGTTTAAACCGGATAAAACCGGAATGAACTGGTTTAAACCGGTTTAAACTGGAAAAAACGGATTGAACCGGTTTAAACTGGATAAAACCGATTGAACCGGTTGAAACTGGTTTCAACCGGAAAGAACCGGATAGAACCGGTTTAAACCGGATAAAAACGGATTGAAGCGGTTTAAACCGGTTCAAACCGGATAAAACCAGATTGAAACGGTTTAAACCGGATTGAACCGGTTTAAACCGGATAAAACCGGAATGAACTGGTTTAAACCGGTTTAAACTGGAAAAAACGGATTGAACCGGTTTAAACTGGATAAAACCGATTGAACAGGTTTAAACCAGTTTAAACCGGATAAAACCAGATTGTACCGGTTTAAACCGGATAAAAACGGATAGAACCGGTTTAAACCGGTTTAAACCAGATTGAATCGGATAGAACCGGTTTAAACCGTTTAAAACCGGATTGAACCGGTTTAAACCGGTTTAAACCGGTTCAAACCGGATGAAATCGGAATGAACCGGTTTAAACCGTATAAAACCGGATTGAACCGGTTTAAACCAGTTTCAACCAGATAGAACCAGATAGAACCGGTTTAAACTGGATAAAAGCGGATTGAACCGGTTAAAGCCGGTTAAAACCGGAGAAAACCGGGTGGAACCGGCTTAAACCGGTTTAAACCGGAGAAAACCGGATTGAACCGGTTGTAACTGGTTTAAACCGAATATAAACGGATTGAAGCAGTTTAAACCGGTTTAAAACTGATAAAACCAGAATGAACCGGCCTAAACCTGTTTAAACCCGATAGGACCGGTTTAAACCGGATAAAACCGGATTGAACTGGATTAAACTGGTTTAAACCGGATAGAACTGGTTTAAACTGGATAAAACCGATTGAACCGGTTTAAACCGGTTTAAACCGGATAAAACCAGATTGAACCGGTTTTAACCTGAGAAAACCGGATTGAACTGGTTTAAACCGGTTTCAACCAGATAGAACCGGATAGAACCGGTTTAAACTGGATAAAACCAAATTGAACCAGCTTAAACCGGATTAAACCGGATAAAACCGGATTGAACCGGTACAAACCGGTTTAAACCGGATAAAACCGGAGTGAACTGGTTTAAACTGGATAAAACCAGATTGAACCGGTTCAAACCAGTTTAAACCGGATAAAACTGGAATGAACTGGTTTAAACCGGATAAAATCGGACTGAACCAGTTTAAACCGGATAAAACCGGATCGAAACGTTTCAAACCGGTTTTAACCGGATAAAACCGGAATGAACCGGTTTAAACCGGATAAAACCGGATTGAACCGGTTTAAACCGGATAAAACCGGATTGAACCGGTTTAAACCGGATAAAACCGGATTGAACCAGTTTAAACCGGATAAAACCGGATCGAAACGTTTCAAACCGGTTTTAACCGGATAAAACCGGAATGAACCGGTTTAAACCGGATAAAACCGGATTGAAACGGTTTAAACCGGATAAAACCGGAATGAACCGGTTTAAACCGGATAAAACAGGATTGAACCGGCTTAAACCGGTTTAAACCGGATTGAACCGGTTTAAACCGGATAAAACCGGATTGAACCGGTTCAAACTGGTTTAAACCGGATAAAACCGGATAAAACCGTTTTAAAGCGGTTTAAACTGGATAAAACCAGATTGACCCGGTTTAAGCTGATTAAAACCGGATTGAACTGGTTTAAACTGGTCTAAACCGGATAAAACCGGTTTAAACCGGATAAAACCGGATTGAACCGGTTTAAACTGGTTTCAACCGGATAGAACCGGATAGAACCGGTTTAAACTGGATAAAACCGGATTGAACCGGTTTGAACTGGTCTAAACCAGATAAAACCGGATTGAACTGGTTTCAACCGGTTTAAACCGGATAAAACAAGATTGAACCGGTTTAAACCGGATAAAACCGGATTGAACCAGCTTAAACCGGTTTAAACCGGATAAAACTGGATAGAACCGGTTTAAACTGGTTTCAACCGGATAGAACCGGATAGAACCGGTTTAAACTGGATAAAACCGGATTGAACCGGTTTAAACCGGTTTAAACCGGATAAAACCAGATTGAACCGGTTTAAACTGGATAAAACCAGATTGAGCCGGCTTAAACCGGTTTAAACCGGATAAAACCGGATTGAACCGATTCAAACAGGTTTAAACTGGATAAAACCGGATTGAACCGGTTTGAACTGGTCTAAACCAGATAAAACCGGATTGAACTGGTTTCAACCGGTTTAAACCGGATAAAACAAGATTGAACCGGTTTAAACCGGATAAAACCGGATTGAACCAGCTTAAACCGGTTTAAACCGGATAAAACTGGATTGAACCGGTTTAAACTGGTTTCAACCGGATAGAACCGGATAGAACCGGTTTAAACCGGATAAAACCGGATTGAACCGGCTTAAACCGGTTTAAACCGGATAAAACCAGATTGAACCGGTTTCAACTGGATAAAACCAGATTGAGCCGGCTTAAACCGGTTTAAACCGGATAAAACCGGATTGAACCGGTTCAAAGAGGTTTAAACTGGATAAAACCGGATAGAACCGGTTTAAACTGGATAAAATCGGAATGAACCAGCTTAAACAGGTCTAAACCGGATAAAACCCGATTGAACAGCCTTAAACTGGTATAAACAGCATAGAACCGGTTTAAACCGGATAAAACCGGATTGAACCGTTTTAAACCGGTTTAAACCGGATAAAACCAGACTGAACCGGTTTAAACAGGATAAAACCGGATTGAACCGGTTTAACCGGTTAAAACAGGATAGAACAGGATAGAACCGGTTTAAACTGATTTAAAAAGGATAGAACCGGATAGAACCGGTTTAAACGAGATAAAAGCGGATTGAACCGGTTTAAACCGGTTTAAACCGGATAAAACCGGATTGAAACGTTTCAAACCGGTTTTAACCGGATAAAACCGGAATGAACCGGTTTAAACCGGATAAAATCGGATTGAACTGGTCTAAACCAGATAAAACCGGATTGAACTGGTTTCAACCGGTTTAAACCGGATAAAACAAGATTGAACCGGTTTCAACCGGATAAAACCGGATTGAACCAGCTTAAACCGGTTTAAACCGGATAAAACTGGATTGAACCGGTTTAAACTGGTTTCAACCGGATAGAACCGGATAGAACCGGTTTAAACCGGATAAAACCGGATTGAACCGGCTTAAACCGGTTTAAACCGGATAAAACCAGATTGAACCGGTTTAAACTGGATAAAAACGATTGAACCGGTTTAAACCGGTTTAAACCGGTTAAAACCAGATTGTACCGGTTTAAACCGGATAAAAATGGATAGAACCGGTTTAAACCGGTTTAAACCAGATTGAACCGGATAGAACCGGTTTAAACCGTTTAAAACCGGATTGAACCGGTTTAAACCGGTTTAAACCGGTTCAAACCGGATGAAACCGGAATGAACCGGTTTAAACCGTATAAAACCGGATTGAACCGGTTTAAACCGGTTTCAACCGGATAGAACCAGATAGAACCGGTTTAAACTGGATAAAAGCGGATTGAACCGGTTAAAGCCGGTTAAAACCGGAGAAAACCGGGTGGAACCGGCTTAAACCGGTTTAAACCGGAGAAAACCGGATTGAACTGGCTGAAACGGGTTTAAACCGGATAGAACCGGTTTAAACAGGATAAAACCGATTGAACCGGTTTAAACCGGATAAAACCCGATTGAAGCGGCTTAAACCGGTTCAAACCGGATAAAACCAGATTGAAACGGTTTAAACCGGATTGAACCGGCTTAAACCGGATAAAACGGGAATGAACTGGTTTAAACCGGATTAAACTGGAAAAAACGGATTGAACCGGTTTAAACTGGATAAAACCGGATTGAACCGGCTTAAACCTGTTTAAACTGGATAGAGCCGGTTTAAACCGGTATCCGGTTTAAAGCGGATAAAACCGGCATGAACCGGCTCAAACCGATTTAAACGGGATAGAACCGGAATGAACTGGTCTAAACCAGATAAAACCGGTTTAAACCAGATAAAACCGGATTGAACCGGTTCAAACCGGTTTAAACCGGATAAAACCGGAATGAACTGGTTTAAACCGGATAGAACCGGTTGAAACAGGTTGAAACCGGATATAAACGGATTGAAGCATTTTAAACTGGTTTAAAACTGATAAAACCGGAATGAACCGGCCTAAACCGGTTTAAACCGGATACGACCGGTTTAAACTGGATAAAACCGGATTGAACTGGCTGAAACGGGTTTAAACCGGATAGAACCGGTTTAAACAGGATAAAACCGATTGAACCGGTTTAAACAGGTTTAAACCGGATAAAACCGGATTGAACCGGTTTTAACTGGATAAAACCGGATTGAACTGGTTTAAACCGGTTTCAACTGGATAGAACCGGATAGAACCGGTTTAAACTGTATAAAACCGGATTGAACCAGCTTAAACAGGTTTAAACCGGATAAAACCGGATTGAACCGGTTCAAACCGGTTTAAACCGGATAAAACCAGAGTGAACTGGTTTAAACCGGATAAAACCGGATTGAACCGGTTTAAACCGGATAAAACCGGAATGAACTGGTTTAAACAGGATAAAACCGGACTGAACCAGTTTAAACCGGAAAAAACAGGATTGAAGCATTTCAAACCGGTTTTAACCGGATAAAACCGGAATGAAACGGTTTAAACCGGATAAAACCGGATTGAAACGGTTTCAACCGGATAAAACCGGATTGAACCGGTTTAAACCGGATAAAAACGGATTGAACCGGGATAAACTGGTTTCAACCGGATAGAACCGGATAGAACCGGTTTAAACTGGATAAAACCGGATTGAACCAGCTTAAACCGGTTTAAACAGGATTAAACCGGTTTAAACCGGATAAAACCGGATTGAACCGGCTTAAACCGGTTTAAACCGGATAAAACCGGATTGAACCGGTTCAAACTGGTTTAAACCGGATAAAACCGGAATGAACTGGTTTAAACCGGTTTAAAACGGATAGAAGTGGAGAGAAACGGTTTTAACCGGATAAAACCGGATTGAACCAGTGTAAACCGGTTGAAACCGGATAAAAACGGATTGAAAGGGTTTAAACCGGTTTAAACGGGATAAAACTGGAATGAACCGGCTTAAACAGGTCTAAACCGGATAAAACCCGATTGAACAGGCTTAAACTGGTATAAACAGCATAGAACCAGTTTCAACCGGATAAAACCGGATTGAACCGGATGAAACCGGATGAAACCGGATAAAACAAGATTGAACCGGTTTAAACCGGATAAAACCGGATTGAACCAGCTTAAACCGGTTTAAACCGGATAAAACTGGATTGAACCGGTTTAAACTGGTTTCAACCGGATAGAACCGGATAGAACCGGTTTAAACTGGATAAAACCGGATTGAACCGGCTTAAACCGGTTTAAACCGGATAAAACCAGATTGAACCGGTTTAAACTGGATAAAACCGGATTGAGCCGGCTTAAACAGGTTTAAACCGGATAAAACCGGATTGAACCGGTTCAAACAGGTTTAAAATGGATAAAACCGGATTGAACCGGTTTAAACTGGTTTCAACCGGGTAGAACCGGTTTAATCCGGTTTAAACCAGATAAAAACCGATTGAACTGGTTTAAACCGGTTTAAAGCGGATAAAACCGGATTGAACTGGTATAAACCGGTTTAAACTGGAGAAAACCGGATTGAAGAGGTTTAAACCGGATAAAACCGAATTGAACCGGTTTAAACCGGTTTAAACCGGATAAAACCGGATTGAACCGGTTCAAACCGGTTGAAAACGGATAAAACCAAATTGAACCAGTTTAAACCGGATAAAATCAGATTGAACTGGTTTAAAACGTATAAAACCGGACTGAACCAGTTTAAACCCTTTTAAACCAGATGGAAATGAATAGAACCAGTTTAAACCGGATAAAACCGGATTGAACCGGCTTAAACCGGTTTAAACCAGATAAAACCGGATTGAACCGGCTTAAACCGGATAAAACCGGAATGAACTGTTTTAAACCGGTTGAAAACGGATAGAACCAGTTTAAACCGGATAAAACCGGATTGAACCGGCTTAAACCGGTTTAAACCGGATAAAACCTGATTGAACCGGTTTAAACCGGATAAAACCGGATTGAACCGGCTTAAACCGGTTTAAAACGGATAGAACCGGATAGAAACGGTATAAACCGGATAAAACCGGATTGAACCGCTGTAAACCGGTTGAAACCGGATAAAAACGGATTGAAAGGGTTTAAACCGGTTTAAACAGGATAAAACCAGATTGAACTGGTTTAATCCAGTTAAAACAGGATAGAACAGGACAGAAACAGTTTAATCCGATTTAAAAAGGATAGAACCGGATAGAACCGGTCTAAACGAGATAAAACCGGATTGAACCGGTTTAAACCGGTTTAAACCGGATAAAACCGGATTGAACCGGTTCAAACTGGTTTAAACCGGATAAAACCGGATTAAACCGTTTTAAAGCGGTTTAAATCGGATAAAACCAGATTGAACCAGTTTTAGCCGATTAAAACCAGATTGAACTGGTTTAAACCGGTCTAAACTGGATAAAACCGGTTTCAACAGGATAAAACCAGATTGAACCGGTTTAAACCCGATAAAACCGGAGTGAACTGGTTTAAACCGTATAAAAACGGATCGAACCGGTTTAAACCGGATAAAACCGGATTGAACCGTTTCAAACCGGTTTTAAAGGGATAAAACCGGAATGAAACGTTTCAAATCGGTTTTAACCGGATAAAACCGGAATGAACCGGTTTAAACCGGATAAAACCGGATTGAAGCGGTTTAAACCGGTTTAAACCGGATAAAATCAGATTGAAACGGTTTAAACCGGATTGATCCGGCTTAAACCGGATAAAACCGGAATGAACTGGTTGAAACCGGTTTAAACCGGAAAAAACGGATTGAACCGGTTTAAACCGGTTTCAACCGGATAGAACCAGATAGAACCGGTTTAAACTGGATAAAAGCGGATTGAACCGGTTAAAGCCGGTTAAAACCGGAGAAAACCGGGTGGAACCGGCTTAAACCAGTTTAAACCGGAGAAAACCGGATTGAACCGGTTGTAACCGGTTTCAACTGGATAGAACCGGATAGAACCGGTTTAAACTGGATAAAACCGGATTGAACCAGCTTAAACAGGTTTAAACCGGATAAAACCGGATTGAACCGGTTCAAACCGGTTTAAACCGGATAAAACCAGAGTGAACTGGTTTAAACCGGATAAAACCGGATTGAACCGGTTTAAACCGGAGAAAACCGGAATGAACTGGTTTAAACAGGATAAAACCGGACTGAACCAGTTTAAACCGGAAAAAACAGGATTGAAGCATTTCAAACCGGTTTTAACCGGATAAAACCGGAATGAAACGGTTTAAACCGGATAAAACCGGATTGAAACGGTTTCAACCGGATAAAACCGGAATGAACTGGTTTAAACCGGTTTAAAACGGATAGAAGTGGAGAGAAACGGTTTTAACCGGATAAAACCGGATTGAACCGGTGTAAACCGGTTGAAACCGGATAAAAACGGATTGAAAGGGTTTAAACCGGTTTAAACGGGATAAAACTGGAATGAACCGGCTTAAACAGGTCTAAACCGGATAAAACCCGATTGAACAGGCTTAAACTGGTATAAACAGCATAGAACCAGTTTCAACCGGATAAAACCGGATTGAACCGGATTAAACCGGTTGAAACCGGATAAAACCAGACTGAACCGGTTTAAACTGGATAAAACCGGATTGAACCGGTTTGAACTGGTCTAAACCAGATAAAACCGGATTGAACTGGTTTCAACCGTTTTAAACCGGAAAAAACAAGATTGAACCGGTTTAAACCGGATAAAACCGGATTGAACCAGCTTAAACCGGTTTAAACCGGATAAAACTGGATTGAACCGGTTTAAACTGGATAAAACCGGATTGAACCGGCTTAAACCGGTTTAAACCGGATAAAACCAGATTGAAACGGTTTAAACTGGATAAAACCGGATTGAGCCGGCTCAAACAGGTTTAAACCGGATAAAACCGGATTGAACCGGTTCAAACAGGTTTAAACTGGATAAAACCGGATTGAACCGGTTTAAACTGGTTTCAACCGGGTAGAACCGGATAGAACCGGTTTAAACTGGATAAAACCGGAATGAACCGACTTAAACAGTTCTAAACCGGATAAAACCCGATTGAACAGGCTTAAACTGGTATAAACAGCATAGAACCGGTTTAAACCGGATAAAACCGGATTGAACCGTTTTAAACCGGTTTAAACCGGATAAAACCAGACTGAACCGGTTTAAACCGGATAAAATCGGATTGAACCGGTTTAAACCAGTTTCAACTGTATAGGACCGGATAGAAGCAGTTTAAACCGGATAAAACAGGATTGAACTGGTTTAAACCGGATAAAACCGGATTGAACCAGTTTAAACTGGTTTCAACCGGATAGAACCGGATAGAACCGGTTTAAACTGGATAAAACTGGATTGAACTGGCTTAAACCGGTTTAAACCGGATTAAACCGGATTGAACCGGTTCAAACTGGTTTAAACCGCTTAAAATCAGATTGAACCGGTTTAAACCGGATAAAACCGGATTGAACCGGCTTAAACTGGTTTAAACCGGATAGAACCGGATAGAACCGGTTTAAACTGGATAAAACCGGATTGAACCGGATAAAACAGGATTGAAGCGGTTTAAAACGGTTAAAACCAGATAAAATCAGATTGAAACGGTTTAAACTGGATTGATCCGGCTTAAACCGGATAAAACCGGATTGATCCGGCTTAAACCGGATAAAACCGGAATGAACTGGTTTAAACTGGTTCAAACCGGAAAAAACGGATTGAACCGGTTTAAAATGGATAAAACCGGATAGAACCGGTTTATTCCAGTTTAAACCAGATAAAAACCGATTGAACCGGTTTAAACCGGTTTAAAGCGGATAAAACCGGATTGAACCGGATTAAACCAGTTTATACTGGATAAACCGGATTGAATCGGTTAAAACCGGTTTAAACTGGATAAAACCAGATTGAACCGGTTTAAACCGGTTTCAACCGGATAGAACCGGATAGAACCGGTTTAAACTGGATAAAAATGGATTGAAGCGGTTTAAACCGGTTCAAACCGGATAAAACCAGATTGAAACGGTTTAAACCGGATTGAACCGGTTTAAACCGGATAAAACCGGAATGATCTGGTTTAAACCGGTTTAAACTGGAAAAAACGGATTGAACCGGATTAAACTGGATAAAACCGATTGAACCGGTTGAAACTGGTTTCAACCGGAAAGAACCGGATAGAACCGGTTTAAACCGGATAAAAACGGATTGAAGCGGTTTAAACCGGTTCAAACCGGATAAAACCAGATTGAAACGGTTTAAACCGGATTGAACCGGTTTAAACCGGATAAAACCGGAATGAACTGGTTTAAACCGGTTTAAACTGGAAAAAACGGATTGAACCGGTTTAAACTGGATAAAACCGATTGAACAGGTTTAAACCAGTTTAAACCGGATAAAACCAGATTGTACCGGTTTAAACCGGATAAAAACGGATAGAACCGGTTTAAACCGGTTTAAACCAGATTGAATCGGATAGAACCGGTTTAAACCGTTTAAAACCGGATTGAACCGGTTTAAACCGGTTTAAACCGGTTCAAACCGGATGAAATCGGAATGAACCGGTTTAAACCGTATAAAACCGGATTGAACCGGTTTAAACCGGTTTCAACCAGATAGAACCAGATAGAACCGGTTTAAACTGGATAAAAGCGGATTGAACCGGTTAAAGCCGGTTTAAACCGGAGAAAACCGGGTGGAACCGGCTTAAACCGGTTTAAACCGGAGAAAACCGGATTGAACCGGTTGTAACTGGTTTAAACCGAATATAAACGGATTGAAGCAGTTTAAACCGGTTTAAAACTGATAAAACCAGAATGAACCGGCCTAAACCTGTTTAAACCCGATAGGACCGGTTTAAACCGGATAAAACCGGATTGAACTGGATTAAACTGGTTTAAACCGGATAGAACTGGTTTAAACTGGATAAAACCGATTGAACCGGTTTAAACCGGATTAAACCGGATAAAACCAGATTGAACCGGTTTTAACCTGAGAAAACCGGATTGAACTGGTTTAAACCGGTTTCAACCAGATAGAACCGGATAGAACCGGTTTAAACTGGATAAAACCGGATTGAACCAGCTTAAACCGGATTAAACCGGATAAAACCGGATTGAACCGGTACAAACCGGTTTAAACCGGATAAAACCGGAGTGAACTGGTTTAAACCGGTTTAAAACAGATAGAAGTGGAGAGAAACGGTTTAAACCGGATAAAACCGGATTGAACCGGTGTAAACCGGTTGAAACCGATAAAAACGGTTTGAAAGGGTTTAAACCGGTTTAAACTGGATAAAACTGGAATGAACCGGCTTAAACAGGCCTAAACCGGATAAAACCCGATTGAACAGGCTTAAACTGGTATAAAGAGCATAGAACCGGTTTCAACCGGATAAAACCGGATTGAACCGGTTTAAATCGGTTTAAACCGGACAAAACCGGATTGAAACGGATTAAACCAGTTTATACTGGATAAACCAGATTGAATCGGTTAAAACCGGTTTAAACCGGATAAAACAAGATTGAACCGGTTTAAACCGGATCAAACCGGATTGAACCGGATTAAACCGGTTTCAACCGGATAGAACCGGATAGAACCGGTTTAAACCGGATAAAACCCGATTGAAGCGGCTTAAACCGGTTCAAACCGGATAAAACCAGATTGAAACGGTTTAAACCGGATTGAACCGGCTTAAACCGGATAAAACGGGAATGAACTGGTTTAAACCGGATTAAACTGGAAAAAACGGATTGAACCGGTTTAAACTGGATAAAACCGGATTGAACCGGCTTAAACCTGTTTAAACTGGATAGAGCCGGTTTAAACCGGTATCCGGTTTAAAGCGGATAAAACCGGCATGAACCGGCTCAAACCGATTTAAACCGGATAGAACCGGAATGAACTGGTCTAAACCAGATAAAACCGGTTTAAACCAGATAAAACCGGATTGAACCAGTTCAAACCGGTTTAAACCGGATAAAACCGGAATGAACTGGTTTAAACCGGATAGAACCGGTTGAAACCGGTTGAAACCGGATATAAACGGATTGAAGCATTTTAAACTGGTTTAAAACTGATAAAACCGGAATGAACCGGCCTAAACCGGTTTAAACCGGATACGACCGGTTTAAACTGGATAAAACCGGATTGAACTGGCTGAAACGGGTTTAAACCGGATAGAACCGGTTTAAACAGGATAAAACCGATTGAACCGGTTTAAACAGGTTTAAACCGGATAAAACCGGATTGAACCGGTTTTAACTGGATAAAACCGGATTGAACTGGTTTAAACCAGTTTCAACTGGATAGAACCGGATAGAACCGGTTTAAACTGGATAAAACCGGATTGAACCAGCTTAAACAGGTTTAAACCGGATAAAACCGGATAGAACCGGTTCAAACCGGTTTAAACCGGATAAAACCAGAGTGAACTGGTTTAAACCGGATAAAACCGGATTGAACCGGTTTAAACCGGAGAAAACCGGAATGAACTGGTTTAAACAGGATAAAACCGGACTGAACCAGTTTAAACCGGAAAAAACAGGATTGAAGCATTTCAAACCGGTTTTAACCGGATAAAACCGGAATGAAACGGTTTAAACCGGATAAAACCGGATTGAAACGTTTTCAACCGGTTTAAACCGGATTGAACCGGTTTAAACCGGATAAAACCGGACTGAACCGGTATAAACTGGTTTCAACCGGATAGAACCGGATAGAACCGGTTTAAACTGGATAAAACCGGATTGAACCAGCTTAAACCGGTTTAAACAGGATTAAACCGGTTTAAACCGGATAAAACCGGATTGAACCGGCTTAAACCGGTTTAAACCGGATAAAACCGGATTGAACCGGTTCAAACCGGTTTAAACCGGATAAAACCGGAATGAACTGGTTTAAACCGGTTTAAAACGGATAGAAGTGGAGAGAAACGGTTTTAACCGGATAAAACCGGATTGAACCGGTGTAAACCGGTTGAAACCGGATAAAAACGGATTGAAAGGGTTTAAACCGGTTTAAACGGGATAAAACTGGAATGAACCGGCTTAAACAGGTCTAAACCGGATAAAACCCGATTGAACAGGCTTAAACTGGTATAAACAGCATAGAACCAGTTTCAACCGGATAAAACCGGATTGAACCGGATTAAACCGGTTGAAACCGGATAAAACCAGACTGAACCGGTTTAAACTGGATAAAACCGGATTGAACCGGTTTGAACTGGTCTAAACCAGATAAAACCGGATTGAACTGGTTTCAACCGTTTTAAACCGGATAAAACAAGATTGAACCGGTTTAAACCGGATAAAACCGGATTGAACCAGCTTAAACCGGTTTAAACCGGATAAAACTGGATTGAACCAGTTTAAACTGGTTTGAACCGGATAGAACCGGTTTAAACTGGATAAAACCGGATTGAACCGGCTTAAACCGGTTTAAACCGGATAAAACCAGATTGAACCGGTTTAAACTGGATAAAACCGGATTGAGCCGGCTTAAACAGGTTTAAACCGGATAAAACCGGATTGAACCGGTTCAAACAGGTTTAAACTGGATAAAACCGGATTGAACCGGTTTAAACTGGTTTCAACCGGGTAGAACCGGATAGAACCGGTTTAAACTGGATAAAACCGGAATGAACCGACTTAAACAGGTCTAAACCGGATAAAACCCGATTGAACAGGCTTAAACTGGTATAAACAGCATAGAACCGGTTTAAACCGGATAAAACCGGATTGAACCGTTTTAAACCGGTTTAAACCGGATAAAACCAGACTGAACCGGTTTAAACCGGATAAAATCGGATTGAACCGGTTTAAACCAGTTTCAACTGTATAGGACCGGATAGAAGCAGTTTAAACCGGATAAAACAGGATTGAACTGGTTTAAACCGGATAAAACCGGATTGAACCGGTTTAAACTGGTTTCAACCGGATAGAACCGGATAGAACCGGTTTAAACTGGATAAAACTGGATTGAACTGGCTTAAACCGGTTTAAACCGGATTAAACCGGATTGAACCGGTTCAAACTGGTTTAAACCGCTTAAAATCAGATTGAACCGGTTTAAACCGGATAAAACCGGATTGAACCGGCTTAAACTGGTTTAAACCGGATAGAACCGGATAGAACCGGTTTAAACTGGATAAAACCGGATTGAACCGGATAAAACAGGATTGAAGCGGTTTAAAACGGTTAAAACCAGATAAAATCAGATTGAAACGGTTTAAACCGGATTGATCTGGCTTAAACCGGATAAAACCGGATTGATCCGGCTTAAACCGGATAAAACCGGAATGAACTGGTTTAAACTGGTTCAAACCGGAAAAAACGGATTGAACCGGTTTAAAATGGATAAAACCGGATAGAACCGGTTTATTCCAGTTTAAACCAGATAAAAACCGATTGAACCGGTTTAAACCGGTTTAAAGCGGATAAAACCGGATTGAACCGGATTAAACCAGTTTATACTGGATAAACCGGATTGAATCGGTTAAAACCGGTTTAAACTGGATAAAACCAGATTGAACCGGTTTAAACCGGTTTCAACCGGATAGAACCGGATAGAACCGGTTTAAACTGGATAAAAATGGATTGAAGCGGTTTAAACCGGTTCAAACCGGATAAAACCAGATTGAAACGGTTTAAACCGGATTGAACCGGTTTAAACCGGATAAAACCGGAATGATCTGGTTTAAACCGGTTTAAACTGGAAAAAACGGATTGAACCGGATTAAACTGGATAAAACCGATTGAACCGGTTGAAACTGGTTTCAACCGGAAAGAACCGGATAGAACCGGTTTAAACCGGATAAAAACGGATTGAAGCGGTTTAAACCGGTTCAAACCGGATAAAACCAGATTGAAACGGTTTAAACCGGATTGAACCGGTTTAAACCGGATAAAACCGGAATGAACTGGTTTAAACCGGTTTAAACTGGAAAAAACGGATTGAACCGGTTTAAACTGGATAAAACCGATTGAACAGGTTTAAACCAGTTTAAACCGGATAAAACCAGATTGTACCGGTTTAAACCGGATAAAAACGGATAGAACCGGTTTAAACCGGTTTAAACCAGATTGAATCGGATAGAACCGGTTTAAACCGTTTAAAACCGGATTGAACCGGTTTAAACCGGTTTAAACCGGTTCAAACCGGATGAAATCGGAATGAACCGGTTTAAACCGTATAAAACCGGATTGAACCGGTTTAAACCGGTTTCAACCAGATAGAACCAGATAGAACCGGTTTAAACTGGATAAAAGCGGATTGAACCGGTTAAAGCCGGTTTAAACCGGAGAAAACCGGGTGGAACCGGCTTAAACCGGTTTAAACCGGAGAAAACCGGATTGAACCGGTTGTAACTGGTTTAAACCGAATATAAACGGATTGAAGCAGTTTAAACCGGTTTAAAACTGATAAAACCAGAATGAACCGGCCTAAACCTGTTTAAACCCGATAGGACCGGTTTAAACCGGATAAAACCGGATTGAACTGGATTAAACTGGTTTAAACCGGATAGAACTGGTTTAAACTGGATAAAACCGATTGAACCGGTTTAAACCGGATTAAACCGGATAAAACCAGATTGAACCGGTTTTAACCTGAGAAAACCGGATTGAACTGGTTTAAACCGGTTTCAACCAGATAGAACCGGATAGAACCGGTTTAAACTGGATAAAACCGGATTGAACCAGCTTAAACCGGATTAAACCGGATAAAACCGGATTGAACCGGTACAAACCGGTTTAAACCGGATAAAACCGGAGTGAACTGGTTTAAACCGGTTTAAAACAGATAGAAGTGGAGAGAAACGGTTTAAACCGGATAAAACCGGATTGAACCGGTGTAAACCGGTTGAAACCGATAAAAACGGTTTGAAAGGGTTTAAACCGGTTTAAACTGGATAAAACTGGAATGAACCGGCTTAAACAGGCCTAAACCGGATAAAACCCGATTGAACAGGCTTAAACTGGTATAAAGAGCATAGAACCGGTTTCAACCGGATAAAACCGGATTGAACCGGTTTAAATCGGTTTAAACCGGACAAAACCGGATTGAAACGGATTAAACCAGTTTATACTGGATAAACCAGATTGAATCGGTTAAAACCGGTTTAAACCGGATAAAACAAGATTGAACCGGTTTAAACCGGATCAAACCGGATTGAACCGGATTAAACCGGTTTCAACCGGATAGAACCGGATAGAACCGGTTTAAACCGGATAAAACCCGATTGAAGCGGCTTAAACCGGTTCAAACCGGATAAAACCAGATTGAAACGGTTTAAACCGGATTGAACCGGCTTAAACCGGATAAAACGGGAATGAACTGGTTTAAACCGGATTAAACTGGAAAAAACGGATTGAACCGGTTTAAACTGGATAAAACCGGATTGAACCGGCTTAAACCTGTTTAAACTGGATAGAGCCGGTTTAAACCGGTATCCGGTTTAAAGCGGATAAAACCGGCATGAACCGGCTCAAACCGATTTAAACCGGATAGAACCGGAATGAACTGGTCTAAACCAGATAAAACCGGTTTAAACCAGATAAAACCGGATTGAACCAGTTCAAACCGGTTTAAACCGGATAAAACCGGAATGAACTGGTTTAAACCGGATAGAACCGGTTGAAACCGGTTGAAACCGGATATAAACGGATTGAAGCATTTTAAACTGGTTTAAAACTGATAAAACCGGAATGAACCGGCCTAAACCGGTTTAAACCGGATACGACCGGTTTAAACTGGATAAAACCGGATTGAACTGGCTGAAACGGGTTTAAACCGGATAGAACCGGTTTAAACAGGATAAAACCGATTGAACCGGTTTAAACAGGTTTAAACCGGATAAAACCGGATTGAACCGGTTTTAACTGGATAAAACCGGATTGAACTGGTTTAAACCAGTTTCAACTGGATAGAACCGGATAGAACCGGTTTAAACTGGATAAAACCGGATTGAACCAGCTTAAACAGGTTTAAACCGGATAAAACCGGATAGAACCGGTTCAAACCGGTTTAAACCGGATAAAACCAGAGTGAACTGGTTTAAACCGGATAAAACCGGATTGAACCGGTTTAAACCGGAGAAAACCGGAATGAACTGGTTTAAACAGGATAAAACCGGACTGAACCAGTTTAAACCGGAAAAAACAGGATTGAAGCATTTCAAACCGGTTTTAACCGGATAAAACCGGAATGAAACGGTTTAAACCGGATAAAACCGGATTGAAACGGTTTCAACCGGTTTAAACCGGATTGAACCGGTTTAAACCGGATAAAACCGGACTGAACCGGTATAAACTGGTTTCAACCGGATAGAACCGGATAGAACCGGTTTAAACTGGATAAAACCGGATTGAACCAGCTTAAACCGGTTTAAACAGGATTAAACCGGTTTAAACCGGATAAAACCGGATTGAACCGGCTTAAACCGGTTTAAACCGGATAAAACCGGATTGAACCGGTTCAAACCGGTTTAAACCGGATAAAACCGGAATGAACTGGTTTAAACCGGTTTAAAACGGATAGAAGTGGAGAGAAACGGTTTTAACCGGATAAAACCGGATTGAACCGGTGTAAACCGGTTGAAACCGGATAAAAACGGATTGAAAGGGTTTAAACCGGTTTAAACGGGATAAAACTGGAATGAACCGGCTTAAACAGGTCTAAACCGGATAAAACCCGATTGAACAGGCTTAAACTGGTATAAACAGCATAGAACCAGTTTCAACCGGATAAAACCGGATTGAACCGGATTAAACCGGTTGAAACCGGATAAAACCAGACTGAACCGGTTTAAACTGGATAAAACCGGATTGAACCGGTTTGAACTGGTCTAAACCAGATAAAACCGGATTGAACTGGTTTCAACCGTTTTAAACCGGATAAAACAAGATTGAACCGGTTTAAACCGGATAAAACCGGATTGAACCAGCTTAAACCGGTTTAAACCGGATAAAACTGGATTGAACCAGTTTAAACTGGTTTGAACCGGATAGAACCGGTTTAAACTGGATAAAACCGGATTGAACCGGCTTAAACCGGTTTAAACCGGATAAAACCAGATTGAACCGGTTTAAACTGGATAAAACCGGATTGAGCCGGCTTAAACAGGTTTAAACCGGATAAAACCGGATTGAACCGGTTCAAACAGGTTTAAACTGGATAAAACCGGATTGAACCGGTTTAAACTGGTTTCAACCGGGTAGAACCGGATAGAACCGGTTTAAACTGGATAAAACCGGAATGAACCGACTTAAACAGGTCTAAACCGGATAAAACCCGATTGAACAGGCTTAAACTGGTATAAACAGCATAGAACCGGTTTAAACCGGATAAAACCGGATTGAACCGTTTTAAACCGGTTTAAACCGGATAAAACCAGACTGAACCGGTTTAAACCGGATAAAATCGGATTGAACCGGTTTAAACCAGTTTCAACTGTATAGGACCGGATAGAAGCAGTTTAAACCGGATAAAACAGGATTGAACTGGTTTAAACCGGATAAAACCGGATTGAACCGGTTTAAACTGGTTTCAACCGGATAGAACCGGATAGAACCGGTTTAAACTGGATAAAACTGGATTGAACTGGCTTAAACCGGTTTAAACCGGATTAAACCGGATTGAACCGGTTCAAACTGGTTTAAACCGCTTAAAATCAGATTGAACCGGTTTAAACCGGATAAAACCGGATTGAACCGGCTTAAACTGGTTTAAACCGGATAGAACCGGATAGAACCGGTTTAAACTGGATAAAACCGGATTGAACCGGATAAAACAGGATTGAAGCGGTTTAAAACGGTTAAAACCAGATAAAATCAGATTGAAACGGTTTAAACCGGATTGATCCGGCTTAAACCGGATAAAACCGGATTGATCCGGCTTAAACCGGATAAAACCGGAATGAACTGGTTTAAACTGGTTCAAACCGGAAAAAACGGATTGAACCGGTTTAAAATGGATAAAACCGGATAGAACCGGTTTATTCCAGTTTAAACCAGATAAAAACCGATTGAACCGGTTTAAACCGGTTTAAAGCGGATAAAACCGGATTGAACCGGTTTAAACCAGTTTATACTGGATAAACCGGATTGAATCGGTTAAAACCGGTTTAAACTGGATAAAACCAGATTGAACCGGTTTAAACCGGTTTCAACCGGATAGAACCGGATAGAACCGGTTTAAACTGGATAAAAATGGATTGAAGCGGTTTAAACCGGTTCAAACCGGATAAAACCAGATTGAAACGGTTTAAACCGGATTGAACCGGTTTAAACCGGATAAAACCGGAATGAACTGGTTTAAACCGGTTTAAACTGGAAAAAACGGATTGAACCGGTTTAAACTGGATAAAACCGATTGAACCGGTTGAAACTGGTTTCAACCGGAAAGAACCGGATAGAACCGGTTTAAACCGGATAAAAACGGATTGAAGCGGTTTAAACCGGTTCAAACCGGATAAAACCAGATTGAAACGGTTTAAACCGGATTGAACCGGTTTAAACCGGATAAAACCGGAATGAACTGGTTTAAACCGGTTTAAACTGGAAAAAACGGATTGAACCGGTTTAAACTGGATAAAACCGATTGAACAGGTTTAAACCAGTTTAAACCGGATAAAACCAGATTGTACCGGTTTAAACCGGATAAAAACGGATAGAACCGGTTTAAACCGGTTTAAACCAGATTGAATCGGATAGAACCGGTTTAAACCGTTTAAAACCGGATTGAACCGGTTTAAACCGGTTTAAACCGGTTCAAACCGGATGAAATCGGAATGAACCGGTTTAAACCGTATAAAACCGGATTGAACCGGTTTAAACCAGTTTCAACCAGATAGAACCAGATAGAACCGGTTTAAACTGGATAAAAGCGGATTGAACCGGTTAAAGCCGGTTAAAACCGGAGAAAACCGGGTGGAACCGGCTTAAACCGGTTTAAACCGGAGAAAACCGGATTGAACCGGTTGTAACTGGTTTAAACCGAATATAAACGGATTGAAGCAGTTTAAACCGGTTTAAAACTGATAAAACCAGAATGAACCGGCCTAAACCTGTTTAAACCCGATAGGACCGGTTTAAACCGGATAAAACCGGATTGAACTGGATTAAACTGGTTTAAACCGGATAGAACTGGTTTAAACTGGATAAAACCGATTGAACCGGTTTAAACCGGTTTAAACCGGATAAAACCAGATTGAACCGGTTTTAACCTGAGAAAACCGGATTGAACTGGTTTAAACCGGTTTCAACCAGATAGAACCGGATAGAACCGGTTTAAACTGGATAAAACCAAATTGAACCAGCTTAAACCGGATTAAACCGGATAAAACCGGATTGAACCGGTACAAACCGGTTTAAACCGGATAAAACCGGAGTGAACTGGTTTAAACTGGATAAAACCAGATTGAACCGGTTCAAACCAGTTTAAACCGGATAAAACTGGAATGAACTGGTTTAAACCGGATAAAATCGGACTGAACCAGTTTAAACCGGATAAAACCGGATCGAAACGTTTCAAACCGGTTTTAACCGGATAAAACCGGAATGAACCGGTTTAAACCGGATAAAACCGGATTGAACCGGTTTAAACCGGATAAAACCGGATTGAACCGGTTTAAACCGGATAAAACCGGATTGAACCGGTTTAAACTGGTTTCAACCAGATAGAACCAGATAGAACCGGTTTAAACTGGATAAAACAGGATTGAACCGGCTTAAACCGGTTTAAACCGGATTGAACCGGTTTAAACCGGATAAAACCGGATTGAACCGGTTCAAACTGGTTTAAACCGGATAAAACCGGATAAAACCGTTTTAAAGCGGTTTAAACTGGATAAAACCAGATTGACCCGGTTTAAGCTGATTAAAACCGGATTGAACTGGTTTAAACTGGTCTAAACCGGATAAAACCGGTTTAAACCGGATAAAACCGGATTGAACCGGTTTAAACTGGTTTCAACCGGATAGAACCGGATAGAACCGGTTTAAACTGGATAAAACCGGATTGAACCGGTTTGAACTGGTCTAAACCAGATAAAACCGGATTGAACTGGTTTCAACCGGTTTAAACCGGATAAAACAAGATTGAACCGGTTTAAACCGGATAAAACCGGATTGAACCAGCTTAAACCGGTTTAAACCGGATAAAACTGGATAGAACCGGTTTAAACTGGTTTCAACCGGATAGAACCGGATAGAACCGGTTTAAACTGGATAAAACCGGATTGAACCGGTTTAAACCGGTTTAAACCGGATAAAACCAGATTGAACCGGTTTAAACTGGATAAAACCAGATTGAGCCGGCTTAAACCGGTTTAAACCGGATAAAACCGGATTGAACCGATTCAAACAGGTTTAAACTGGATAAAACCGGATTGAACCGGTTTGAACTGGTCTAAACCAGATAAAACCGGATTGAACTGGTTTCAACCGGTTTAAACCGGATAAAACAAGATTGAACCGGTTTAAACCGGATAAAACCGGATTGAACCAGCTTAAACCGGTTTAAACCGGATAAAACTGGATTGAACCGGTTTAAACTGGTTTCAACCGGATAGAACCGGATAGAACCGGTTTAAACCGGATAAAACCGGATTGAACCGGCTTAAACCGGTTTAAACCGGATAAAACCAGATTGAACCGGTTTCAACTGGATAAAACCAGATTGAGCCGGCTTAAACCGGTTTAAACCGGATAAAACCGGATTGAACCGGTTCAAAGAGGTTTAAACTGGATAAAACCGGATTGAACCGGTTTAAACTGGTTTCAACTGGGTAGAACCGGATAGAACCGGTTTAAACTGGATAAAATCGGAATGAACCAGCTTAAACAGGTCTAAACCGGATAAAACCCGATTGAACAGCCTTAAACTGGTATAAACAGCATAGAACCGGTTTAAACCGGATAAAACCGGATTGAACCGTTTTAAACCGGTTTAAACCGGATAAAACCAGACTGAACCGGTTTAAACAGGATAAAACCGGATTGAACCGGTTTAACCGGTTAAAACAGGATAGAACAGGATAGAACCGGTTTAAACTGATTTAAAAAGGATAGAACCGGATAGAACCGGTTTAAACGAGATAAAAGCGGATTGAACCGGTTTAAACCGGTTTAAACCGGATAAAACCGGATTGAAACGTTTCAAACCGGTTTTAACCGGATAAAACCGGAATGAACCGGTTTAAACCGGATAAAATCGGATTGAACTGGTCTAAACCAGATAAAACCGGATTGAACTGGTTTCAACCGGTTTAAACCGGATAAAACAAGATTGAACCGGTTTCAACCGGATAAAACCGGATTGAACCAGCTTAAACCGGTTTAAACCGGATAAAACTGGATTGAACCGGTTTAAACTGGTTTCAACCGGATAGAACCGGATAGAACCGGTTTAAACCGGATAAAACCGGATTGAACCGGCTTAAACCGGTTTAAACCGGATAAAACCAGATTGAACCGGTTTAAACTGGATAAAAACGATTGAACCGGTTTAAACCGGTTTAAACCGGTTAAAACCAGATTGTACCGGTTTAAACCGGATAAAAATGGATAGAACCGGTTTAAACCGGTTTAAACCAGATTGAACCGGATAGAACCGGTTTAAACCGTTTAAAACCGGATTGAACCGGTTTAAACCGGTTTAAACCGGTTCAAACCGGATGAAACCGGAATGAACCGGTTTAAACCGTATAAAACCGGATTGAACCGGTTTAAACCGGTTTCAACCGGATAGAACCAGATAGAACCGGTTTAAACTGGATAAAAGCGGATTGAACCGGTTAAAGCCGGTTAAAACCGGAGAAAACCGGGTGGAACCGGCTTAAACCGGTTTAAACCGGAGAAAACCGGATTGAACCGGTTGTAACCGGTTTAAACCGAATATAAACGGATTGAAGCAGTTTAAACCGGTTTAAATCTGATAAAACCGGAATGAACCGGCCTAAACCTGTTTAAACCCGATAGGACCGGTTTAAACCGGATAAAACCGGATTGAACTGGATTAAACTGGTTTAAACCGGATAGAACTGGTTTAAACTGGATAAAACCGATTGAACCGGTTTAAACCAGTGTAAACCGGATAAAACCAGATTGAACCGGTTTTAACCTGAGAAAACCGGATTGAACTGGTTTAAACCGGTTTCAACCAGATAGAACCGGATAGAACCGGTTTAAACTGGATAAAACCGGATTGAACCAGCTTAAACCGGTTTAAACCGGATAAAACCGGATTGAACCGGTTCAAACCAGTTTAAACCGGATAAAACCGGAATGAACTGGTTTAAACCGGATAAAATCGGACTGAACCAGTTTAAACCAGATAAAACCGGATCGAACCGTTTCAAACCGGTTTTAACCGGATAAAACCGGAATGAACCGGTTTAAACCGGATAAAACCGGATTGAACCGGTTTAAACCGGATAAAACCGGAATGAACTGGTTTAAACCGGTTTAAACTGGAAAAAACGGATTGAACCGGTTTAAACTGGATAAAACCCAATGAACCGGTTTAAACCGGTTTAAACCGGTTAAAACCAGATTGTACCGGTTTAAACCGGATAAAAACGGATAGAACCGGTTTAAACCGGTTAAAACCAGATTGAATCGGATAGAACCGGTTTAAACCGTTTAAAACCGGATTGAACAGGTTTAAACCGGTTTAAACCGGTTCAAACCGGATGAAATCGGAATGAACCGGTTTAAACCGTATAAAACCGGATTGAACCGGTTTAAACCGGTTTCAACCAGATAGAATCAGATAGAACCGGTTTAAACTGGATAAAAGCGGATTGAACCGGTTAAAGCCGGTTAAAACCGGAGAAAACCGGGTGGAACCGGCTTAAACCGGTTTAAACCGGAGAAAACCGGATTGAACCGGTTGTAACTGGTTTAATCCGAATATAAACGGATTGAAGCAGTTTAAACCGGTTTAAAACTGATAAAACCAGAATGAACCGGCCTAAACCTGTTTAAACCCGATAGGACCGGTTTAAACCGGATAAAACCGGATTGAACTGGATTAAACTGGTTTAAACCGGATAGAACTGGTTTAAACTGGATAAAACCGATTGAACCGGTTTAAACCGGTTTAAACCGGATAAAACCAGATTGAACCGGTTTTAACCTGAGAAAACCGGATTGAACTGGTTTAAACCGGTTTCAACCAGATAGAACCGGATAGAACCGGTTTAAACTGGATAAAACCGGATTGATCCAGCTTAAACCGGTTTAAACAGGATTAAACCGGTTTAAACCGGATAAAACCGGATTGAACCGGTACAAACCGGTTTAAACCGGATAAAACCGGAATGAACTGGTTTAAACCAGTTTAAAACGGATAGAAGTGGAGAGAAACGGTTTTAACCGGATAAAACCGGATTGAACCGGTGTAAACCGGTTGAAACCGGATAAAACCAGATTGAAACGGTTTAAACCGGATTGAACCGGCTTAAACCGGATAAAACGGGAATGAACTGGTTTAAACCGGATTAAACTGGAAAAAACGGATTGAACCGGTTTAAACTGGATAAAACCGGATTGAACCGGCTTAAACCTGTTTAAACTGGATAGAGCCGGTTTAAACCGGTATCCGGTTTAAAGCGGATAAAACCGGCATGAACCGGCTCAAACCGATTTAAACCGGATAGAACCGGAATGAACTGGTCTAAACCAGATAAAACCGGTTTAAACCAGATAAAACCGGATTGAACCGGTTCAAAACGGTTTCAACCGGATAGAACCGGAATGAACTGGTCTAAACCGGATAAAACCGGTTTAAACCAGATAAAACCGGATTGAACCAGTTCAAACCGGTTTAAACCGGATAAAACCGGAATGAACTGGTTTAAACCGGATAGAACCGGTTGAAACCGGTTGAAACCGGATATAAACGGATTGAAGCATTTTAAACTGGTTTAAAACTGATAAAACCGGAATGAACCGGCCTAAACCGGTTTAAACCGGATACGACCGGTTTAAACTGGATAAAACCGGATTGAACTGGCTGAAACGGGTTTAAACCGGATAGAACCGGTTTAAACAGGATAAAACCGATTGAACCGGTTTAAACAGGTTTAAACCGGATAAAACCGGATTGAACCGGTTTTAACTGGATAAAACCGGATTGAACTGGTTTAAACCGGTTTCAACTGGATAGAACCGGATAGAACCGGTTTAAACTGGATAAAACCGGATTGAACCAGCTTAAACAGGTTTAAACCGGATAAAACCGGATTGAACCGGTTCAAACCGGTTTAAACCGGATAAAACCAGAGTGAACTGGTTTAAACTGGATAAAACCGGAATGAACCGGTTTAAACCGGAGAAAACCGGAATGAACTGGTTTAAACAGGATAAAACCGGACTGAACCAGTTTAAACCGGAAAAAACAGGATTGAAGCATTTCAAACCGGTTTTAACCGGATAAAACCGGAATGAAACGGTTTAAACCGGATAAAACCGGATTGAAACGGTTTCAACCGGATAAAACCGGATTGAACCGGTTTAAACCGGATAAAACCGGATTGAACCGGTATAAACTGGTTTCAACCGGATAGAACCGGATAGAACCGGTTTAAACTGGATAAAACCGGATTGAACCAGCTTAAACCGGTTTAAACAGGATTAAACCGGTTTAAACCGGATAAAACCGGATTGAACCGGCTTAAACCGGTTTAAACCGGATAAAACCGGATTGAACCGGTTCAAACCGGTTTAAACCGGATAAAACCGGAATGAACTGGTTTAAACCAGTTTAAAACGGATAGAAGTGGAGAGAAACGGTTTTAACCGGATAAAACCGGATTGAACCGGTGTAAACCGGTTGAAACCGGATAAAAACGGATTGAAAGGGTTTAAACCGGTTTAAACGGGATAAAACTGGAATGAACCGGCTTAAACAGGTCTAAACCGGATAAAACCCGATTGAACAGGCTTAAACTGGTATAAACAGCATAGAACCAGTTTCAACCGGATAAAACCGGATTGAACCGGATTAAACCGGTTGAAACCGGATAAAACCAGACTGAACCGGTTTAAACTGGATAAAACCGAATTGAACCGGTTTGAACTGGTCTAAACCAGATAAAACCGGATTGAACTGGTTTCAACCGTTTTAAACCGGATAAAACAAGATTGAACCGGTTTAAACCGGATAAAACCGGATTGAACCAGCTTAAACCGGTTTAAACTGGATAAAACTGGATTGAACCGGTTTAAACTGGTTTCAACCGGATAGAACCGGATAGAACCGGTTTAAACTGGATAAAACCGGATTGAACCGGATAGAACCGGTTTAAACCGGATAAAACCGGATTGAACCGGCTTAAACCGGTTTAAACCGGATAAAACCAGATTGAACCGGTTTAAACTGGATAAAACCGGATTGAGCCGGCTTAAACCGGTTTAAACCGGATAAAACCGGATTGAACCGGTTCAAACAGGTTTAAACTGGATAAAACCGGATTGAACCGGTTTGAACTGGTCTAAACCAGATAAAACCGGATTGAACTGGTTTCAACCGGTTTAAACCGGATAAAACAAGATTGAACCGGTTTAAACCGGATAAAACCGGATTGAACCAGCTTAAACCGGTTTAAACCGGATAAAACTGGATTGAACCGGGTTAAACTGGTTTCAACCGGATAGAACCGGATAGAACCGGTTTAAACCGGATAAAACCGGATTGAACCGGCTTAAACCGGTTTAAACCGGATAAAACCAGATTGAACCGGTTTCAACTGGATAAAACCAGATTGAGCCGGCTTAAACCGGTTTAAACCGGATAAAACCGGATTGAACCGGTTCAAAGAGGTTTAAACTGGATAAAACCGGATTGAACCGGTTTAAACTGGTTTCAACCGGGTAGAACCGGATAGAACCGGTTTAAACTGGATAAAATCGGAATGAACCAGCTTAAACAGGTCTAAACCGGATAAAACCCGATTGAACAGCCTTAAACTGGTATAAACAGCATAGAACCGGTTTAAACCGGATAAAACCGGATTGAACCGTTTTAAACCGGTTTAAACCGGATAAAACCAGACTGAACCGGTTTAAACAGGATAAAACCGGATTGAACCGGTTTAACCGGTTAAAACAGGATAGAACAGGATAGAACCGGTTTAAACTGATTTAAACAGGATAGAACCGGATAGAACCGGTTTAAACGAGATAAAAGCGGATTGAACCGGTTTAAACCGGTTTAAACCGGATAAAACCGGATTGAAACGTTTCAAACCGGTTTTAACCGGATAAAACCGGAATGAAGCGGTTTAAACCGGATAAAATCGGATTGAACCGGTTTAAACCGGATAAAACCGGAATGAACTGGTTTAAACCGGTTTAAACTGGAAAAAACGGATTGAACCGGTTTAAAATGGATAAAACCGATTGAACCGGTTTAAACCGGTTTAAACCGGTTAAAACCAGATTGTACCGGTTTAAACCGGATAAAAATGGATAGAACCGGTTTAAACCGGTTTAAACCAGATTGAACCGGATAGAACCGGTTTAAACCGTTTAAAACCGGATTGAACCGGTTTAAACCGGTTTAAACCGGTTCAAACCGGATGAAACCGGAATGAACCGGTTTAAACCGTATAAAACCGGATTGAACCGGTTTAAACCGGTTTCAACCGGATAGAACCAGATAGAACCGGTTTAAACTGGATAAAAGCGGATTGAACCGGTTAAAGCCGGTTAAAACCGGAGAAAACCGGGTGGAACCGGCTTAAACCGGTTTAAACCGGAGAAAACCGGATTGAACCGGTTGTAACCGGTTTAAACCGAATATAAACGGATTGAAGCAGTTTAAACCGATTTAAATCTGATAAAACCGGAATGAACCGGCCTAAACCTGTTTAAACCCGATAGGACCGGTTTAAACCGGATAAAACCGGATTGAACTGGATTAAACTGGTTTAAACCGGATAGAACTGGTTTAAACTGGATAAAACCGATTGAACCGGTTTAAACCGGTGTAAACCGGATAAAACCAGATTGAACCGGTTTTAACCTGAGAAAACCGGATTGAACTGGTTTAAACCGGTTTCAACCAGATAGAACCGGATAGAACCGGTTTAAACTGCATAAAACCGGATTGAACCAGCTTAAACCGGTTTAAACCGGATAAAACCGGATTGAACCGGTTCAAACCAGTTTAAACCGGATAAAACCGGAATGAACTGGTTTAAACCGGATAAAATCGGACTGAACCAGTTTAAACCAGATAAAACCGGATCGAACCGTTTCAAACCGGTTTTAACCGGATAAAACCGGAATGAACCGGTTTAAACCGGATAAAACCGGATTGAACCGGTTTAAACCGGATAAAACCGGAATGAACTGGTTTAAACCGGTTTAAACTGGAAAAAACGGATTGAACCGGTTTAAACTGGATAAAACCCAATGAACCGGTTTAAACCGGTTTAAACCGGTTAAAACCAGATTGTACCGGTTTAAACCGGATAAAAACGGATAGAACCGGTTTAAACCGGTTAAAACCAGATTGAATCGGATAGAACCGGTTTAAACCGTTTAAAACCGGATTGAACCGGTTTAAACCGGTTTAAACCGGTTCAAACCGGATGAAATCGGAATGAACCGGTTTAAACCGTATAAAACCGGATTGAACCGGTTTAAACCGCTTTCAACCAGATAGAATCAGATAGAACCGGTTTAAACTGGATAAAAGCGGATTGAACCGGTTAAAGCCGGTTAAAACCGGAGAAAACCGGGTGGAACCGGCTTAAACCGGTTTAAACCGGAGAAAACCGGATTGAACCGGTTGTAACTGGTTTAATCCGAATATAAACGGATTGAAGCAGTTTAAACCGGTTTAAAACTGATAAAACCAGAATGAACCGGCCTAAACCTGTTTAAACCCGATAGGACCGGTTTAAACCCGATAAAACCGGATTGAACTGGATTAAACTGGTTTAAACCGGATAGAACTGGTTTAAACTGGATAAAACCGATTGAACCGGTTTAAACCGGTTTAAACCGGATAAAACCAGATTGAACCGGTTTTAACCTGAGAAAACCGGATTGAACTGGTTTAAACCGGTTTCAACCAGATAGAACCGGATAGAACCGGTTTAAACTGGATAAAACCGGATTGAACCAGCTTAAACCGGTTTAAACAGGATTAAACCGGTTTAAACCGGATAAAACCGGATTGAACCGGCTTAAACCGGTTTAAACCGGATAAAACCGGATTGAACCAGTTCAAACTGGTTTAAACCGGATAAAACCGGAATGAACTGGTTTAAACCGGTTTAAAACGGATAGAAGTGGAGAGAAACGGTTTTAACCGGATAAAACCGGATTGAACCGGTGTAAACCGGTTGAAACCGGATAAAAACGGATTGAAAGGGTTTAAACCGGTTTAAACGGGATAAAACTGGAATGAACCGGCTTAAACAGGTCTAAACCGGATAAAACCCGATTGAACAGGCTTAAACTGGTATAAACTGCATAGAACCAGTTTCAACCGGATAAAACCGGATTGAACCGGATTAAACCGGTTGAAACCGGATAAAACAAGATTGAACCGGTTTAAACCGGATAAAACCGGATTGAACCAGCTTAAACCGGTTTAAACCGGATAAAACTGGATTGAACCGGTTTAAACTGGTTTCAACCGGATAGAACCGGATAGAACCGGTTTAAACTGGATAAAACCGGATTGAACCGGCTTAAACCGGTTTAAACCGGATAAAACCGGATTGAACCGGCTTAAACCGGTTTAAACCGGATAAAACCGGAATGAACTGTTTTAAACCGGTTGAAAACGGATAGAACCAGTTTAAACCGGATAAAACCGGATTGAACCGGCTTAAACCGGTTTAAACCAGATAAAACCGGATTGAACCGGCTTAAACCGGTTTAAACCGGATAAAACCGGAATGAACTGTTTTAAACCGGTTGAAAACGGATAGAACCAGTTTAAACCGGATAAAACCGGATTGAACCGGCTTAAACCGGTTTAAACCGGATAAAACCTGATTGAACCGGTTTAAACCGGATAAAACCGGATTGAACCGGCTTAAACCGGTTTAAAACGGATAGAACCGGATAGAAACGGTATAAACCGGATAAAACCGGATTGAACCGCTGTAAACCGGTTGAAACCGGATAAAAACGGATTGAAAGGGTTTAAACCGGTTTAAACAGGATAAAACCAGATTGAACTGGTTTAATCCAGTTAAAACAGGATAGAACAGGACAGAAACAGTTTAATCCGATTTAAAAAGGATAGAACCGGATAGAACCGGTCTAAACGAGATAAAACCGGATTGAACCGGTTTAAACCGGTTTAAACCGGATAAAACCGGATTGAACCGGTTCAAACTGGTTTAAACCGGATAAAACCGGATTAAACCGTTTTAAAGCGGTTTAAATCGGATAAAACGAGATTGAACCAGTTTTAGCCGATTAAAACCGGATTGAACTGGTTTAAACCGGTCTAAACTGGATAAAACCGGTTTCAACAGGATAAAACCAGATTGAACCGGTTTAAACCCGATAAAACCGGAGTGAACTGGTTTAAACCGTATACAAACGGATCGAACCGGTTTAAACCGGATAAAACCGGATTGAACCGTTTCAAACCGGTTTTAAAGGGATAAAACCGGAATGAAACGTTTCAAATCGGTTTTAACCGGATAAAACCGGAATGAACCGGTTTAAACCGGATAAAATCGGATTGAACCGGTTTAAACCGGTTTTAACCGGATAGAACTGGATAGAACTGGTTTAAACCAGATAAAACCGGATTGAAGCGGTTTAAACCGGTTTAAACTGGATAAAATCAGATTGAAACGGTTTAAACCGGATTGATCCGGCTTAAACCGGATAAAACCGGAATGAACTGGTTGAAACCGGTTTAAACCGGAAAAAACGGATTGAACCGGTTTAAACCGGTTTCAACCGGATAGAACCAGATAGAACCGGTTTAAACTGGATAAAAGCGGATTGAACCGGTTAAAGCCTGTTAAAACCGGAGAAAACCGGGTGGAACCGGCTTAAACCAGTTTAAACCGGAGAAAACCGGATTGAACCGGTTGTAACCGGTTTAAACCGAATATAAACGGATTGAAGCAGTTTAAACCGGTTTAAAACTGATAAAACCGGAATGAACCGGCCTAAACCTGTTTAAACCCGATAGGACCGGTTTAAACTGGATAAAACCGGATTGAACTGGATTAAACTGGTTTAAACCGGATAGAACTGCTTTAAACTGGATAAAATCGATTGAACTAGTTTAAACCGGTTTAAACCGGATAAAACCAGATTGAACCGGTTTTAACCTGAGAAAACCGGATTGAACTGGTTTAAACCGGTTTCAACCAGATAGAACCGGATAGAACCGGTTTAAACTGGATAAAACCGGATTGATACAGCTTAAACTGGTTTAAACCGGATAAAACCGGATTGAACCGGTACAAACCGGTTTAAACCGGATTAAACCGGAGTGAACTGGTTTAAACCGGCTAAAACCGGATTGAACCGGTTCAAACCAGTTTAAACCGGATAAAACCGGAATGAACTGGTTTAAACCGGATAAAATCGGACTGAACCAGTTTAAACCGGATAAAACCGGATCGAACCGTTTCAAACCGGTTTAAACCGGATAAAACCGGAATGAACCGGTTTAAACCGGATAAAACCGGATTGAACCGGTTTAAACCGGATAAAACCGGATTGAACCGGTTTAAACTGGTTTCAACCAGATAGAACCAGATAGAACCGGTTTAAACTGGATAAAACCGGATTGAACCGGCTTAAACCGGTTTAAACCGGATTGAACCGAATCCGGTTTAAACCGGATAAAACCGGATTGAACCGGTTCAAACTGGTTTAAACCGGATAAAACCAGATAAAACCGTTTTAAAGCGGTTTAAACTGGATAAAACCAGATTGAACCGGTTTAAGCTGATTAAAACCGGATTGAACTGGTTTAAACTGGTCTAAACCGGATATAACCGGTTTAAACCAGATAAAACCGGATTGAAGCGGTTTAAACCGGTTAAAACCGGATAAAATCAGATTGAAACGGTTTAAACCGGATTGATCCGGCTTAAACCGGATAAAACCGGAATGAACTGGTTGAAACCGGTTTAAACCGGAAAAAACGGACTGAACCGGTTTAAAATGGATAAAACCGGATAGAACCGGTTTAATCCGGTTTAAACCAGATAAAAACCGATTGAACCGGTTTAAACCAGTTTAAAGCCGATGAAACCGGATTGAACCGGATTAAACCAGTTTATACTGGATAAACCGGATTGAATCGGTTAAAACCGGTTTAAACTGGATAAAACCAGATTGAACCGGTTTAAAACGGTTTCAACTGGATAGAACCGGAGAGAACCGGTTTAAACTGGATAAAAACGGATTGAAGCGGTTTAAACCGGTTCAAACCGGATAAAACCAGATTGAAACGGTTTAAACCGGATAAAACCGGAATGAACTGGTTTAAACCTGATAAACCGTAAAAAACGGATTGAACCGGTTTAAACTGGATAAAACCGATTGATCCGGTTTAAACCGGTTTAAACCTGATAAAACCAGATTGTACCGGTTTAAACCGGATAAAAACGGATAGAACCGGTTTAAACCGGTTTAAACCAGATTGAACCGGATAGAACCGGTTTAAACCGTTTAAAACCGGATTGAACCGGTTTAAACCGGTTTAAACCGGTTCAAACCGGAGGAAACCGGAATGAACCGGTTTAAACTGGATAAAAGCGGATTGAACCGGTTAAAGCCGGTTAAAACCGGAGAAAACCGGGTGGAACCGGCTTAAACCGGTTTAAACCGGAGAAAACCGGATTGAACCGGTTGTAACCGGTTTAAACCGGATATAAACCGATTGAAGCAGTTTAAACCGGTTTAAAACTGATAAAACCAGAATGAACCGGCCTAAACCGGTTTAAACCGGATAAAACCGGATTGAACCGGTTCAAACTGGTTTAAACCGGATTGAACCAGCTTAAACCGGTTTAAACAGAATTAAAGCGGTTTAATCCGGATAAGACCGGATTGAACTGGCTTAAACCGGTTTAAACCGGATAAAACCGGATTGAACCGGTTGAAACCGGTTTAAACCGGATAAAACCGGAATGAACTGGTTTAAACCGGTTTAAAACAGATAGAAGTGGAGAGAAACGGTTTAAACCGGATAAAACCGGATTGAACCGGTGTAAACCGGTTGAAACCGATAAAAACGGTTTGAAAGGGTTTAAACCGGTTTAAACTGGATAAAACTGGAATGAACCGGCTTAAACAGGCCTAAACCGGATAAAACCCGATTGAACAGGCTTAAACTGGTATAAAGAGCATAGAACCGGTTTCAACCGGATAAAACCGGATTGAACCGGTTTAAATCGGTTTAAACCGGACAAAACCGGATTGAAACGGATTAAACCAGTTTATACTGGATAAACCAGATTGAATCGGTTAAAACCGGTTTAAACCGGATAAAACAAGATTGAACCGGTTTAAACCGGATCAAACCGGATAGAACCGGATTAAACCGGTTTCAACCGGATAGAACCGGATAGAACCGGTTTAAACCGGATAAAACCCGATTGAAGCGGCTTAAACCGGTTCAAACCGGATAAAACCAGATTGAAACGGTTTAAACCGGATTGAACCGGCTTAAACCGGATAAAACGGGAATGAACTGGTTTAAACCGGATTAAACTGGAAAAAACGGATTGAACCGGTTTAAACTGGATAAAACCGGATTGAACCGGCTTAAACCTGTTTAAACTGGATAGAGCCGGTTTAAACCGGTATCCGGTTTAAAGCGGATAAAACCGGCATGAACCGGCTCAAACCGATTTAAACCGGATAGAACCGGAATGAACTGGTCTAAACCAGATAATACCGGTTTAAACCAGATAAAACCGGATTGAACCGGTTCAAAACGGTTTCAACCGGATAGAACCGGAATGAACTGGTCTAAACCGGATAAAACCGGTTTAAACCAGATAAAACCGGATTGAACCAGTTCAAACCGGTTTAAACCGGATAAAACCGGAATGAACTGGTTTAAACCGGATAGAACCGGTTGAAACCGGTTGAAACCGGATATAAACGGATTGAAGCATTTTAAACTGGTTTAAAACTGATAAAACCGGAATGAACCGGCCTAAACCGGTTTAAACCGGATACGACCGGTTTAAACTGGATAAAACCGGATTGAACTGGCTGAAACGGGTTTAAACCGGATAGAACCGGTTTAAACAGGATAAAACCGATTGAACTGGTTTAAACAGGTTTAAACCGGATAAAACCGGATTGAACCGGTTTTAACTGGATAAAACCGGATTGAACTGGTTTAAACCAGTTTCAACTGGATAGAACCGGATAGAACCGGTTTAAACTGGATAAAACCGGATTGAACCAGCTTAAACAGGTTTAAACCGGATAAAACCGGATAGAACCGGTTCAAACCGGTTTAAACCGGATAAAACCAGAGTGAACTGGTTTAAACCGGATAAAACCGGATTGAACCGGTTTAAACCGGAGAAAACCGGAATGAACTGGTTTAAACAGGATAAAACCGGACTGAACCAGTTTAAACCGGAAAAAACAGGATTGAAGCATTTCAAACCGGTTTTAACCGGATAAAACCGGAATGAAACGGTTTAAACCGGATAAAACCGGATTGAAACGGTTTCAACCGGTTTAAACCGGATTGAACCGGTTTAAAACCGGATAAAACCGGACTGAACCGGTATAAACTGGTTTCAACCGGATAGAACCGGATAGAACCGGTTTAAACTGGATAAAACCGGATTGAACCAGCTTAAACCGGTTTAAACAGGATTAAACCGGTTTTAAACCGGATAAAACCGGATTGAACCGGCTTAAACCGGTTTAAACCGGATAAAACCGGATTGAACCGGTTCAAACCGGTTTAAACCGGATAAAACCAGAATGAACTGGTTTAAAACCGGTTTAAAACGGATAGAAGTGGAGAGAAACGGTTTTAACCGGATAAAACCGGATTGAACCGGTGTAAACCGGTTGAAACCGGATAAAAACGGATTGAAAGGGTTTAAACCGGTTTAAACGGGATAAAACTGGAATGAACCGGCTTAAACAGGTCTAAACCGGATAAAACCCGATTGAACAGGCTTAAACTGGTATAAACAGCATAGAACCAGTTTCAACCGGATAAAACCGGATTGAACCGGATTAAACCGGTTGAAACCGGATAAAACCAGACTGAACCGGTTTAAACTGGATAAAACCGGATTGAACCGGTTTGAACTGGTCTAAACCAGATAAAACCGGATTGAACTGGTTTCAACCGTTTTAAACCGGATAAAACAAGATTGAACCGGTTTAAACCGGATAAAACCGGATTGAACCAGCTTAAACCGGTTTAAACCGGATAAAACTGGATTGAACCGGTTTAAACTGGTTTGAACCGGATAGAACCGGTTTAAACTGGATAAAACCGGATTGAACCGGCTTAAACCGGTTTAAACCGGATAAAACCAGATTGAACCGGTTTAAACTGGATAAAACCGGATTGAGCCGGCTTAAACAGGTTTAAACCGGATAAAACCGGATTGAACCGGTTCAAACAGGTTTAAACTGGATAAAACCGGATTGAACCGGTTTAAACTGGTTTCAACCGGGTAGAACCGGATAGAACCGGTTTAAACTGGATAAAACCGGAATGAACCGACTTAAACAGGTCTAAACCGGATAAAACCCGATTGAACAGGCTTAAACTGGTATAAACAGCATAGAACCGGTTTAAACCGGATAAAACCGGATTGAACCGTTTTAAACCGGTTTAAACCGGATAAAACCAGACTGAACCGGTTTAAACCGGATAAAATCGGATTGAACCGGTTTAAACCAGTTTCAACTGTATAGGACCGGATAGAAGCAGTTTAAACCGGATAAAACAGGATTGAACTGGTTTAAACCGGATAAAACCGGATTGAACCGGTTTAAACTGGTTTCAACCGGATAGAACCGGATAGAACCGGTTTAAACTGGATAAAACTGGATTGAACTGGCTTAAACCGGTTTAAACCGGATTAAACCGGATTGAACCGGTTCAAACTGGTTTAAACCGCTTAAAATCAGATTGAACCGGTTTAAACCGGATAAAACCGGATTGAACCGGCTTAAACTGGTTTAAACCGGATAGAACCGGATAGAACCGGTTTAAACTGGATAAAACCGGATTGAACCGGATAAAACAGGATTGAAGCGGTTTAAAACGGTTAAAACCGGATAAAATCAGATTGAAACGGTTTAAACCGGATTGATCCGGCTTAAACCGGATAAAACCGGATTGATCCGGCTTAAACCGGATAAAACCGGAATGAACTGGTTTAAACTGGTTCAAACCGGAAAAAACGGATTGAACCGGTTTAAAATGGATAAAACCGGATAGAACCGGTTTATTCCAGTTTAAACCAGATAAAAACCGATTGAACCGGTTTAAACCGGTTTAAAGCGGATAAAACCGGATTGAACCGGATTAAACCAGTTTATACTGGATAAACCGGATTGAATCGGTTAAAACCGGTTTAAACTGGATAAAACCAGATTGAACCGGTTTAAACCGGTTTCAACCGGATAGAACCGGATAGAACCGGTTTAAACTGGATAAAAATGGATTGAAGCGGTTTAAACCGGTTCAAACCGGATAAAACCAGATTGAAACGGTTTAAACCGGATTGAACCGGTTTAAACCGGATAAAACCGGAATGAACTGGTTTAAACCGGTTTAAACTGGAAAAAACGGATTGAACCGGTTTAAACTGGATAAAACCGATTGAACCGGTTGAAACTGGTTTCAACCGGAAAGAACCGGATAGAACCGGTTTAAACCGGATAAAAACGGATTGAAGCGGTTTAAACCGGTTCAAACCGGATAAAACCAGATTGAAACGGTTTAAACCGGATTGAACCGGTTTAAACCGGATAAAACCGGAATGAACTGGTTTAAACCGGTTTAAACTGGAAAAAACGGATTGAACCGGTTTAAACTGGATAAAACCGATTGAACAGGTTTAAACCAGTTTAAACCGGATAAAACCAGATTGTACCGGTTTAAACCGGATAAAAACGGATAGAACCGGTTTAAACCGGTTTAAACCAGATTGAATCGGATAGAACCGGTTTAAACCGTTTAAAACCGGATTGAACCGGTTTAAACCGGTTTAAACCGGTTCAAACCGGATGAAATCGGAATGAACCGGTTTAAACCGTATAAAACCGGATTGAACCGGTTTAAACCGGTTTCAACCAGATAGAACCAGATAGAACCGGTTTAAACTGGATAAAAGCGGATTGAACCGGTTAAAGCCGGTTAAAACCGGAGAAAACCGGGTGGAACCGGCTTAAACCGGTTTAAACCGGAGAAAACCGGATTGAACCGGTTGTAACTGGTTTAAACCGAATATAAACGGATTGAAGCAGTTTAAACCGGTTTAAAACTGATAAAACCAGAATGAACCGGCCTAAACCTGTTTAAACCCGATAGGACCGGTTTAAACCGGATAAAACCGGATTGAACTGGATTAAACTGGTTTAAACCGGATAGAACTGGTTTAAACTGGATAAAACCGATTGAACCGGTTTAAACCGGTTTAAACCGGATAAAACCAGATTGAACCGGTTTTAACCTGAGAAAACCGGATTGAACTGGTTTAAACCGGTTTCAACCAGATAGAACCGGATAGAACCGGTTTAAACTGGATAAAACCAAATTGAACCAGCTTAAACCGGATTAAACCGGATAAAACCGGATTGAACCGGTACAAACCGGTTTAAACCGGATAAAACCGGAGTGAACTGGTTTCAACTGGATAAAACCGGATTGAACCGGTTTAAACCGGATAAAACCGGATTGAACCGGTTTAAACCGGATAAAACCGGATTGAACCGGTGTAAACCGGTTGAAACCGATAAAAACGGTTTGAAAGGGTTTAAACCGGTTTAAACTGGATAAAACTGGAATGAACCGGCTTAAACAGGCCTAAACCGGATAAAACCCGATTGAACAGGCTTAAACTGGTATAAAGAGCATAGAACCGGTTTCAACCGGATAAAACCGGATTGAACCGGTTTAAATCGGTTTAAACCGGACAAAACCGGATTGAAACGGATTAAACCAGTTTATACTGGATAAACCAGATTGAATCGGTTAAAACCGGTTTAAACCGGATAAAACAAGATTGAACCGGTTTAAACCGGATCAAACCGGATTGAACCGGATTAAACCGGTTTCAACCGGATAGAACCGGATAGAACCGGTTTAAACCGGATAAAACCCGATTGAAGCGGCTTAAACCGGTTCAAACCGGATAAAACCAGATTGAAACGGTTTAAACCGGATTGAACCGGCTTAAACCGGATAAAACGGGAATGAACTGGTTTAAACCGGATTAAACTGGAAAAAACGGATTGAACCGGTTTAAACTGGATAAAACCGGATTGAACCGGCTTAAACCTGTTTAAACTGGATAGAGCCGGTTTAAACCGGTATCCGGTTTAAAGCGGATAAAACCGGCATGAACCGGCTCAAACCGATTTAAACCGGATAGAACCGGAATGAACTGGTCTAAACCAGATAAAACCGGTTTAAACCAGATAAAACCGGATTGAACCGGTTCAAAACGGTTTCAACCGGATAGAACCGGAATGAACTGGTCTAAACCGGATAAAACCGGTTTAAACCAGATAAAACCGGATTGAACCAGTTCAAACCGGTTTAAACCGGATAAAACCGGAATGAACTGGTTTAAACCGGATAGAACCGGTTGAAACCGGTTGAAACCGGATATAAACGGATTGAAGCATTTTAAACTGGTTTAAAACTGATAAAACCGGAATGAACCGGCCTAAACCGGTTTAAACCGGATACGACCGGTTTAAACTGGATAAAACCGGATTGAACTGGCTGAAACGGGTTTAAACCGGATAGAACCGGTTTAAACAGGATAAAACCGATTGAACCGGTTTAAACAGGTTTAAACCGGATAAAACCGGATTGAACCGGTTTTAACTGGATAAAACCGGATTGAACTGGTTTAAACCAGTTTCAACTGGATAGAACCGGATAGAACCGGTTTAAACTGGATAAAACCGGATTGAACCAGCTTAAACAGGTTTAAACCGGATAAAACCGGATAGAACCGGTTCAAACCGGTTTAAACCGGATAAAACCAGAGTGAACTGGTTTAAACCGGATAAAACCGGATTGAACCGGTTTAAACCGGAGAAAACCGGAATGAACTGGTTTAAACAGGATAAAACCGGACTGAACCAGTTTAAACCGGAAAAAACAGGTTGAAGCATTTCAAACCGGTTTTAACCGGATAAAACCGGAATGAAACGGTTTTAAACCGGATAAAACCGGATTGAAACGGTTTCAACCGGTTTAAACCGGATTGAACCGGTTTAAACCGGATAAAACCGGACTGAACCGGTATAAACTGGTTTCAACCGGATAGAACCGGATAGAACCGGTTTAAACTGGATAAAACCGGATTGAACCAGCTTAAACCGGTTTAAACAGGATTAAACCGGTTTAAACCGGATAAAACCGGATTGAACCGGCTTAAACCGGTTTAAACCGGATAAAACCGGATTGAACCGGTTCAAACCGGTTTAAACCGGATAAAACCGGAATGAACTGGTTTAAACCGGTTTAAAACGGATAGAAGTGGAGAGAAACGGTTTTAACCGGATAAAACCGGATTGAACCGGTGTAAACCGGTTGAAACCGGATAAAAACGGATTGAAAGGGTTTAAACCGGTTTAAACGGGATAAAACTGGAATGAACCGGCTTAAACAGGTCTAAACCGGATAAAACCCGATTGAACAGGCTTAAACTGGTATAAACAGCATAGAACCAGTTTCAACCGGATAAAACCGGATTGAACCGGATTAAACCGGTTGAAACCGGATAAAACCAGACTGAACCGGTTTAAACTGGATAAAACCGGATTGAACCGGTTTGAACTGGTCTAAACCAGATAAAACCGGATTGAACTGGTTTCAACCGTTTTAAACCGGATAAAACAAGATTGAACCGGTTTAAACCGGATAAAACCGGATTGAACCAGCTTAAACCGGTTTAAACCGGATAAAACTGGATTGAACCGGTTTAAACTGGTTTGAACCGGATAGAACCGGTTTAAACTGGATAAAACCGGATAGAACCGGCTTAAACCGGTTTAAACCGGATAAAACCAGATTGAACCGGTTTAAACTGGATAAAACCGGATTGAGCCGGCTTAAACAGGTTTAAACCGGATAAAACCGGATTGAACCGGTTCAAACAGGTTTAAACTGGATAAAACCGGATTGAACCGGTTTAAACTGGTTTCAACCGGGTAGAACCGGATAGAACCGGTTTAAACTGGATAAAACCGGAATGAACCGACTTAAACAGGTCTAAACCGGATAAAACCCGATTGAACAGGCTTAAACTGGTATAAACAGCATAGAACCGGTTTAAACCGGATAAAACCGGATTGAACCGTTTTAAACCGGTTTAAACCGGATAAAACCAGACTGAACCGGTTTAAACCGGATAAAATCGGATTGAACCGGTTTAAACCAGTTTCAACTGTATAGGACCGGATAGAAGCAGTTTAAACCGGATAAAACAGGATTGAACTGGTTTAAACCGGATAAAACCGGATTGAACCGGTTTAAACTGGTTTCAACCGGATAGAACCGGATAGAACCGGTTTAAACTGGATAAAACTGGATTGAACTGGCTTAAACCGGTTTAAACCGGATTAAACCGGATTGAACCGGTTCAAACTGGTTTAAACCGCTTAAAATCAGATTGAACCGGTTTAAACCGGATAAAACCGGATTGAACCGGCTTAAACTGGTTTAAACCGGATAGAACCGGATAGAACCGGTTTAAACTGGATAAAACCGGATTGAACCGGATAAAACAGGATTGAAGCGGTTTAAAACGGTTAAAACCGGATAAAATCAGATTGAAACGGTTTAAACCGGATTGATCCGGCTTAAACCGGATAAAACCGGATTGATCCGGCTTAAACCGGATAAAACCGGAATGAACTGGTTTAAACTGGTTCAAACCGGAAAAAACGGATTGAACCGGTTTAAAATGGATAAAACCGGATAGAACCGGTTTATTCCAGTTTAAACCAGATAAAAACCGATTGAACCGGTTTAAACCGGTTTAAAGCGGATAAAACCGGATTGAACCGGTTTAAACCAGTTTATACTGGATAAACCGGATTGAATCGGTTAAAACCGGTTTAAACTGGATAAAACCAGATTGAACCGGTTTAAACCGGTTTCAACCGGATAGAACCGGATAGAACCGGTTTAAACTGGATAAAAATGGATTGAAGCGGTTTAAACCGGTTCAAACCGGATAAAACCAGATTGAAACGGTTTAAACCGGATTGAACCGGTTTAAACCGGATAAAACCGGAATGAACTGGTTTAAACCGGTTTAAACTGGAAAAAACGGATTGAACCGGTTTAAACTGGATAAAACCGATTGAACCGGTTGAAACTGGTTTCAACCGGAAAGAACCGGATAGAACCGGTTTAAACCGGATAAAAACGGATTGAAGCGGTTTAAACCGGTTCAAACCGGATAAAACCAGATTGAAACGGTTTAAACCGGATTGAACCGGTTTAAACCGGATAAAACCGGAATGAACTGGTTTAAACCGGTTTAAACTGGAAAAAACGGATTGAACCGGTTTAAACTGGATAAAACCGATTGAACAGGTTTAAACCAGTTTAAACCGGATAAAACCAGATTGTACCGGTTTAAACCGGATAAAAACGGATAGAACCGGTTTAAACCGGTTTAAACCAGATTGAATCGGATAGAACCGGTTTAAACCGTTTAAAACCGGATTGAACCGGTTTAAACCGGTTTAAACCGGTTCAAACCGGATGAAATCGGAATGAACCGGTTTAAACCGTATAAAACCGGATTGAACCGGTTTAAACCGGTTTCAACCAGATAGAACCAGATAGAACCGGTTTAAACTGGATAAAAGCGGATTGAACCGGTTAAAGCCGGTTAAAACCGGAGAAAACCGGGTGGAACCGGCTTAAACCGGTTTAAACCGGAGAAAACCGGATTGAACCGGTTGTAACTGGTTTAAACCGAATATAAACGGATTGAAGCAGTTTAAACCGGTTTAAAACTGATAAAACCAGAATGAACCGGCCTAAACCTGTTTAAACCCGATAGGACCGGTTTAAACCGGATAAAACCGGATTGAACTGGATTAAACTGGTTTAAACCGGATAGAACTGGTTTAAACTGGATAAAACCGATTGAACCGGTTTAAACCGGTTTAAACCGGATAAAACCAGATTGAACCGGTTTTAACCTGAGAAAACCGGATTGAACTGGTTTAAACCGGTTTCAACCAGATAGAACCGGATAGAACCGGTTTAAACTGGATAAAACCAAATTGAACCAGCTTAAACCGGATTAAACCGGATAAAACCGGATTGAACCGGTACAAACCGGTTTAAACCGGATAAAACCGGAGTGAACTGGTTTAAACTGGATAAAACCGGATTGAACCGGTTTAAACCGGATAAAACCGGATTGAACCGGTTTAAACCGGATAAAACCGGATTGAACCGGTGTAAACCGGTTGAAACCGATAAAAACGGTTTGAAAGGGTTTAAACCGGTTTAAACTGGATAAAACTGGAATGAACCGGCTTAAACAGGCCTAAACCGGATAAAACCCGATTGAACAGGCTTAAACTGGTATAAAGAGCATAGAACCGGTTTCAACCGGATAAAACCGGATTGAACCGGTTTAAATCGGTTTAAACCGGACAAAACCGGATTGAAACGGATTAAACCAGTTTATACTGGATAAACCAGATTGAATCGGTTAAAACCGGTTTAAACCGGATAAAACAAGATTGAACCGGTTTAAACCGGATCAAACCGGATTGAACCGGATTAAACCGGTTTCAACCGGATAGAACCGGATAGAACCGGTTTAAACCGGATAAAACCCGATTGAAGCGGCTTAAACCGGTTCAAACCGGATAAAACCAGATTGAAACGGTTTAAACCGGATTGAACCGGCTTAAACCGGATAAAACGGGAATGAACTGGTTTAAACCGGATTAAACTGGAAAAAACGGATTGAACCGGTTTAAACTGGATAAAACCGGATTGAACCGGCTTAAACCTGTTTAAACTGGATAGAGCCGGTTTAAACCGGTATCCGGTTTAAAGCGGATAAAACCGGCATGAACCGGCTCAAACCGATTTAAACCGGATAGAACCGGAATGAACTGGTCTAAACCAGATAAAACCGGTTTAAACCAGATAAAACCGGATTGAACCGGTTCAAAACGGTTTCAACCGGATAGAACCGGAATGAACTGGTCTAAACCGGATAAAACCGGTTTAAACCAGATAAAACCGGATTGAACCAGTTCAAACCGGTTTAAACCGGATAAAACCGGAATGAACTGGTTTAAACCGGATAGAACCGGTTGAAACCGGTTGAAACCGGATATAAACGGATTGAAGCATTTTAAACTGGTTTAAAACTGATAAAACCGGAATGAACCGGCCTAAACCTGTTTAAACCCGATAGGACCGGTTTAAACCGGATAAAACCGGATTGAACTGGATTAAACTGGTTTAAACCGGATAGAACTGCTTTAAACTGGATAAAATCGATTGAACTAGTTTAAACCGGTTTAAACCGTATAAAACCAGATTGAACCAGTTTTAACCTGAGAAAACCGGATTGAACTGGTTTAAACCGGTTTCAACCAGATAGAACCGGATAGAACCGGTTTAAACTGGATAAAACCGGATTGATCCAGCTTAAACTGGTTTAAACCGGATAAAACCGGATTGAACCGGTACAAACCGGTTTAAACCGGATTAAACCGGAGTGAACTGGTTTAAAACGGATAAAACCGGATTGAACCGGTTCAAACCAGTTTAAACCGGATAAAACCGGAATGAACTGGTTTAAACCGGATAAAATCGGACTGAACCAGTTTAAACCGGATAAAACCGGATCGAACCGTTTCAAACCGGTTTTAACCGGATAAAACCGGAATGAACCGGTTTAAACCGGATAAAACCGGATTGAACCGGTTTAAACTGGTTTCAACCAGATAGAACCAGATAGAACCGGTTTAAACTGGATAAAACCGGATTGAACCGGCTTAAACCGGTTTAAACCGGATCGAACCGAATCCGGTTTAAACCGGATAAATCCGGATTGAACCGGTTCAAACTGGTTTAAACCGGATAAAACCAGATAAAACCGTTTTAAAGCGGTTTAAACTGGATAAAACCAGATTGAACCGGTTTAAGCTGATTAAAACCGGATTGAACTGGTTTAAACTGGTCTAAACCGGATAAAACCGGTTTAAACCAGATAAAACCGGATTGAAGCGGTTTAAACCGGTTAAAACCGGATAAAATCAGATTGAAACGGTTTAAACCGGATTGATCCGGCTTAAACCGGATAAAACCGGAATGAACTGGTTGAAACCGGTTTAAACCGGAAAAAACGGACTGAACCGGTTTAAAATGGATAAAACCGGATAGAACCGGTTTAATCCGGTTTAAACCAGATAAAAACCGATTGAACCGGTTTAAACCAGTTTAAAGCCGATGAAACCGGATTGAACCGGATTAAACCAGTTTATACTGGATAAACCGGATTGAATCGGTTAAAACCGGTTTAAACTGGATAAAACCAGATTGAACCGGTTTAAAACGGTTTCAACTGGATAGAACCGGATAGAACCAGTTTAAACCGGATAAAAACGGATTGAAGCGGTTTAAACCGGTTCAAACCGGATAAAACCAGATTGAAACGGTTTAAACCGGATAAAACCGGAATGAACTGGTTTAAACCTGATAAACCGTAAAAAACGGATTGAACCGGTTTAAACTGGATAAAACCGATTGATCCGGTTTAAACCGGTTTAAACCTGATAAAACCAGATTGTACCGGTTTAAACCGGATAAAAACGGATAGAACCGGTTTAAACCGGTTTAAACCAGATTGAACCGGATAGAACCGGTTTAAACCGTTTAAAACCGGATTGAACTGGTTTAAACCGGTTTAAACCGGTTCAAACCGGAGGAAACCGGAATGAACCGGTTTAAACTGGATAAAAGCGGATTGAACCGGTTAAAGCCGGTTAAAACCGGAGAAAACCGGGTGGAACCGGCTTAAACCGGTTTAAACCGGAGAAAACCGGATTGAACCGGTTGTAACCGGTTTAAACCGGATATAAACCGATTGAAGCAGTTTAAACCGGTTTAAAACTGATAAAACCAGAATGAACCGGCCTAAACCGGTTTAAACCGGATAAAACCGGATTGAACCGGTTCAAACTGGTTTAAACCGGATTGAACCAGCTTAAACCGGTTTAAACAGAATTAAAGCGGTTTAATCCGGATAAGACCGGATTGAACTGGCTTAAACCGGTTTAAACCGGATAAAACCGGATTGAACCGGTTGAAACCGGTTTAAACCGGATAAAACCGGAATGAACTGGTTTAAACCGGTTTAAAACAGATAGAAGTGGTGAGAAACGGTTTAAACCGGATAAAACCGGATTGAACCGGTGTAAACCGGTTGAAACCGATAAAAACGGATTGAAAGGGTTTAAACCGGTTTAAACTGGATAAAACTGGAATGAACCGGCTTAAACAGGCCTAAACCGGATAAAACCCGATTGAACAGGCTTAAACTGGTATAAAGAGCATAGAACCGGTTTCAACCGGATAAAACCGGATTGAACCGGTTTAAATCGGTTTAAACCGGACAAAACCGGATTGAAACGGATTAAACCAGTTTATACTGGATAAACCAGATTGAATCGGTTAAAACCGGTTTAAACCGGATAAAACAAGATTGAACCGGTTTAAACCGGATCAAACCGGATTGAACCGGATTAAACCGGTTTCAACCGGATAGAACCGGATAGAACCGGTTTAAACCGGATAAAACCCGATTGAAGCGGCTTAAACCGGTTCAAACCGGATAAAACCAGATTGAAACGGTTTAAACCGGATTGAACCGGCTTAAACCGGATAAAACGGGAATGAACTGGTTTAAACCGGATTAAACTGGAAAAAACGGATTGAACCGGTTTAAACTGGATAAAACCGGATTGAACCGGCTTAAACCTGTTTAAACTGGATAGAGCCGGTTTAAACCGGTATCCGGTTTAAAGCGGATAAAACCGGCATGAACCGGCTCAAACCGATTTAAACCGGATAGAACCGGAATGAACTGGTCTAAACCAGATAAAACCGGTTTAAACCAGATAAAACCGGATTGAACCGGTTCAAAACGGTTTCAACCGGATAGAACCGGAATGAACTGGTCTAAACCGGATAAAACCGGTTTAAACCAGATAAAACCGGATTGAACCGGTTCAAACCGGTTTAAACCGGATAAAACCGGAATGAACTGGTTTAAACCGGATAGAACTGGTTGAAACCGGTTGAAACCGGATATAAACGGATTGAAGCATTTTAAACTGGTTTAAAACTGATAAAACCGGAATGAACCGGCCTAAACCGGTTTAAACCGGATACGACCGGTTTAAACTGGATAAAACCGGATTGAACTGGCTGAAACGGGTTTAAACCGGATAGAACCGGTTTAAACAGGATAAAACCGATTGAACCGGTTTAAACAGGTTTAAACCGGATAAAACCGGATTGAACCGGTTTTAACTGGATAAAACCGGATTGAACTCGTTTAAACCGGTTTCAACTGGATAGAACCGGATAGAACCGGTTTAAACTGGATAAAACCGGATTGAACCAGCTTAAACAGGTTTAAACCGGATAAAACCGGATTGAACCGGTTCAAACCGGTTTAAACCGGATAAAACCAGAGTGAACTGGTTTAAACTGGATAAAACCGGATTGAACCGGTTTAAACCGGAGAAAACCGGAATGAACTGGTTTAAACAGGATAAAACCGGACTGAACCAGTTTAAACCGGAAAAAACAGGATTGAAGCATTTCAAACCGGTTTTAACCGGATAAAACCGGAATGAAACGGTTTAAACCGGATAAAACCGGATTGAAACGGTTTCAACCGGATAAAACCGGATTGAACCGGTTTAAACCGGATAAAACCGGATTGAACCGGTATAAACTGGTTTCAACCGGATAGAACCGGATAGAACCGGTTTAAACTGGATAAAACCGGATTGAACCAGCTTAAACCGGTTTAAACAGGATTAAACCGGTTTAAACCGGATAAAACCGGATTGAACCGGCTTAAACCGGTTTAAACCGGATAAAACCGGATTGAACCGGTTCAAACCGGTTTAAACCGGATAAAACCGGAATGAACTGGTTTAAACCGGTTTAAAACGGATAGAAGTGGAGAGAAACGGTTTTAACCGGATAAAACCGGATTGAACCGGTGTAAACCGGTTGAAACCGGATAAAAACGGATTGAAAGGGTTTAAACCGGTTTAAACGGGATAAAACTGGAATGAACCGGCTTAAACAGGTCTAAACCGGATAAAACCCGATTGAACAGGCTTAAACTGGTATAAACAGCATAGAACCAGTTTCAACCGGATAAAACCGGATTGAACCGGTTTAAACTGGATAAAACCGGATTGAACCGGTTTGAACTGGTCTAAACCAGATAAAACCGGATTGAACTGGTTTCAACCGTTTTAAACCGGATAAAACAAGATTGAACCGGTTTAAACCGGATAAAACCGGATTGAACCAGCTTAAACCGGTTTAAACCGGATAAAACTGGATTGAACCGGTTTAAACTGGTTTCAACCGGATAGAACCGGATAGAACCGGTTTAAACTGGATAAAACCGGATTGAACCGGCTTAAACCGGTTTAAACCGGATAAAACCAGATTGAACCGGTTTAAACTGGATAAAACCGGATTGAGCCGGCTTAAACAGGTTTAAACCGGATAAAACCGGATTGAACCGGTTCAAACAGGTTTAAACTGGATAAAACCGGATTGAACCGGTTTAAACAGGTTTCAACCGGGTAGAACCGGATAGAACCGGTTTAAACTGGATAAAACCGGAATGAACCGACTTAAACAGGTCTAAACCGGATAAAACCCGATTGAACAGGCTTAAACTGGTATAAACAGCATAGAACCGGTTTAAACCGGATAAAACCGGATTGAACCGTTTTAAACCGGTTTAAACCGGATAAAACCAGACTGAACCGGTTTAAACCGGATAAAATCGGATTGAACCGGTTTAAACCAGTTTCAACTGTATAGGACCGGATAGAAGCAGTTTAAACCGGATAAAACAGGATTGAACTGGTTTAAACCGGATAAAACCGGATTGAACCGGTTTAAACTGGTTTCAACCGGATAGAACCGGATAGAACCGGTTTAAACTGGATAAAACTGGATTGAACTGGCTTAAACCGGTTTAAACCGGATTAAACCGGATTGAACCGGTTCAAACTGGTTTAAACCGCTTAAAATCAGATTGAACCGGTTTAAACCGGATAAAACCGGATTGAACCGGCTTAAACTGGTTTAAACCGGATAGAACCGGATAGAACCGGTTTAAACTGGATAAAACCGGATTGAACCGAATAAAACAGGATTGAAGCGGTTTAAAACGGTTAAAACCGGATAAAATCAGATTGAAACGGTTTAAACCGGATTGATCCGGCTTAAACCGGATAAAACCGGATTGATCCGGCTTAAACCGGATAAAACCGGAATGAACTGGTTTAAACTGGTTCAAACCGGAAAAAACGGATTGAACCGGTTTAAAATGGATAAAACCGATTGAACCGGTTGAAACTGGTTTCAACCGGAAAGAACCGGATAGAACCGGTTTAAACCGGATAAAAACGGATTGAAGCGGTTTAAACCGGTTCAAACCGGATAAAACCAGATTGAAACGGTTTAAACCGGATTGAACCGGTTTAAACCGGATAAAACCGGAATGAACTGGTTTAAACCGGTTTAAACTGGAAAAAACGGATTGAACCGGTTTAAACTGGATAAAACCGATTGAACCGGTTGAAACTGGTTTCAACCGGAAAGAACCGGATAGAACCGGTTTAAACCGGATAAAAACGGATTGAAGCGGTTTAAACCGGTTCAAACCGGATAAAACCAGATTGAAACGGTTTAAACCGGATTGAACCGGTTTAAACCGGATAAAACCGGAATGAACTGGTTTAAACCGGTTTAAACTGGAAAAAACGGATTGAACCGGTTTAAACTGGATAAAACCGATTGAACAGGTTTAAACCAGTTTAAACCGGATAAAACCAGATTGTACCGGTTTAAACCGGATAAAAACGGATAGAACCGGTTTAAACCGGTTTAAACCAGATTGAATCGGATAGAACCGGTTTAAACCGTTTAAAACCGGATTGAACCGGTTTAAACCGGTTTAAACCGGTTCAAAACGGATGAAATCGGAATGAACCGGTTTAAACCGTATAAAACCGGATTGAACCGGTTTAAACCGGTTTCAACCAGATAGAACCAGATAGAACCGGTTTAAACTGGATAAAAGCAGATTGAACCGGTTAAAGCCGGTTAAAACCGGAGAAAACCGGGTGGAACCGGCTTAAACCGGTTTAAACCGGAGAAAACCGGATTGAACCGGTTGTAACTGGTTTAAACCGAATATAAACGGATTGAAGCAGTTTAAACCGGTTTAAAACTGATAAAACCAGAATGAACCGGCCTAAACCTGTTTAAACCCGATAGGACCGGTTTAAACCGGATAAAACCGGATTGAACTGGATTAAACTGGTTTAAACCGGATAGAACTGGTTTAAACTGGATAAAACCGATTGAACCGGTTTAAACCGGTTTAAACCGGATAAAACCAGATTGAACCGGTTTTAAGCTGAGAAAACCGGATTGAACTGGTTTAAACCAGTTTCAACCAGATAGAACCGGATAGAACCGGTTTAAACTGGATAAAACCGGATTGAACCAGCTTAAACCGGATTAAACCGGATAAAACCGGATTGAACCGGTACAAACCGGTTTAAACCGGATAAAACCGGAGTGAACTGGTTTAAACTGGATAAAACCGGATTGAACCGGTTCAAACCAGTTTAAACCGGATAAAACTGGAATGAACTGGTTTAAACCGGATAAAATCGGACTGAACCAGTTTAAACCGGATAAAACCGGATCGAAACGTTTCAAACCGGTTTTAACCGGATAAAACCGGAATGAACCGGTTTAAACCGGATAAAACCGGATTGAACCGGTTTAAACCGGATAAAACCGGATTGAACCGGTTTAAACTGGATAAAACCGGATTGAACAGGTTTAAACTGGTTTCAACCAGATAGAACCAGATAGAACCGGTTTAAACTGGATAAAACAGGATTGAACCGGCTTAAACCGGTTTAAACCGGATTGAACCGGTTTAAACCGGATAAAACCGGATTGAACCGGTTCAAACTGGTTTAAACCGGATAAAACCGGATAAAACCGTTTTAAAGCGGTTTAAACTGGATAAAACCAGATTGACCCGGTTTAAGCTGATTAAAACCGGATTGAACTGGTTTAAACTGGTCTAAACCGGACAAAACCGGTTTAAACCGGATAAAACCGGATTGAACCGGTTTAAACTGGTTTCAACCGGATAGAACCGGATAGAACCGGTTTAAACTGGATAAAACCGGATTGAACCGGTTTGAACTGGTCTAAACCAGATAAAACCGGATTGAACTGGTTTCAACCGGTTTAAACCGGATAAAACAAGATTGAACCGGTTTAAACCGGATAAAACCGGATTGAACCAGCTTAAACCGGTTTAAACCAGATAAAACTGGATAGAACCGGTTTAAACTGGTTTCAACCGGATAGAACCGGATAGAACCGGTTTAAACTGGATAAAACCGGATTGAACCGGCTTAAACCGGTTTAAACCGGATAAAACCAGATTGAACCGATTTAAACTGGATAAAACCAGATTGAGCCGGCTTAAACCGGTTTAAACCGGATAAAACCGGATTGAACCGGTTCAAACAGGTTTAAACTGGATAAAACCGGATTGAACCGGTTTGAACTGGTCTAAACCAGATAAAACCGGATTGAACTGGTTTCAACCGGTTTAAACCGGATAAAACCGGATTGAACCGGCTTAAACTGGTTTAAACCGGATAAAACCAGATTGAACCGGTTTCAACTGGATAAAACCAGATTGAGCCGGCTTAAACCGGTTTAAACCGGATAAAACCGGATTGAACCGGTTCAAAGAGGTTTAAACTGGATAAAACCGGATTGAACCGGTTTAAACTGGTTTCAACCCGGTAGAACCGGATAGAACCGGTTTAAACTGGATAAAATCGGAATGAACCAGCTTAAACAGGTCTAAACCGGATAAAACCCGATTGAACAGCCTTAAACTGGTATAAACAGCATAGAACCGGTTTAAACCGGATAAAACCGGATTGAACCGTTTTAAACCGGTTTAAACCGGATAAAACCAGACTGAACCGGTTTAAACAGGATAAAACCGGATTGAACCGGTTTAACCGGTTAAAACAGGATAGAACAGGATAGAACCGGTTTAAACTGATTTAAACAGGATAGAACCGGATAGAACCGGTTTAAACGAGATAAAAGCGGATTGAACCGGTTTAAACCGGTTTAAACCGGATAAAACCGGATTGAAACGTTTCAAACCGGTTTTAACCGGATAAAACCGGAATGAACCGGTTTAAACCGGATAAAATCGGACTGAACCAGTTTAAACCGGATAAAACCGGATCGAACCGTTTCAAACCGGTTTTAACCGGACAAAACCGGAATGAACCGGTTTAAACCGGATAAAACCGGATTGAACCGGTTTAAACCGGATAAAACCGGAATGAACTGGTTTAAACCGGTTTAAACTGGAAAAAACCGATTGAACCGGTTTAAACTGGATAAAACCCAATGAACCGGTTTAAACCGGTTTAAACCGGTTAAAACCAGATTGTACCCGTTTAAACCGGATAAAAACGGATAGAACCGGTTTAAACCGGTTAAAACCAGATTGAATCGGATAGAACCGGTTTAAACCGTTTAAAACCGGATTGAACCGGTTTAAACCGGTTTAAACCGGTTCAAACCGGATGAAATCGGAATGAACCGGTTTAAACCGTATAAAACCGGATTGAACCGGTTTAAACCGCTTTCAACCAGATAGAATCAGATAGAACCGGTTTAAACTGGATAAAAGCGGATTGAACCGGTTAAAGCCGGTTAAATCCGGAGAAAACCGGGTGGAACCGGCTTAAACCGGTTTAAACTGGAGAAAACCGGATTGAACCGGTTGTAACTGGTTTAATCCGAATATAAACGGATTGAAGCAGTTTAAACCGGTTTAAAACTGATAAAACCAGAATGAACCGGCCTAAACCTGTTTAAACCCGATAGGACCGGTTTAAACCAGATAAAACCGGATTGAACTGGATTAAACTGGTTTAAACCGGATAGAACTGGTTTAAACTGGATAAAACCGATTGAACCGGTTTAAACCGGTTTAAACCGGATAAAACCAGACTGAACCGGTTTTAACCTGAGAAAACCGGATTGAACTGGTTTAAACCGGTTTCAACCAGATAGAACCGGATAGAACCGGTTTAAACTGGATAAAACCGGATTGAACCAGCTTAAACCGGTTTAAACAGGATTAAACCGGTTTAAACCGGATAAAACCGGATTGAACCGGCTTAAACCGGTTTAAACCGGATAAAACCGGATTGAACCGGTTCAAACCGGTTTAAACCGGATAAAACCGGAATGAACTGGTTTAAACCGGTTTAAAACGGATAGAAGTGGAGAGAAACGGTTTTAACCAGATAAAACCGGATTGAACCGGTGTAAACCGGTTGAAACCGGATAAAAACGGATTGAAAGGGTTTAAACCGGTTTAAACGGGATAAAACTGGAATGAACCGGCTTAAACAGGTCTAAACCGGATAAAACCCGATTGAACAGGCTTAAACTGGTATAAACAGCATAGAACCAGTTTCAACCGGATAAAACCGGATTGAACCGGATTAAACCGGTTGAAACCGGATAAAACAAGATTGAACCGGTTTAAACCGGATAAAACCGGATTGAACCAGCTTAAACCGGTTTAAACCGGATAAAACTGGATTGAACCGGTTTAAACTGGTTTCAACCGGATAGAACCGGATAGAACCGGTTTAAACTGGATAAAACCGGATTGAACCGGCTTAAACCGGTTTAAACCGGATAAAACCAGATTGAACCGGTTTAAACTGGATAAAACCGGATTGAGCCGGCTTAAACAGGTTTAAACCGGATAAAACCGGATTGAACCGGTTCAAACAGGTTTAAACTGGATAAAACCGGATTGAACCGGTTTAAACTGGTTTCAACCGGGTAGAACCGGTTTAATCCGGTTTAAACCAGATAAAAACCGATTGAACTGGTTTAAACCGGTTTAAAGCGGATAAAACCGGATTGAACTGGTATAAACCGGTTTAAACTGGAGAAAACCGGATTGAAGAGGTTTAAACCGGATAAAACCGAATTGAACCGGTTTAAACCGGTTTAAACCGGATAAAACCGGATTGAACCGGTTCAAACCGGTTGAAAACGGATAAAACCAAATTGAACCAGTTTAAACCGGATAAAATCAGATTGAACTGGTTTAAAACGTATAAAACCGGACTGAACCAGTTTAAACCCTTTTAAACCAGATGGAAACGAATAGAACCAGTTTAAACCGGATAAAACCGGATTGAACCGGCTTAAACCGGTTTAAACCAGATAAAACCGGATTGAACCGGCTTAAACCGGTTTAAACCGGATAAAACCGGAATGAACTGTTTTAAACCGGTTGAAAACGGATAGAACCAGTTTAAACCGGATAAAACCGGATTGAACCGGCTTAAACCGGTTTAAACCGGATAAAACCTGATTGAACCGGTTTAAACCGGATAAAACCGGATTGAACCGGCTTAAACCGGTTTAAAACGGATAGAACCGGATAGAAACGGTATAAACCGGATAAAACCGGATTGAACCGCTGTAAACCGGTTGAAACCGGATAAAAACGGATTGAAAGGGTTTAAACCGGTTTAAACAGGATAAAACCAGATTGAACTGGTTTAATCCAGTTAAAACAGGATAGAACAGGACAGAAACAGTTTAATCCGATTTAAAAAGGATAGAACCGGATAGAACCGGTCTAAACGAGATAAAACCGGATTGAACCGGTTTAAACCGGTTTAAACCGGATAAAACCGGATTGAACCGGTTCAAACTGGTTTAAACCGGATAAAACCGGATTAAACCGTTTTAAAGCGGTTTAAATCGGATAAAACCAGATTGAACCAGTTTTAGCCGATTAAAACCGGATTGAACTGGTTTAAACCGGTCTAAACTGGATAAAACCGGTTTCAACAGGATAAAACCAGATTGAACCGGTTTAAACCCGATAAAACCGGAGTGAACTGGTTTAAACCGTATAAAAACGGATCGAACCGGATTAAACCGGATAAAACCGGATTGAACCGTTTCAAACCGGTTTTAAAGGGATAAAACCGGAATGAAACGTTTCAAATCGGTTTTAACCGGATAAAACCGGAATGAACCGGTTTAAACCGGATAAAATCGGATTGAACCGGTTTAAACCGGTTTTAACCGGATAGAACTGGATAGAACTGGTTTAAACCAGATAAAACCGGATTGAAGCGGTTTAAACCGGTTTAAACCGGATAAAATCAGATTGAAACGGTTTAAACCGGATTGATCCGGCTTAAACCGGATAAAACCGGAATGAACTGGTTGAAACCGGTTTAAACCGGAAAAAACGGATTGAACCGGTTTAAACCGGTTTCAACCGGATAGAACCAGATAGAACCGGTTTAAACTGGATAAAAGCGGATTGAACCGGTTAAAGCCGGTTAAAACCGGAGAAAACCGGGTGGAACCGGCTTAAACCAGTTTAAACCGGAGAAAACCGGATTGAACCGGTTGTAACCGGTTTAAACCGAATATAAACGGATTGAAGCAGTTTAAACCGGTTTAAAACTGATAAAACCGGAATGAACCGGCCTAAACCTGTTTAAACCCGATAGGACCGGTTTAAACTGGATAAAACCGGATTGATCCAGCTTAAACTGTTTTAAACCGGATAAAACCGGATTGAACCGGTACAAACCGGTTTAAACCGGATTAAACCGGAGTGAACTGGTTTAAACCGGCTAAAACCGGATTGAACCGGTTCAAACCAGTTTAAACCGGATAAAACCGGAATGAACTGGTTTAAACCGGATAAAATCGGACTGAACCAGTTTAAACCGGATAAAACCGGATCGAACCGTTTCAAACCGGTTTTAACCGGATAAAACCGGAATGAACCGGTTTAAACCGGATAAAACCGGATTGAACCGGTTTAAACCGGATAAAACCGGATTGAACCGGTTTAAACTGGTTTCAACCAGATAGAACCAGATAGAACCGGTTTAAACTGGATAAAACCGGATTGAACCGGCTTAAACCGGTTTAAACCGGATTGAACCGAATCCGGTTTAAACCGGATAAAACCGGATTGAACCGGTTCAAACTGGTTTAAACCGGATAAAACCAGATAAAACCGTTTTAAAGCGGTTTAAACTGGATAAAACCAGATTGAACCGGTTTAAGCTGATTAAAACCGGATTGAACTGGTTTAAACTGGTCTAAACCGGATAAAACCGGTTTAAACCAGATAAAACCGGATTGAAGCGGTTTAAACCGGTTAAAACCGGATAAAATCAGATTGAAACGGTTTAAACCGGATTGATCCGGCTTAAACCGGATAAAACCGGAATGAACTGGTTGAAACCGGTTTAAACCGGAAAAAACGGACTGAACCGGTTTAAAATGGATAAAACCGGATAGAACCGGTTTAATCCGGTTTAAACCAGATAAAAACCGATTGAACCGGTTTAAACCAGTTTAAAGCCGATGAAACCGGATTGAACCGGATTAAACCAGTTTATACTGGATAAACCGGATTGAATCGGTTAAAACCGGTTTAAACTGGATAAAACCCGATTGAACCGGTTTAAAACGGTTTCAACTGGATAGAACCGGATAGAACCGGTTTAAACCGGATAAAAACGGATTGAAGCGGTTTAAACCGGTTCAAACCGGATAAAACCAGATTGAAATGGTTTAAACCGGATAAAACCGGAATGAACTGGTTTAAACCTGATAAACCGTAAAAAACGGATTGAACCGGTTTAAACTGGATAAAACCGATTGATCCGGTTTAAACCGGTTTAAACCTGATAAAACCAGATTGTACCGGTTTAAACCGGATAAAAACGGATAGAACCGGTTTAAACCGGTTTAAACCAGATTGAACCGGATAGAACCGGTTTAAACCGTTTAAAACCGGATTGAACTGGTTTAAACCGGTTTAAACCGGTTCAAACCGGAGGAAACCGGAATGAACCGGTTTAAACTGGATAAAAGCGGATTGAACCGGTTAAAGCCGGTTAAAACCGGAGAAAACCGGGTGGAACCGGCTTAAACCGGTTTAAACCGGATAAAACCGGATTGAACCGGTTGAAACCGGTTTAAACCGGATAAAACCGGAATGAACTGGTTTAAACCGGTTTAAAACAGATAGAAGTGGAGAGAAACGGTTTAAACCGGATAAAACCGGATTGAACCGGTGTAAACCGGTTGAAACCGATAAAAACGGTTTGAAAGGGTTTAAACCGGTTTAAACTGGATAAAACTGGAATGAACCGGCTTAAACAGGCCTAAACCGGATAAAACCCGATTGAACAGGCTTAAACTGGTATAAAGAGCATAGAACCGGTTTCAACCGGATAAAACCGGATTGAACCGGTTTAAATCGGTTTAAACCGGACAAAACCGGATTGAAACGGATTAAACCAGTTTATACTGGATAAACCAGATTGAATCGGTTAAAACCGGTTGAAAACGGATAAAACCAAATTGAACCAGTTTAAACCGGATAAAATCAGATTGAACTGGTTTAAAACGTATAAAACCGGACTGAACCAGTTTAAACCCTTTTAAACCAGATGGAAACGAATAGAACCAGTTTAAACCGGATAAAACCGGATTGAACCGGCTTAAACCGGTTTAAACCAGATAAAACCGGATTGAACCGGCTTAAACCGGTTTAAACCGGATAAAACCGGAATGAACTGTTTTAAACCGGTTGAAAACGGATAGAACCAGTTTAAACCGGATAAAACCGGATTGAACCGGCTTAAACCGGTTTAAACCGGATAAAACTTGATTGAACCGGTTTAAACCGGATAAAACCGGATTGAACCGGCTTAAACCGGTTTAAAACGGATAGAACCGGATAGAAACGGTATAAACCGGATAAAACCGGATTGAACCGCTGTAAACCGGTTGAAACCGGATAAAAACGGATTGAAAGGGTTTAAACCGGTTTAAACAGGATAAAACCAGATTGAACTGGTTTAATCCAGTTAAAACAGGATAGAACAGGACAGAAACAGTTTAATCCGATTTAAAAAGGATAGAACCGGATAGAACCGGTCTAAACGAGATAAAACCGGATTGAACCGGTTTAAACCGGTTTAAACCGGATAAAACCGGATTGAACCGGTTCAAACTGGTTTAAACCGGATAAAACCGGATTAAACCGTTTTAAAGCGGTTTAAATCGGATAAAACCAGATTGAACCAGTTTTAGCCGATTAAAACCGGATTGAACTGGTTTAAACCGGTCTAAACTGGATAAAACCGGTTTCAACAGGATAAAACCAGATTGAACCGGTTTAAACCCGATAAAACCGGAGTGAACTGGTTTAAACCGTATAAACACGGATCGAACCGGTTTAAACCGGATAAAACCGGATTGAACCGTTTCAAACCGGTTTTAAAGGGATAAAACCGGAATGAAACGTTTCAAATCGGTTTTAACCGGATAAAACCGGAATGAACCGGTTTAAACCGGATAAAATCGGATTGAACCGGTTTAAACCGGTTTTAACCGGATAGAACTGGATAGAACTGGTTTAAACCGGATAAAACCGGATTGAAGCGGTTTAAACCGGTTTAAACCGGATAAAATCAGATTGAAACGGTTTAAACCGGATTGATCCGGCTTAAACCGGATAAAACCGGAATGAACTGGTTGAAACCGGTTTAAACCGGAAAAAACGGATTGAACCGGTTTAAACCGGTTTCAACCGGATAGAACCAGATAGAACCGGTTTAAACTGGATAAAAGCGGATTGAACCGGTTAAAGCCGGTTAAAACCGGAGAAAACCGGGTGGAACCGGCTTAAACCAGTTTAAACCGGAGAAAACCGGATTGAACCGGTTGTAACCGGTTTAAACCGAATATAAACGGATTGAAGCAGTTTAAACCGGTTTAAAACTGATAAAACCGGAATGAACCGGCCTAAACCTGTTTAAACCCGATAGGATCGGTTTTAACCGGATAAAACCGGAATGAACCGGTTTAAACCGGATAAAATCGGATTGAACCGGTTTAAACCGGTTTTAACCGGATAGAACTGGATAGAACTGGTTTAAACCGGATAAAACCGGATTGAAGCGGTTTAAACCAGTTAAAACCGGATAAAATCAGATTGAAACGGTTTAAACCGGATTGATCCGGCTTAAACCGGATAAAACCGGAATGAACTGGTTGAAACCGGTTTAAACAGGAAAAAACGGACTGAACCGGTTTAAAATGGATAAAACCGGATAGAACCGGATTAAACCAGTTTATACTGGATAAACCGGATTGAATCGGTTAAAACCGGTTTAAACTGGATAAAACCAGATTGAACCGGTTTAAAACGGTTTCAACTGGATAGAACCGGATAGAACCGGTTCAAACCGGTTGAAAACGGATAAAACCAAATTGAACCAGTTTAAACCGGATAAAATCAGATTGAACTGGTTTAAAACGTATAAAACCGGACTGAACCAGTTTAAACCCTTTTAAACCAGATGGAAACGAATAGAACCAGTTTAAACCGGATAAAACCGGATTGAACCGGCTTAAACCGGTTTAAACCAGATAAAACCGGATTGAACCGGCTTAAACCGGTTTAAACCGGATAAAACCGGAATGAACTGTTTTAAACCGGTTGAAAACGGATAGAACCAGTTTAAACCGGATAAAACCGGATTGAACCGGCTTAAACCGGTTTAAACCGGATAAAACTTGATTGAACCGGTTTAAACCGGATAAAACCGGATTGAACCGGCTTAAACCGGTTTAAAACGGATAGAACCGGATAGAAACGGTATAAACCGGATAAAACCGGATTGAACCGCTGTAAACCGGTTGAAACCGGATAAAAACGGATTGAAAGGGTTTAAACCGGTTTAAACAGGATAAAACCAGATTGAACTGGTTTAATCCAGTTAAAACAGGATAGAACAGGACAGAAACAGTTTAATCCGATTTAAAAAGGATAGAACCGGATAGAACCGGTCTAAACGAGATAAAACCGGATTGAACCGGTTTAAACCGGTTTAAACCGGATAAAACCGGATTGAACCGGTTCAAACTGGTTTAAACCGGATAAAACCGGATTAAACCGTTTTAAAGCGGTTTAAATCGGATAAAACCAGATTGAACCAGTTTTAGCCGATTAAAACCGGATTGAACTGGTTTAAACCGGTCTAAACTGGATAAAACCGGTTTCAACAGGATAAAACCAGATTGAACCGGTTTAAACCCGATAAAACCGGAGTGAACTGGTTTAAACCGTATAAACACGGATCGAACCGGTTTAAACCGGATAAAACCGGATTGAACCGTTTCAAACCGGTTTTAAAGGGATAAAACCGGAATGAAACGTTTCAAATCGGTTTTAACCGGATAAAACCGGAATGAACCGGTTTAAACCGGATAAAATCGGATTGAACCGGCTTAAACCGATTTTAACCGGATAGAACTGGATAGAACTGGTTTAAACCGGATAAAACCGGATTGAAGCGGTTTAAACCGGTTTAAACCGGATAAAATCAGATTGAAACGGTTTAAACCGGATTGATCCGGCTTAAACCGGATAAAACCGGAATGAACTGGTTGAAACCGGTTTAAACCGGAAAAAACGGATTGAACCGGTTTAAACCGGTTTCAACCGGATAGAACCAGATAGAACCGGTTTAAACTGGATAAAAGCGGATTGAACCGGTTAAAGCCGGTTAAAACCGGAGAAAACCGGGTGGAACCGGCTTAAACCAGTTTAAACCGGAGAAAACCGGATTGAACCGGTTGTAACCGGTTTAAACCGAATATAAACGGATTGAAGCAGTTTAAACCGGTTTAAAACTGATAAAACCGGAATGAACCGGCCTAAACCTGTTTAAACCCGATAGGACCGGTTTAAACCGGATAAAACCGGATTGAACTGGATTAAACTGGTTTAAACCGGATAGAACTGCTTTAAACTGGATAAAATCGATTGAACTAGTTTAAACCGGTTTAAACCGGATAAAACCAGATTGAACCGGTTTTAACCTGAGAAAACCGGATTGAACTGGTTTAAACCGGTTTCAACCAGATAGAACCGGATAGAACCGGTTTAAACTGGATAAAACCGGATTGATCCAGCTTAAACTGGTTTAAACCGGATAAAACCGGATTGAACCGGTACAAACCGGTTTAAACCGGATTAAACCGGAGTGAACTGGTTTAAACAGGATAAAACCGGATTGAACCGGTTCAAACCAGTTTAAACCGGATAAAACCGGAATGAACTGGTTTAAACCGGATAAAATCGGACTGAACCAGTTTAAACCGGATAAAACCGGATCGAACCGTTTCAAACCGGTTTTAACCGGATAAAACCGGAATGAACCGGTTTAAACCGGATAAAACCGGATTGAACCGGTTTAAACCGGATAAAACCGGATTGAACCGGTTTAAACTGGTTTCAACCAGATAGAACCAGATAGAACCGGTTTAAACTGGATAAAACCGGATTGAACCGGCTTAAACCGGTTTAAACTGGATTGAACCGAATCCGGTTTAAACTGGATAAAACCGGATTGAACCGGCTTAAACCGGTTTAAACCGGATTGAACCGAATCCGGTTTAAACCGGATAAAACCGGATTGAACCGGTTCAAACTGGTTTAAACCGGATAAAACCAGATAAAACCGTTTTAAAGCGGTGTAAACTGGATAAAACCAGATTGAACCGGTTTAAGCTGATTAAAACCGGATTGAACTGGTTTAAACTGGTCTAAACCGGATAAAACCGGTTTAAACCGGATAAAACCGGATTGAAGCGGTTTAAACCGGTTAAAACCGGATAAAATCAGATTGAAACGGTTTAAACCGGATTGATCCGGCTTAAACCGGATAAAACCGGAATGAACTGGTTGAAACCGGTTTAAACCGGAAAAAACGGACTGAACCGGTTTAAAATGGATAAAACCGGATAGAACCGGTTTAATCCGGTTTAAACCAGATAAAAACCGATTGAACCGGTTTAAACCAGTTTAAAGCGGATGAAACCGGATTGAACCGGATTAAACAAGTTTATACTGGATAAACCGGATTGAATCGGTTAAAACCGGTTTAAACTGGATAAAACCAGATTGAACCGGTTTAAAACGGTTTCAACTGGATAGAACCGGATAGAACCGGTTTAAACCGGATAAAAACGGATTGAAGCGGTTTAAACCGGTTCAAACCGGATAAAACCAGATTGAAACGGTTTAAACCGGATAAAACCGGAATGAACTGGTTTAAACCTGATAAACCGTAAAAAACGGATTGAATCGGTTTAAACTGGATAAAACCGATTGATCCGGTTTAAACCGGTTTAAACCTGATAAAACCAGATTGTACCGGTTTAAACCGGATAAAAACGGATAGAACCGGTTTAAACCGGTTTAAACCAGATTGAACCGGATAGAACCGGTTTAAACCGTTTAAAACCGGATTGAACTGGTTTAAACCGGTTTAAACCGGTTCAAACCGGAGGAAACCGGAATGAACCGGTTTAAACTGGATAAAAGCGGATTGAACCGGTTAAAGCCGGTTAAAACCGGAGAAAACCGGGTGGAACCGGCTTAAACCGGTTTAAACCGGAGAAAACCGGATTGAACCGGTTGTAACCGGTTTAAACCGGATATAAACCGATTGAAGCAGTTTAAACCGGTTTAAAACTGATAAAACCAGAATGAACCGGCCTAAACCGGTTTAAACCGGATAAAACCGGATTGAACCAGTTTAAACCCGTTTAAACCAGATAGAAACGGATAGAACCGGTTTAAACCAGATAAAACCGGATTGAACTGGTTTAATCCAGTTAAAACAGGATAGAACAGGACAGAACAAGTTTAATCCGATTTAAAAAGGATAGAACCGGATAGAACCGGTCTAAACGAGATAAAACCGGATTGAACCGGTTTAAACCGGTTTAAACCGGATAAAACCGGATTGAACCGGTTCAAACTGGTTTATACCGGATAAAACCGGATTAAACCGTTTTAAAGCGGTTTAAACCGGATAAAACCAGATTGAACCAGTTTAAGGCGATTAAAACCGGATTGAACTGGTTTAAACCGGTCTAAACCGGATAAAACCGGTTTCAACAGGATAAAACCAGATTGAACCGGTTTAAACCAGATAAAACTGGATTGAACCGGTTCAAACCGGTTTAAACCGGAGGAAAACCGGAGTGAACTGGTTTAAACCGGATAAAAACGGATTGAACCGGTTTAAACCGGATAAAACCGGATTGAACCGTTTCAAACCGGTTTTAAACGGATAAAACCGGAATGAACCGTTTTAAACCGGATAAGACAGGATTGAACCGTTTCAAACCGGTCTTAACCGGATAAAACCGGAATGAACCGGTTTAAACCGGATAAAATTGGATTGAACCGGTTTAAACCGGATAAAACCAGATTGAACCGGTTTAAACTGGTTTCAACCGGATAGAACCGGATAGAACCGGTTTAAACTGGATAAAACCGGATTGAACCGGCTTAAACCGGTTTAAACCGGATAAAATCGGATTGAACCGGTTCAAACCGGATATAACCGGATAGAACCGGATAGAACCGGTTTAAAACGGATAAAACCGGATTGAACCGGTTTAAACCGGTTTAAACCGGATAAAACAGGATTGAACTGGTTTAAACCGGATAAAAGCGGATTGAACCGGTTTAAACCAGTTTCAACCGGATAGAAATGGATAGAACCGGTTTAAACCGGATAAAACCGGATTGAAGCGGTTTAAACCGTTTAAAACCGGATAAAACCAGATTGAAACGGTTTAAACCGGATTGATCCGGCTTAAACCGGATAAAACCGGAATGAACTGGTTTAAACCGGTTTAAACCGGAAAAAACGGATTGAACCGGTTTAAAATGGATAAAACCGGATAGAACCGGTTTAATCCGGTTTAAACCAGATAAAAACCGATTGAACTGGTTTAAACCGGTTTAAAGCGGATAAAACCGGATTGAACTGGTATAAACCGGTTTAAACTGGAGAAAACCGGATTGAAGAGGTTTAAACCGGATAAAACCGAATTGAACAGGTTTAAACCGGTTTAAACCGGATAAAACCGGATTGAACCGGTTCAAACCGGTTGAAAACGGATAAAACCAAATTGAACCAGTTTAAACCGGATAAAATCAGATTGAACTGGTTTAAAACGTATAAAACCGGACTGAACCAGTTTAAACCCTTTTAAACCAGATGGAAACGAATAGAACCAGTTTAAACCGGATAAAACCGGTTTGAACCGGCTTAAACCGGTTTAAACCAGATAAAACCGGATTGAACCGGCTTAAACCGGTTTAAACCGGATAAAACCGGAATGAACTGTTTTAAACCGGTTGAAAACGGATAGAACCAGTTTAAACCGGATAAAACCGGATTGAACCGGCTTAAACCGGTTTAAACCGGATAAAACTTGATTGAACCGGTTTAAACCGGATAAAACCGGATTGAACCGGCTTAAACCGGTTTAAAACGGATAGAACCGGATAGAAACGGTATAAACCGGATAAAACCGGATTGAACCGCTGTAAACCGGTTGAAACCGGATAAAAACGGATTGAAAGGGTTTAAACCGGTTTAAACAGGATAAAACCAGATTGAACTGGTTTAATCCAGTTAAAACAGGATAGAACAGGACAGAAACAGTTTAATCCGATTTAAAAAGGATAGAACCGGATAGAACCGGTCTAAACGAGATAAAACCGGATTGAACCGGTTTAAACCGGTTTAAACCGGATAAAACCGGATTCAACCGGTTCAAACTGGTTTAAACCGGATAAAACCGGATTAAACCGTTTTAAAGCGGTTTAAATCGGATAAAACCAGATTGAACCAGTTTTAGCCGATTAAAACCGGATTGAACTGGTTTAAACCGGTCTAAACTGGATAAAACCGGTTTCAACAGGATAAAACCAGATTGAACCGGTTTAAACCCGATAAAACCGGAGTGAACTGGTTTAAACCGTATAAACACGGATCGAACCGGTTTAAACCGGATAAAACCGGATTGAACCGTTTCAAACCGGTTTTAAAGGGATAAAACCGGAATGAAACGTTTCAAATCGGTTTTAACCGGATAAAACCGGAATGAACCGGTTTAAACCGGATAAAATCGGATTGAACCGGCTTAAACCGGTTTTAACCGGATAGAACTGGATAGAACTGGTTTAAACCGGATAAAACCGGATTGAAGCGGTTTAAACCGGTTTAAACCGGATAAAATCAGATTGAAACGGTTTAAACCGGATTGATCCGGCTTAAACCGGATAAAACCGGAATGAACTGGTTGAAACCGGTTTAAACCGGAAAAAACGGATTGAACCGGTTTAAACCGGTTTCAACCGGATAGAACCAGATAGAACCGGTTTAAACTGGATAAAAGCGGATTGAACCGGTTAAAGCCGGTTAAAACCGGAGAAAACCGGGTGGAACCGGCTTAAACCAGTTTAAACCGGAGAAAACCGGATTGAACCGGTTGTAACCGGTTTAAACCGAATATAAACGGATTGAAGCAGTTTAAACCGGTTTAAAACTGATAAAACCGGAATGAACCGGCCTAAACCTGTTTAAACCCGATAGGACCGGTTTAAACCGGATAAAACCGGATTGAACTGGATTAAACTGGTTTAAACCGGATAGAACTGCTTTAAACTGGATAAAATCGATTGAACTAGTTTAAACCGGTTTAAACCGGATAAAACCAGATTGAACCGGTTTTAACCTGAGAAAACCGGATTGAACTGGTTTAAACCGGTTTCAACCAGATAGAACCGGATAGAACCGGTTTAAACTGGATAAAACCGGATTGATCCAGCTTAAACTGGTTTAAACCGGATAAAACCGGATTGAACCGGTACAAACCGGTTTAAACCGGATTAAACCGGAGTGAACTGGTTTAAACAGGATAAAACCGGATTGAACCGGTTCAAACCAGTTTAAACCGGATAAAACCGGAATGAACTGGTTTAAACCGGATAAAATCGGACTGAACCAGTTTAAACCGGATAAAACCGGATCGAACCGTTTCAAACCGGTTTTAACCGGATAAAACCGGAATGAACCGGTTTAAACCGGATAAAACCGGATTGAACCGGTTTAAACCGGATAAAACCGGATTGAACCGGTTTAAACTGGTTTCAACCAGATAGAACCAGATAGAACCGGTTTAAACTGGATAAAACCGGATTGAACCGGCTTAAACCGGTTTAAACTGGATTGAACCGAATCCGGTTTAAACTGGATAAAACCGGATTGAACCGGCTTAAACCGGTTTAAACCGGATTGAACCGAATCCGGTTTAAACCGGATAAAACCGGATTGAACCGGTTCAAACTGGTTTAAACCGGATAAAACCAGATAAAACCGTTTTAAAGCGGTGTAAACTGGATAAAACCAGATTGAACCGGTTTAAGCTGATTAAAATCAGATTGAAACGGTTTAAACCGGATTGATCCGGCTTAAACCGGATAAAACCGGAATGAACTGGTTGAAACCGGTTTAAACCGGAAAAAACGGACTGAACCGGTTTAAAATGGATAAAACCGGATAGAACCGGTTTAATCCGGTTTAAACCAGATAAAAACCGATTGAACCGGTTTAAACCAGTTTAAAGCCGATGAAACCGGATTGAACCGGATTAAACCAGTTTATACTGGATAAACCGGATTGAATCGGTTAAAACCGGTTTAAACTGGATAAAACCAGATTGAACCGGTTTAAAACGGTTTCAACTGGATAGAACCGGATAGAACCGGTTTAAACCGGATAAAAACGGATTGAAGCGGTTTAAACCGGTTCAAACCGGATAAAACCAGATTGAAACGGTTTAAACCGGATAAAACCGGAATGAACTGGTTTAAACCTGATAAACCGTAAAAAACGGATTGAACCGGTTTAAACTGGATAAAACCGATTGATCCGGTTTAAACCGGTTTAAACCTGATAAAACCAGATTGTACCGGTTTAAACCGGATAAAAACGGATAGAACCGGTTTAAACCGGTTTAAACCAGATTGAACCGGATAGAACCGGTTTAAACCGTTTAAAACCGGATTGAACTGGTTTAAACCGGTTTAAACCGGTTCAAACCGGAGGAAACCGGAATGAACCGGTTTAAACTGGATAAAAGCGGATTGAACCGGTTAAAGCCGGTTAAAACCGGAGAAAACCGGGTGGAACCGGCTTAAACCGGTTTAAACCGGAGAAAACCGGATTGAACCGGTTGTAACCGGTTTAAACCGGATATAAACCGATTGAAGCAGTTTAAACCGGTTTAAAACTGATAAAACCAGAATGAACCGGCCTAAACCGGTTTAAACCGGATAAAACCGGATTGAACCGGTTCAAACTGGTTTAAACCGGATTGAACCAGCTTAAACCGGTTTAAACAGAATTAAAGCGGTTTAATCCGGATAAGACCGGATTGAACTGGCTTAAACCGGTTTAAACCGGATAAAACCGGATTGAACCGGTTGAAACCGGTTTAAACCGGATAAAACCGGAATGAACTGGTTTAAACCGGTTTAAAACAGATAGAAGTGGAGAGAAACGGTTTAAACCGGATAAAACCGGATTGAACCGGTGTAAACCGGTTGAAACCGATAAAAACGGATTGAAAGGGTTTAAACCGGTTTAAACTGGATAAAACTGGAATGAACCGGCTTAAACAGGCCTAAACCGGATAAAACCCGATTGAACAGGCTTAAACTGGTATAAAGAGCATAGAACCGGTTTCAACCGGATAAAACCGGATTGAACCGGTTTAAATCGGTTTAAACCGGACAAAACCGGATTGAAACGGATTAAACCAGTTTATACTGGATAAACCAGATTGAATCGGTTAAAACCGGTTTAAACCGGATAAAACAAGATTGAACCGGTTTAAACCGGATCAAACCGGATTGAACCGGATTAAACCGGTTTCAACCGGATAGAACCGGATAGAACCGGTTTAAACCGGATAAAACCCGATTGAAGCGGCTTAAACCGGTTCAAACCGGATAAAATCAGATTGAAACGGTTTAAACCGGATTGAACCGGCTTAAACCGGATAAAACGGGAATGAACTGGTTTAAACCGGATTAAACTGGAAAAAACGGATTGAACCGGTTTAAACTGGATAAAACCGGATTGAACCGGCTTAAACCTGTTTAAACTGGATAGAGCCGGTTTAAACCGGTATCCGGTTTAAAGCGGATAAAACCGGCATGAACCGGCTCAAACCGATTTAAACCGGATAGAACCGGAATGAACTGGTCTAAACCAGATAAAACCGGTTTAAACCAGATAAAACCGGATTGAACCGGTTCAAAACGGTTTCAACCGGATAGAACCGGAATGAACTGGTCTAAACCGGATAAAACCGGTTTAAACCAGATAAAACCGGATTGAACCGGTTCAAACCGGTTTAAACCGGATAAAACCGGAATGAACTGGTTTAAACCGGATAGAACCGGTTGAAACCGGTTGAAACCGGATATAAACGGATTGAAGCATTTTAAACTGGTTTAAAACTGATAAAACCGGAATGAACCGGCCTAAACCGGTTTAAACCGGATACGACCGGTTTAAACTGGATAAAACCGGATTGAACTGGCTGAAACGGGTTTAAACCGGATAGAACCGGTTTAAACAGGATAAAACCGATTGAACCGGTTTAAACAGGTTTAAACCGGATAAAACCGGATTGAACCGGTTTTAACTGGATAAAACCGGATTGAACTGGTTTAAACCGGTTTCAACTGGATAGAACCGGATAGAACCGGTTTAAACTGGATAAAACCGGATTGAACCAGCTTAAACAGGTTTAAACCGGATAAAACCGGATTGAACCGGTTCAAACCGGTTTAAACCGGATAAAACCAGAGTGAACTGGTTTAAACTGGATAAAACCGGATTGAACCGGTTTAAACCGGAGAAAACCGGAATGAACTGGTTTAAACAGGATAAAACCGGACTGAACCAGTTTAAACCGGAAAAAACAGGATTGAAGCATTTCAAACCGGTTTTAACCGGATAAAACCGGAATGAAACGGTTTAAACCGGATAAAACCGGATTGAAACGGTTTCAACCGGATAAAACCGGATTGAACCAGTTTAAACCGGATAAAACCGGATTGAACCGGTATAAACTGGTTTCAACCGGATAGAACCGGATAGAACCGGTTTAAACTGGATAAAACCGGATTGAACCAGCTTAAACCGGTTTAAACAGGATTAAACCGGTTTAAACCGGATAAAACCGGATTGAACCGGCTTAAACCGGTTTAAACCGGATAAAACCGGATTGAACCGGTTCAAACCGGTTTAAACCGGATAAAACCGGAATGAACTGGTTTAAACCGGTTTAAAACGGATAGAAGTGGAGAGAAACGGTTTTAACCGGATAAAACCGGATTGAACCGGTGTAAACCGGTTGAAACCGGATAAAAACGGATTGAAAGGGTTTAAACCGGTTTAAACGGGATAAAACTGGAATGAACCGGCTTAAACAGGTCTAAACCGGATAAAACCCGATTGAACAGGCTTAAACTGGTATAAACAGCATAGAACCAGTTTCAACCGGATAAAACCGGATTGAACCGGATTAAACCGGTTGAAACCGGATAAAACCAGACTGAACCGGTTTAAACTGGATAAAACCGGATTGAACCGGTTTGAACTGGTCTAAACCAGATAAAACCGGATTGAACTGGTTTCAACCGTTTTAAACCGGATAAAACAAGATTGAACCGGTTTAAACCGGATAAAACCGGATTGAACCAGCTTAAACCGGTTTAAACCGGATAAAACCGGATTGAACCGGTTGTAACCGGTTTAAACCGAATATAAACGGATTGAAGCAGTTTAAACCGGTTTAAAACTGATAAAACCGGAATGAACCGGCCTAAACCTGTTTAAACCCGATAGGACCGGTTTAAACCGGATAAAACCGGATTGAACTGGATTAAACTGGTTTAAACCGGATAGAACTGCTTTAAACTGGATAAAATCGATTGAACTAGTTTAAACCGGTTTAAACCGTATAAAACCAGATTGAACCAGTTTTAACCTGAGAAAACCGGATTGAACTGGCTTAAACCGGTTTCAACCAGATAGAACCGGATAGAACCGGTTTAAACTGGATAAAACCGGATTGATCCAGCTTAAACTGGTTTAAACCGGATAAAACCGGATTGAACCGGTACAAACCGGTTTAAACCGGATTAAACCGGAGTGAACTGGTTTAAAACGGATAAAACCGGATTGAACCGGTTCAAACCAGTTTAAACCGGATAAAACCGGAATGAACTGGTTTAAACCGGATAAAATCGGACTGAACCAGTTTAAACCGGATAAAACCGGATCGAACCGTTTCAAACCGGTTTTAACCGGATAAAACCGGAATGAACCGGTTTAAACCGGATAAAACCGGATTGAACCGGTTTAAACTGGTTTCAACCAGATAGAACCAGATAGAACCGGTTTAAACTGGATAAAACCGGATTGAACCGGCTTAAACCGGTTTAAACTGGATCGAACCGAATCCGGTTTAAACCGGATAAATCCGGATTGAACCGGTTCAAACTGGTTTAAACCGGATAAAACCAGATAAAACCGTTTTAAAGCGGTTTAAACTGGATAAAACCAGATTGAACCGGTTTAAGCTGATTAAAACCGGATTGAACTGGTTTAAACTGGTCTAAACCGGATAAAACCGGTTTAAACCAGATAAAACCGGATTGAAGCGGTTTAAACCGGTTAAAACCGGATAAAATCAGATTGAAACGGTTTAAACCGGATTGATCCGGCTTAAACCGGATAAAACCGGAATGAACTGGTTGAAACCGGTTTAAACCGGAAAAAACGGACTGAACCGGTTTAAAATGGATAAAACCGGATAGAACCGGTTTAATCCGGTTTAAACCAGATAAAAACCGATTGAACCGGTTTAAACCAGTTTAAAGCCGATGAAACCGGATTGAACCGGATTAAACCAGTTTATACTGGATAAACCGGATTGAATCGGTTAAAACCGGTTTAAACTGGATAAAACCAGATTGAACCGGTTTAAAACGGTTTCAACTGGATAGAACCGGATAGAACCGGTTTAAACCGGATAAAAACGGATTGAAGCGGTTTAAACCGGTTCAAACCGGATAAAACCAGATTGAAACGGTTTAAACCGGATAAAACCGGAATGAACTGGTTTAAACCTGATAAACCGTAAAAAACGGATTGAACCGGTTTAAACTGGATAAAACCGATTGATCCGGTTTAAACCGGTTTAAACCTGATAAAACCAGATTGTACCGGTTTAAACCGGATAAAAACGGATAGAACCGGTTTAAACCGGTTTAAACCAGATTGAACCGGATAGAACCGGTTTAAACCGTTTAAAACCGGATTGAACTGGTTTAAACCGGTTTAAACCGGTTCAAACCGGAGGAAACCGGAATGAACCGGTTTAAACTGGATAAAAGCGGATTGAACCGGTTAAAGCCGGTTAAAACCGGAGAAAACCGGGTGGAACCGGCTTAAACCGGTTTAAACCGGAGAAAACCGGATTGAACCGGTTGTAACCGGTTTAAACCGGATATAAACCGATTGAAGCAGTTTAAACCGGTTTAAAACTGATAAAACCAGAATGAACCGGCCTAAACCGGTTTAAACCGGATAAAACCGGATTGAACCGGTTCAAACTGGTTTAAACCGGATTGAACCAGCTTAAACCGGTTTAAACAGAATTAAAGCGGTTTAATCCGGATAAGACCGGATTGAACTGGCTTAAACCGGTTTAAACCGGATAAAACCGGATTGAACCGGTTGAAACCGGTTTAAACCGGATAAAACCGGAATGAACTGGTTTAAACCGGTTTAAAACAGATAGAAGTGGTGAGAAACGGTTTAAACCGGATAAAACCGGATTGAACCGGTGTAAACCGGTTGAAACCGATAAAAACGGATTGAAAGGGTTTAAACCGGTTTAAACTGGATAAAACTGGAATGAACCGGCTTAAACAGGCCTAAACCGGATAAAACCCGATTGAACAGGCTTAAACTGGTATAAAGAGCATAGAACCGGTTTCAACCGGATAAAACCGGATTGAACCGGTTTAAATCGGTTTAAACCGGACAAAACCGGATTGAAACGGATTAAACCAGTTTATACTGGATAAACCAGATTGAATCGGTTAAAACCGGTTTAAACCGGATAAAACAAGATTGAACCGGTTTAAACCGGATCAAACCGGATTGAACCGGATTAAACCGGTTTCAACCGGATAGAACCGGATAGAACCGGTTTAAACCGGATAAAACCCGATTGAAGCGGCTTAAACCGGTTCAAACCGGATAAAACCAGATTGAAACGGTTTAAACCGGATTGAACCGGCTTAAACCGGATAAAACGGGAATGAACTGGTTTAAACCGGATTAAACTGGAAAAAACGGATTGAACCGGTTTAAACTGGATAAAACCGGATTGAACCGGCTTAAACCTGTTTAAACTGGATAGAGCCGGTTTAAACCGGTATCCGGTTTAAAGCGGATAAAACCGGCATGAACCGGCTCAAACCGATTTAAACCGGATAGAACCGGAATGAACTGGTCTAAACCAGATAAAACCGGTTTAAACCAGATAAAACCGGATTGAACCGGTTCAAAACGGTTTCAACCGGATAGAACCGGAATGAACTGGTCTAAACCGGATAAAACCGGTTTAAACCAGATAAAACCGGATTGAACCGGTTCAAACCGGTTTAAACCGGATAAAACCGGAATGAACTGGTTTAAACCGGATAGAACTGGTTGAAACCGGTTGAAACCGGATATAAACGGATTGAAGCATTTTAAACTGGTTTAAAACTGATAAAACCGGAATGAACCGGCCTAAACCGGTTTAAACCGGATACGACCGGTTTAAACTGGATAAAACCGGATTGAACTGGCTGAAACGGGTTTAAACCGGATAGAACCGGTTTAAACAGGATAAAACCGATTGAACCGGTTTAAACAGGTTTAAACCGGATAAAACCGGATTGAACCGGTTTTAACTGGATAAAACCGGATTGAACTCGTTTAAACCGGTTTCAACTGGATAGAACCGGATAGAACCGGTTTAAACTGGATAAAACCGGATTGAACCAGCTTAAACAGGTTTAAACCGGATAAAACCGGATTGAACCGGTTCAAACCGGTTTAAACCGGATAAAACCAGAGTGAACTGGTTTAAACTGGATAAAACCGGATTGAACCGGTTTAAACCGGAGAAAACCGGAATGAACTGGTTTAAACAGGATAAAACCGGACTGAACCAGTTTAAACCGGAAAAAACAGGATTGAAGCATTTCAAACCGGTTTTAACCGGATAAAACCGGAATGAAACGGTTTAAACCGGATAAAACCGGATTGAAACGGTTTCAACCGGATAAAACCGGATTGAACCGGTTTAAACCGGATAAAACCGGATTGAACCGGTATAAACTGGTTTCAACCGGATAGAACCGGATAGAACCGGTTTAAACTGGATAAAACCGGATTGAACCAGATTAAACCGGTTTAAACAGGATTAAACCGGTTTAAACCGGATAAAACCGGATTGAACCGGCTTAAACCGGTTTAAACCGGATAAAACCGGATTGAACCGGTTCAAACCGGTTTAAACCGGATAAAACCGGAATGAACTGGTTTAAACCGGTTTAAAACGGATAGAAGTGGAGAGAAACGGTTTTAACCGGATAAAACCGGATTGAACCGGTGTAAACCGGTTGAAACCGGATAAAAACGGATTGAAAGGGTTTAAACCGGTTTAAACGGGATAAAACTGGAATGAACCGGCTTAAACAGGTCTAAACCGGATAAAACCCGATTGAACAGGCTTAAACTGGTATAAACAGCATAGAACCAGTTTCAACCGGATAAAACCGGATTGAACCGGTTTAAACTGGATAAAACCGGATTGAACCGGTTTGAACTGGTCTAAACCAGATAAAACCGGATTGAACTGGTTTCAACCGTTTTAAACCGGATAAAACAAGATTGAACCGGTTTAAACCGGATAAAACCGGATTGAACCAGCTTAAACCGGTTTAAACCGGATAAAACTGGATTGAACCGGTTTAAACTGGTTTCAACCGGATAGAACCGGATAGAACCGGTTTAAACTGGATAAAACCGGATTGAACCGGCTTAAACCGGTTTAAACCGGATAAAACCAGATTGAACCGGTTTAAACTGGATAAAACCGGATTGAGCCGGCTTAAACAGGTTTAAACCGGATAAAACCGGATTGAACCGGTTCAAACAGGTTTAAACTGGATAAAACCGGATTGAACCGGTTTAAACAGGTTTCAACCGGGTAGAACCGGATAGAACCGGTTTAAACTGGATAAAACCGGAATGAACCGACTTAAACAGGTCTAAACCGGATAAAACCCGATTGAACAGGCTTAAACTGGTATAAACAGCATAGAACCGGTTTAAACCGGATAAAACCGGATTGAACCGTTTTAAACCGGTTTAAACCGGATAAAACCAGACTGAACCGGTTTAAACCGGATAAAATCGGATTGAACCGGTTTAAACCAGTTTCAACTGTATAGGACCGGATAGAAGCAGTTTAAACCGGATAAAACAGGATTGAACTGGTTTAAACCGGATAAAACCGGATTGAACCGGTTTAAACTGGTTTCAACCGGATAGAACCGGATAGAACCGGTTTAAACTGGATAAAACTGGATTGAACTGGCTTAAACCGGTTTAAACCGGATTAAACCGGATTGAACCGGTTCAAACTGGTTTAAACCGCTTAAAATCAGATTGAACCGGTTTAAACCGGATAAAACCGGATTGAACCGGCTTAAACTGGTTTAAACCGGATAGAACCGGATAGAACCGGTTTAAACTGGATAAAACCGGATTGAACCGAATAAAACAGGATTGAAGCGGTTTAAAACGGTTAAAACCGGATAAAATCAGATTGAAACGGTTTAAACCGGATTGATCCGGCTTAAACCGGATAAAACCGGATTGATCCGGCTTAAACCGGATAAAACCGGAATGAACTGGTTTAAACTGGTTCAAACCGGAAAAAACGGATTGAACCGGTTTAAAATGGATAAAACCGATTGAACCGGTTGAAACTGGTTTCAACCGGAAAGAACCGGATAGAACCGGTTTAAACCGGATAAAAACGGATTGAAGCGGTTTAAACCGGTTCAAACCGGATAAAACCAGATTGAAACGGTTTAAACCGGATTGAACCGGTTTAAACCGGATAAAACCGGAATGAACTGGTTTAAACCGGTTTAAACTGGAAAAAACGGATTGAACCGGTTTAAACTGGATAAAACCGATTGAACCGGTTGAAACTGGTTTCAACCGGAAAGAACCGGATAGAACCGGTTTAAACCGGATAAAAACGGATTGAAGCGGTTTAAACCGGTTCAAACCGGATAAAACCAGATTGAAACGGTTTAAACCGGATTGAACCGGTTTAAACCGGATAAAACCGGAATGAACTGGTTTAAACCGGTTTAAACTGGAAAAAACGGATTGAACCGGTTTAAACTGGATAAAACCGATTGAACAGGTTTAAACCAGTTTAAACCGGATAAAACCAGATTGTACCGGTTTAAACCGGATAAAAACGGATAGAACCGGTTTAAACCGGTTTAAACCAGATTGAATCGGATAGAACCGGTTTAAACCGTTTAAAACCGGATTGAACCGGTTTAAACCGGTTTAAACCGGTTCAAAACGGATGAAATCGGAATGAACCGGTTTAAACCGTATAAAACCGGATTGAACCGGTTTAAACCGGTTTCAACCAGATAGAACCAGATAGAACCGGTTTAAACTGGATAAAAGCAGATTGAACCGGTTAAAGCCGGTTAAAACCGGAGAAAACCGGGTGGAACCGGCTTAAACCGGTTTAAACCGGAGAAAACCGGATTGAACCGGTTGTAACTGGTTTAAACCGAATATAAACGGATTGAAGCAGTTTAAACCGGTTTAAAACTGATAAAACCAGAATGAACCGGCCTAAACCTGTTTAAACCCGATAGGACCGGTTTAAACCGGATAAAACCGGATTGAACTGGATTAAACTGGTTTAAACCGGATAGAACTGGTTTAAACTGGATAAAACCGATTGAACCGGTTTAAACCGGTTTAAACCGGATAAAACCAGATTGAACCGGTTTTAAGCTGAGAAAACCGGATTGAACTGGTTTAAACCAGTTTCAACCAGATAGAACCGGATAGAACCGGTTTAAACTGGATAAAACCGGATTGAACCAGCTTAAACCGGATTAAACCGGATAAAACCGGATTGAACCGGTACAAACCGGTTTAAACCGGATAAAACCGGAGTGAACTGGTTTAAACTGGATAAAACCGGATTGAACCGGTTCAAACCAGTTTAAACCGGATAAAACTGGAATGAACTGGTTTAAACCGGATAAAATCGGACTGAACCAGTTTAAACCGGATAAAACCGGATCGAAACGTTTCAAACCGGTTTTAACCGGATAAAACCGGAATGAACCGGTTTAAACCGGATAAAACCGGATTGAACCGGTTTAAACCGGATAAAACCGGATTGAACCGGTTTAAACTGGATAAAACCGGATTGAACAGGTTTAAACTGGTTTCAACCAGATAGAACCAGATAGAACCGGTTTAAACTGGATAAAACAGGATTGAACCGGCTTAAACCGGTTTAAACCGGATTGAACCGGTTTAAACCGGATAAAACCGGATTGAACCGGTTCAAACTGGTTTAAACCGGATAAAACCGGATAAAACCGTTTTAAAGCGGTTTAAACTGGATAAAACCAGATTGACCCGGTTTAAGCTGATTAAAACCGGATTGAACTGGTTTAAACTGGTCTAAACCGGACAAAACCGGTTTAAACCGGATAAAACCGGATTGAACCGGTTTAAACTGGTTTCAACCGGATAGAACCGGATAGAACCGGTTTAAACTGGATAAAACCGGATTGAACCGGTTTGAACTGGTCTAAACCAGATAAAACCGGATTGAACTGGTTTCAACCGGTTTAAACCGGATAAAACAAGATTGAACCGGTTTAAACCGGATAAAACCGGATTGAACCAGCTTAAACCGGTTTAAACCAGATAAAACTGGATAGAACCGGTTTAAACTGGTTTCAACCGGATAGAACCGGATAGAACCGGTTTAAACTGGATAAAACCGGATTGAACCGGCTTAAACCGGTTTAAACCGGATAAAACCAGATTGAACCGATTTAAACTGGATAAAACCAGATTGAGCCGGCTTAAACCGGTTTAAACCGGATAAAACCGGATTGAACCGGTTCAAACAGGTTTAAACTGGATAAAACCGGATTGAACCGGTTTGAACTGGTCTAAACCAGATAAAACCGGATTGAACTGGTTTCAACCGGTTTAAACCGGATAAAACAAGATTGAACCGGTTTAAACCGGATAAAACCGGATTGAACCAGCTTAAACCGGTTTAAACCGGATAAAACTGGATTGAACCGGTTTAAACTGGTTTCAACCGGATAGAACCGGATAGAACCGGTTTAAACCGGATAAAACCGGATTGAACCGGCTTAAACCGGTTTAAACCGGATAAAACCAGATTGAACCGGTTTCAACTGGATAAAACCAGATTGAGCCGGCTTAAACCGGTTTAAACCGGATAAAACCGGATTGAACCGGTTCAAAGAGGTTTAAACTGGATAAAACCGGATTGAACCGGTTTAAACTGGTTTCAACCGGGTAGAACCGGATAGAACCGGTTTAAACTGGATAAAATCGGAATGAACCAGCTTAAACAGGTCTAAACCGGATAAAACCCGATTGAACAGCCTTAAACTGGTATAAACAGCATAGAACCGGTTTAAACCGGATAAAACCGGATTGAACCGTTTTAAACCGGTTTAAACCGGATAAAACCAGACTGAACCGGTTTAAACAGGATAAAACCGGATTGAACCGGTTTAACCGGTTAAAACAGGATAGAACAGGATAGAACCGGTTTAAACTGATTTAAACAGGATAGAACCGGATAGAACCGGTTTAAACGAGATAAAAGCGGATTGAACCGGTTTAAACCGGTTTAAACCGGATAAAACCGGATTGAAACGTTTCAAACCGGTTTTAACCGGATAAAACCGGAATGAACCGGTTTAAACCGGATAAAATCGGACTGAACCAGTTTAAACCGGATAAAACCGGATCGAACCGTTTCAAACCGGTTTTAACCGGACAAAACCGGAATGAACCGGTTTAAACCGGATAAAACCGGATTGAACCGGTTTAAACCGGATAAAACCGGAATGAACTGGTTTAAACCGGTTTAAACTGGAAAAAACCGATTGAACCGGTTTAAACTGGATAAAACCCAATGAACCGGTTTAAACCGGTTTAAACCGGTTAAAACCAGATTGTACCCGTTTAAACCGGATAAAAACGGATAGAACCGGTTTAAACCGGTTAAAACCAGATTGAATCGGATAGAACCGGTTTAAACCGTTTAAAACCGGATTGAACCGGTTTAAACCGGTTTAAACCGGTTCAAACCGGATGAAATCGGAATGAACCGGTTTAAACCGTATAAAACCGGATTGAACCGGTTTAAACCGCTTTCAACCAGATAGAATCAGATAGAACCGGTTTAAACTGGATAAAAGCGGATTGAACCGGTTAAAGCCGGTTAAATCCGGAGAAAACCGGGTGGAACCGGCTTAAACCGGTTTAAACTGGAGAAAACCGGATTGAACCGGTTGTAACTGGTTTAATCCGAATATAAACGGATTGAAGCAGTTTAAACCGGTTTAAAACTGATAAAACCAGAATGAACCGGCCTAAACCTGTTTAAACCCGATAGGACCGGTTTAAACCAGATAAAACCGGATTGAACTGGATTAAACTGGTTTAAACCGGATAGAACTGGTTTAAACTGGATAAAACCGATTGAACCGGTTTAAACCGGTTTAAACCGGATAAAACCAGACTGAACCGGTTTTAACCTGAGAAAACCGGATTGAACTGGTTTAAACCGGTTTCAACCAGATAGAACCGGATAGAACCGGTTTAAACTGGATAAAACCGGATTGAACCAGCTTAAACCGGTTTAAACAGGATTAAACCGGTTTAAACCGGATAAAACCGGATTGAACCGGCTTAAACCGGTTTAAACCGGATAAAACCGGATTGAACCGGTTCAAACCGGTTTAAACCGGATAAAACCGGAATGAACTGGTTTAAACCGGTTTAAAACGGATAGAAGTGGAGAGAAACGGTTTTAACCAGATAAAACCGGATTGAACCGGTGTAAACCGGTTGAAACCGGATAAAAACGGATTGAAAGGGTTTAAACCGGTTTAAACGGGATAAAACTGGAATGAACCGGCTTAAACAGGTCTAAACCGGATAAAACCCGATTGAACAGGCTTAAACTGGTATAAACAGCATAGAACCAGTTTCAACCGGATAAAACCGGATTGAACCGGATTAAACCGGTTGAAACCGGATAAAACAAGATTGAACCGGTTTAAACCGGATAAAACCGGATTGAACCAGCTTAAACCGGTTTAAACCGGATAAAACTGGATTGAACCGGTTTAAACTGGTTTCAACCGGATAGAACCGGATAGAACCGGTTTAAACTGGATAAAACCGGATTGAACCGGCTTAAACCGGTTTAAACCGGATAAAACCAGATTGAACCGGTTTAAACTGGATAAAACCTGATTGAGCCGGCTTAAACAGGTTTAAACCTGATAAAACCGGATTGAACCGGTTCAAACAGGTTTAAACTGGATAAAACCGGATTGAACCGGTTTAAACTGGTTTCAACCGGGTAGAACCGGTTTAATCCGGTTTAAACCAGATAAAAACCGATTGAACTGGTTTAAACCGGTTTAAAGCGGATAAAACCGGATTGAACTGGTATAAACCGGTTTAAACTGGAGAAAACCGGATTGAAGAGGTTTAAACCGGATAAAACCGAATTGAACCGGTTTAAACCGGTTTAAACCGGATAAAACCGGATTGAACCGGTTCAAACCGGTTGAAAACGGATAAAACCAAATTGAACCAGTTTTAAACCGGATAAAATCAGATTGAACTGGTTTAAAACGTATAAAACCGGACTGAACCAGTTTAAACCCTTTTAAACCAGATGGAAACGAATAGAACCAGTTTAAACCGGATAAAACCGGATTGAACCGGCTTAAACCGGTTTAAACCAGATAAAACCGGATTGAACCGGCTTAAACCGGTTTTAAACCGGATAAAACCGGAATGAACTGTTTTAAACCGGTTGAAAACGGATAGAACCAGTTTAAACCGGATAAAACCGGATTGAACCGGCTTAAACCGGTTTAAACCGGATAAAACCTGATTGAACCGGTTTAAACCGGATAAAACCGGATTGAACCGGCTTAAACCGGTTTAAAACGGATAGAACCGGATAGAAACGGTATAAACCGGATAAAACCGGATTGAACCGCTGTAAACCGGTTGAAACCGGATAAAAACGGATTGAAAGGGTTTAAACCGGTTTAAACAGGATAAAACCAGATTGAACTGGTTTAATCCAGTTAAAACAGGATAGAACAGGACAGAAACAGTTTAATCCGATTTAAAAAGGATAGAACCGGATAGAACCGGTCTAAACGAGATAAAACCGGATTGAACCGGTTTAAACCGGTTTAAACCGGATAAAACCGGATTGAACCGGTTCAAACTGGTTTAAACCGGATAAAACCGGATTAAACCGTTTTAAAGCGGTTTAAATCGGATAAAACCAGATTGAACCAGTTTTAGCCGATTAAAACCGGATTGAACTGGTTTAAACCGGTCTAAACTGGATAAAACCGGTTTCAACAGGATAAAACCAGATTGAACCGGTTTAAACCCGATAAAACCGGAGTGAACTGGTTTAAACCGTATAAAAACGGATCGAACCGGATTAAACCGGATAAAACCGGATTGAACCGTTTCAAACCGGTTTTAAAGGGATAAAACCGGAATGAAACGTTTCAAATCGGTTTTAACCGGATAAAACCGGAATGAACCGGTTTAAACCGGATAAAATCGGATTGAACCGGTTTAAACCGGTTTTAACCGGATAGAACTGGATAGAACTGGTTTAAACCAGATAAAACCGGATTGAAGCGGTTTAAACCGGTTTAAACCGGATAAAATCAGATTGAAACGGTTTAAACCGGATTGATCCGGCTTAAACCGGATAAAACCGGAATGAACTGGTTGAAACCGGTTTAAACCGGAAAAAACGGATTGAACCGGTTTAAAACCGGTTTCAACCGGATAGAACCAGATAGAACCGGTTTAAACAGGATAAAAGCGGATTGAACCGGTTAAAGCCGGTTAAAACCGGAGAAAACCGGGTGGAACCGGCTTAAACCAGTTTAAACCGGAGAAAACCGGATTGAACCGGTTGTAACCGGTTTAAACCGAATATAAACGGATTGAAGCAGTTTAAACCGGTTTAAAACTGATAAAACCGGAATGAACCGGCCTAAACCTGTTTAAACCCGATAGGACCGGTTTAAACTGGATAAAACCGGATTGATCCAGCTTAAACTGTTTTAAACCGGATAAAACCGGATTGAACCGGTACAAACCGGTTTAAACCGGATTAAACCGGAGTGAACTGGTTTAAACCGGCTAAAACCGGATTGAACCGGTTCAAACCAGTTTAAACCGGATAAAACCGGAATGAACTGGTTTAAACCGGATAAAATCGGACTGAACCAGTTTAAACCGGATAAAACCGGATCGAACCGTTTCAAACCGGTTTTAACCGGATAAAACCGGAATGAACCGGTTTAAACCGGATAAAACCGGATTGAACCGGTTTAAACCGGATAAAACCGGATTGAACCGGTTTAAACTGGTTTCAACCAGATAGAACCAGATAGAACCGGTTTAAACTGGATAAAACCGGATTGAACCGGCTTAAACCGGTTTAAACCGGATTGAACCGAATCCGGTTTAAACCGGATAAAACCGGATTGAACCGGTTCAAACTGGTTTAAACCGGATAAAACCAGATAAAACCGTTTTAAAGCGGTTTAAACTGGATAAAACCAGATTGAACCGGTTTAAGCTGATTAAAACCGGATTGAACTGGTTTAAACTGGTCTAAACCGGATAAAACCGGTTTAAACCAGATAAAACCGGATTGAAGCGGTTTAAACCGGTTAAAACCGGATAAAATCAGATTGAAACGGTTTAAACCGGATTGATCCGGCTTAAACCGGATAAAACCGGAATGAACTGGTTGAAACCGGTTTAAACCGGAAAAAACGGACTGAACCGGTTTAAAATGGATAAAACCGGATAGAACCGGTTTAATCCGGTTTAAACCAGATAAAAACCGATTGAACCGGTTTAAACCAGTTTAAAGCCGATGAAACCGGATTGAACCGGATTAAACCAGTTTATACTGGATAAACCGGATTGAATCGGTTAAAACCGGTTTAAACTGGATAAAACCCGATTGAACCGGTTTAAAACGGTTTCAACTGGATAGAACCGGATAGAACCGGTTTAAACCGGATAAAAACGGATTGAAGCGGTTTAAACCGGTTCAAACCGGATAAAACCAGATTGAAACGGTTTAAACCGGATAAAACCGGAATGAACTGGTTTAAACCTGATAAACCGTAAAAAACGGATTGAACCGGTTTAAACTGGATAAAACCGATTGATCCGGTTTAAACCGGTTTAAACCTGATAAAACCAGATTGTACCGGTTTAAACCGGATAAAAACGGATAGAACCGGTTTAAACCGGTTTAAACCAGATTGAACCGGATAGAACCGGTTTAAACCGTTTAAAACCGGATTGAACTGGTTTAAACCGGTTTAAACCGGTTCAAACCGGAGGAAACCGGAATGAACCGGTTTAAACTGGATAAAAGCGGATTGAACCGGTTAAAGCCGGTTAAAACCGGAGAAAACCGGGTGGAACCGGCTTAAACCGGTTTAAACCGGATAAAACCGGATTGAACCGGTTGAAACCGGTTTAAACCGGATAAAACCGGAATGAACTGGTTTAAACCGGTTTAAAACAGATAGAAGTGGAGAGAAACGGTTTAAACCGGATAAAACCGGATTGAACCGGTGTAAACCGGTTGAAACCGATAAAAACGGTTTGAAAGGGTTTAAACCGGTTTAAACTGGATAAAACTGGAATGAACCGGCTTAAACAGGCCTAAACCGGATAAAACCCGATTGAACAGGCTTAAACTGGTATAAAGAGCATAGAACCGGTTTCAACCGGATAAAACCGGATTGAACCGGTTTAAATCGGTTTAAACCGGACAAAACCGGATTGAAACGGATTAAACCAGTTTATACTGGATAAACCAGATTGAATCGGTTAAAACCGGTTTAAACCGGATAAAACAAGATTGAACCGGTTTAAACCGGATCAAACCGGATTGAACCGGATTAAACCGGTTTCAACCGGATAGAACCGGATAGAACCGGTTTAAACCGGATAAAACCCGATTGAAGCGGCTTAAACCGGTTCAAACCGGATAAAACCAGATTGAAACGGTTTAAACCGGATTGAACCGGCTTAAACCGGATAAAACGGGAATGAACTGGTTTAAACCGGATTAAACTGGAAAAAACGGATTGAACCGGTTTAAACTGGATAAAACCGGATTGAACCGGCTTAAACCTGTTTAAACTGGATAGAGCCGGTTTAAACCGGTATCCGGTTTAAAGCGGATAAAACCGGCATGAACCGGCTCAAACCGATTTAAACCGGATAGAACCGGAATGAACTGGTCTAAACCAGATAAAACCGGTTTAAACCAGATAAAACCGGATTGAACCGGTTCAAAACGGTTTCAACCGGATAGAACCGGAATGAACTGGTCTAAACCGGATAAAACCGGTTTAAACCAGATAAAACCGGATTGAACCAGTTCAAACCGGTTTAAACCGGATAAAACCGGAATGAACTGGTTTAAACCGGATAGAACCGGTTGAAACCGGTTGAAACCGGATATAAACGGATTGAAGCATTTTAAACTGGTTTAAAACTGATAAAACCGGAATGAACCGGCCTAAACCGGTTTAAACCGGATACGACCGGTTTAAACTGGATAAAACCGGATTGAACTGGCTGAAACGGGTTTAAACCGGATAGAACCGGTTTAAACAGGATAAAACCGATTGAACCGGTTTAAACAGGTTTAAACCGGATAAAACCGGATTGAACCGGTTTTAACTGGATAAAACCGGATTGAACCGGTTCAAACCGGTTTAAACCGGATAAAACCAGAGTGAACTGGTTTAAACCGGATAAAACCGGATTGAACCGGTTTAAACCGGAGAAAACCGGAATGAACTGGTTTAAACAGGATAAAACCGGACTGAACCAGTTTAAACCGGAAAAAACAGGATTGAAGCATTTCAAACCGGTTTTAACCGGATAAAACCGGAATGAAACGGTTTAAACCGGATAAAACCGGATTGAACCGGTTCAAACCAGTTTAAACCGGATAAAACCGGAATGAACTGGTTTAAACCGGATAAAATCGGACTGAACCAGTTTAAACCGGATAAAACCGGATCGAACCGTTTCAAAACGGTTTTAACCGGATAAAACCGGAATGAACCGGTTTAAACCGGATAAAACCGGATTGAACCGGTTTAAACCGGATAAAACCGGATTGAACCGGTTTAAACTGGTTTCAACCAGATAGAACCAGATAGAACCGGTTTAAACTGGATAAAACCGGATTGAACCGGCTTAAACCGGTTTAAACCGGATTGAACCGAATCCGGTTTAAACCGGATAAAACCGGATTGAACCGGTTCAAACTGGTTTAAACCGGATAAAACCAGATAAAACCGTTTTAAAGCGGTTTAAACTGGATAAAACCAGATTGAACCGGTTTAAGCTGATTAAAACCGGATTGAACTGGTTTAAACTGGTCTAAACCGGATAAAACCGGTTTAAACCGGATAAAACCGGATTGAACCAGTTTAAACCGGAAAAAACAGGATTGAAGCATTTCAAACCGGTTTTAACCGGATAAAACCGGAATGAAACGGTTTAAACCGGATAAAACCGGATTGAAACGGTTTCAACCGGATAAAACCGGATTGAACCGGTTTAAACCGGATAAAACCGGATTGAACCGGTATAAACTGGTTTCAACCGGATAGAACCGGATAGAACCGGTTTAAACTGGATAAAACCGGATTGAACCAGCTTAAACCGGTTTAAACAGGATTAAACCGGTTTAAACCGGATAAAACCGGATTGAACCGGCTTAAACCGGTTTAAACCGGATAAAACCGGATTGAACCGGTTCAAACCGGTTTAAACCGGATAAAACCGGAATGAACTGGTTTAAACCGGTTTAAAACGGATAGATGTGGAGAGAAACGGTTTTAACCGGATAAAACCGGATTGAACCGGTGTAAACCGGTTGAAACCGGATAAAAACGGATTGAAAGGGTTTAAACCGGTTTAAACGGGATAAAACTGGAATGAACCGGCTTAAACAGGTCTAAACCGGATAAAACCCGATTGAACAGGCTTAAACTGGTATAAACAGCATAGAACCAGTTTCAACCGGATAAAACCGGATTGAACCGGATTAAACCGGTTGAAACCGGATAAAACCAGACTGAACCGGTTTAAACTGGATAAAACCGGATTGAACCGGTTTGAACTGGTCTAAACCAGATAAAACCGGATTGAACTGGTTTCAACCGTTTTAAACCGGATAAAACAAGATTGAACCGGTTTAAACCGGATAAAACCGGATTGAACCAGCTTAAACCGGTTTAAACCGGATAAAACTGGATTGAACCGGTTTAAACTGGTTTCAACCGGATAGAACCGGATAGAACCGGTTTAAACTGGATAAAACCGGATTGAACCGGCTTAAACCGGTTTAAACCGGATAAAACCAGATTGAACCGGTTTAAACTGGATAAAACCGGATTGAGCCGGCTTAAACAGGTTTAAACCGGATAAAACCGGATTGAACCGGTTCAAACAGGTTTAAACTGGATAAAACCGGATTGAACCGGTTAAAACTGGTTTCAACCGGGTAGAACCGGTTTAATCCGGTTTAAACCAGATAAAAACCGATTGAACTGGTTTAAACCGGTTTAAAGCGGATAAAACCGGATTGAACTGGTATAAACCGGTTTAAACTGGAGAAAACCGGATTGAAGAGGTTTAAACCGGATAAAACCGAATTGAACCGGTTTAAACCGGTTTAAACCGGATAAAACCGGATTGAACCGGTTCAAACCGGTTGAAAACGGATAAAACCAAATTGAACCAGTTTAAACCGGATAAAATCAGATTGAACTGGTTTAAAACGTATAAAACCGGACTGAACCAGTTTAAACCCTTTTAAACCAGATGGAAACGAATAGAACCAGTTTAAACCGGATAAAACCGGATTGAACCGGCTTAAACCGGTTTAAACCAGATAAAACCGGATTGAACCGGCTTAAACCGGTTTAAACCGGATAAAACCGGAATGAACTGTTTTAAACCGGTTGAAAACGGATAGAACCAGTTTAAACCGGATAAAACCGGATTGAACCGGCTTAAACCGGTTTAAACCGGATAAAACCTGATTGAACCGGTTTAAACCGGATAAAACCGGATTGAACCGGCTTAAACCGGTTTAAAACGGATAGAACCGGATAGAAACGGTATAAACCGGATAAAACCGGATTGAACCGCTGTAAACCGGTTGAAACCGGATAAAAACGGATTGAAAGGGTTTAAACCGGTTTAAACAGGATAAAACCAGATTGAACTGGTTTAATCCAGTTAAAACAGGATAGAACAGGACAGAAACAGTTTAATCCGATTTAAAAAGGATAGAACCGGATAGAACCGGTCTAAACGAGATAAAACCGGATTGAACCGGTTTAAACCGGTTTAAACCGGATAAAACCGGATTGAACCGGTTCAAACTGGTTTAAACCGGATAAAACCGGATTAAACCGTTTTAAAGCGGTTTAAATCGGATAAAACCAGATTGAACCAGTTTTAGCCGATTAAAACCGGATTGAACTGGTTTAAACCGGTCTAAACTGGATAAAACCGGTTTCAACAGGATAAAACCAGATTGAACCGGTTTAAACCCGATAAAACCGGAGTGAACTGGTTTAAACCGTATAAAAACGGATCGAACCGGATTAAACCGGATAAAACCGGATTGAACCGTTTCAAACCGGTTTTAAAGGGATAAAACCGGAATGAAACGTTTCAAATCGGTTTTAACCGGATAAAACCGGAATGAACCGGTTTAAACCGGATAAAATCGGATTGAACCGGTTTAAACCGGTTTTAACCGGATAGAACTGGATAGAACTGGTTTAAACCAGATAAAACCGGATTGAAGCGGTTTAAACCGGTTTAAACCGGATAAAATCAGATTGAAACGGTTTAAACCGGATTGATCCGGCTTAAACCGGATAAAACCGGAATGAACTGGTTGAAACCGGTTTAAACCGGAAAAAACGGATTGAACCGGTTTAAACCGGTTTCAACCGGATAGAACCAGATAGAACCGGTTTAAACTGGATAAAAGCGGATTGAACCGGTTAAAGCCGGTTAAAACCGGAGAAAACCGGGTGGAACCGGCTTAAACCAGTTTAAACCGGAGAAAACCGGATTGAACCGGTTGTAACCGGTTTAAACCGAATATAAACGGATTGAAGCAGTTTAAACCGGTTTAAAACTGATAAAACCGGAATGAACCGGCCTAAACCTGTTTAAACCCGATAGGACCGGTTTAAACTGGATAAAACCGGATTGATCCAGCTTAAACTGTTTTAAACCGGATAAAACCGGATTGAACCGGTACAAACCGGTTTAAACCGGATTAAACCGGAGTGAACTGGTTTAAACCGGCTAAAACCGGATTGAACCGGTTCAAACCAGTTTAAACCGGATAAAACCGGAATGAACTGGTTTAAACCGGATAAAATCGGACTGAACCAGTTTAAACCGGATAAAACCGGATCGAACCGTTTCAAACCGGTTTTAACCGGATAAAACCGGAATGAACCGGTTTAAACCGGATAAAACCGGATTGAACCGGTTTAAACCGGATAAAACCGGATTGAACCGGTTTAAACTGGTTTCAACCAGATAGAACCAGATAGAACCGGTTTAAACTGGATAAAACCGGATTGAACCGGCTTAAACCGGTTTAAACCGGATTGAACCGAATCCGGTTTAAACCGGATAAAACCGGATTGAACCGGTTCAAACTGGTTTAAACCGGATAAAACCAGATAAAACCGTTTTAAAGCGGTTTAAACTGGATAAAACCAGATTGAACCGGTTTAAGCTGATTAAAACCGGATTGAACTGGTTTAAACTGGTCTAAACCGGATAAAACCGGTTTAAACCAGATAAAACCGGATTGAAGCGGTTTAAACCGGTTAAAACCGGATAAAATCAGATTGAAACGGTTTAAACCGGATTGATCCGGCTTAAACCGGATAAAACCGGAATGAACTGGTTGAAACCGGTTTAAACCGGAAAAAACGGACTGAACCGGTTTAAAATGGATAAAACCGGATAGAACCGGTTTAATCCGGTTTAAACCAGATAAAAACCGATTGAACCGGTTTAAACCAGTTTAAAGCCGATGAAACCGGATTGAACCGGATTAAACCAGTTTATACTGGATAAACCGGATTGAATCGGTTAAAACCGGTTTAAACTGGATAAAACCCGATTGAACCGGTTTAAAACGGTTTCAACTGGATAGAACCGGATAGAACCGGTTTTAAACCGGATAAAAACGGATTGAAGCGGTTTAAACCGGTTCAAACCGGATAAAACCAGATTGAAATGGTTTAAACCGGATAAAACCGGAATGAACTGGTTTAAACCTGATAAACCGTAAAAAACGGATTGAACCGGTTTAAACTGGATAAAACCGATTGATCCGGTTTAAACCGGTTTAAACCTGATAAAACCAGATTGTACCGGTTTAAACCGGATAAAAACGGATAGAACCGGTTTAAACCGGTTTAAACCAGATTGAACCGGATAGAACCGGTTTAAACCGTTTAAAACCGGATTGAACTGGTTTAAACCGGTTTAAACCGGTTCAAACCGGAGGAAACCGGAATGAACCGGTTTAAACTGGATAAAAGCGGATTGAACCGGTTAAAGCCGGTTAAAACCGGAGAAAACCGGGTGGAAACGGCTTAAACCGGTTTAAACCGGATAAAACCGGATTGAACCGGTTGAAACCGGTTTAAACCGGATAAAACCGGAATGAACTGGTTTAAACCGGTTTAAAACAGATAGAAGTGGAGAGAAACGGTTTAAACCGGATAAAACCGGATTGAACCGGTGTAAACCGGTTGAAACAGATAAAAACGGTTTGAAAGGGTTTAAACCGGTTTAAACTGGATAAAACTGGAATGAACCGGCTTAAACAGGCCTAAACCGGATAAAACCCGATTGAACAGGCTTAAACTGGTATAAAGAGCATAGAACCGGTTTCAACCGGATAAAACCGGATTGAACCGGTTTAAATCGGTTTAAACCGGACAAAACCGGATTGAAACGGATTAAACCAGTTTATACTGGATAAACCAGATTGAATCGGTTAAAACCGGTTGAAAACGGATAAAACCAAATTGAACCAGTTTAAACCGGATAAAATCAGATTGAACTGGTTTAAAACGTATAAAACCGGACTGAACCAGTTTAAACCCTTTTAAACCAGATGGAAACGAATAGAACCAGTTTAAACCGGATAAAACCGGATTGAACCGGCTTAAACCGGTTTAAACCAGATAAAACCGGATTGAACCGGCTTAAACCGGTTTAAACCGGATAAAACCGGAATGAACTGTTTTAAACCGGTTGAAAACGGATAGAACCAGTTTAAACCGGATAAAACCGGATTGAACCGGCTTAAACCGGTTTAAACCGGATAAAACTTGATTGAACCGGTTTAAACCGGATAAAACCGGATTGAACCGGCTTAAACCGGTTTAAAACGGATAGAACCGGATAGAAACGGTATAAACCGGATAAAACCGGATTGAACCGCTGTAAACCGGTTGAAACCGGATAAAAACGGATTGAAAGGGTTTAAACCGGTTTAAACAGGATAAAACCAGATTGAACTGGTTTAATCCAGTTAAAACAGGATAGAACAGGACAGAAACAGTTTAATCCGATTTAAAAAGGATAGAACCGGATAGAACCGGTCTAAACGAGATAAAACCGGATTGAACCGGTTTAAACCGGTTTAAACCGGATAAAACCGGATTGAACCGGTTCAAACTGGTTTAAACCGGATAAAACCGGATTAAACCGTTTTAAAGCGGTTTAAATCGGATAAAAACAGATTGAACCAGTTTTAGCCGATTAAAACCGGATTGAACTGGTTTAAACCGGTCTAAACTGGATAAAACCGGTTTCAACAGGATAAAACCAGATTGAACCGGTTTAAACCCGATAAAACCGGAGTGAACTGGTTTAAACCGTATAAACACGGATCGAACCGGTTTAAACCGGATAAAACCGGATTGAACCGTTTCAAACCGGTTTTAAAGGGATAAAACCGGAATGAAACGTTTCAAATCGGTTTTAACCGGATAAAACCGGAATGAACCGGTTTAAACCGGATAAAATCGGATTGAACCGGTTTAAACCGGTTTTAACCGGATAGAACTGGATAGAACTGGTTTAAACCGGATAAAACCGGATTGAAGCGGTTTAAACCGGTTTAAACCGGATAAAATCAGATTGAAACGGTTTAAACCGGATTGATCCGGCTTAAACCGGATAAAACCGGAATGAACTGGTTGAAACCGGTTTAAACCGGAAAAAACGGATTGAACCGGTTTAAACCGGTTTCAACCGGATAGAACCAGATAGAACCGGTTTAAACTGGATAAAAGCGGATTGAACCGGTTAAAGCCGGTTAAAACCGGAGAAAACCGGGTGGAACCGGCTTAAACCAGTTTAAACCGGAGAAAACCGGATTGAACCGGTTGTAACCGGTTTAAACCGAATATAAACGGATTGAAGCAGTTTAAACCGGTTTAAAACTGATAAAACCGGAATGAACCGGCCTAAACCTGTTTAAACCCGATAGGATCGGTTTTAACCGGATAAAACCGGAATGAACCGGTTTAAACCGGATAAAATCGGATTGAACCGGTTTAAACCGGTTTTAACCGGATAGAACTGGATAGAACTGGTTTAAACCGGATAAAACCGGATTGAAGCGGTTTAAACCAGTTAAAACCGGATAAAATCAGATTGAAACGGTTTAAACCGGATTGATCCGGCTTAAACCGGATAAAACCGGAATGAACTGGTTGAAACCGGTTTAAACAGGAAAAAACGGACTGAACCGGTTTAAAATGGATAAAACCGGATAGAACCGGATTAAACCAGTTTATACTGGATAAACCGGATTGAATCGGTTAAAACCGGTTTAAACTGGATAAAACCAGATTGAACCGGTTTAAAACGGTTTCAACTGGATAGAACCGGATAGAACCGGTTCAAACCGGTTGAAAACGGATAAAACCAAATTGAACCAGTTTAAACCGGATAAAATCAGATTGAACTGGTTTAAAACGTATAAAACCGGACTGAACCAGTTTAAACCCTTTTAAACCAGATGGAAACGAATAGAACCAGTTTAAACCGGATAAAACCGGATTGAACCGGCTTAAACCGGTTTAAACCAGATAAAACCGGATTGAACCGGCTTAAACCGGTTTAAACCGGATAAAACCGGAATGAACTGTTTTAAACCGGTTGAAAACGGATAGAACCAGTTTAAACCGGATAAAACCGGATTGAACCGGCTTAAACCGGTTTAAACCGGATAAAACTTGATTGAACCGGTTTAAACCGGATAAAACCGGATTGAACCGGCTTAAACCGGTTTAAAACGGATAGAACCGGATAGAAACGGTATAAACCGGATAAAACCGGATTGAACCGCTGTAAACCGGTTGAAACCGGATAAAAACGGATTGAAAGGGTTTAAACCGGTTTAAACAGGATAAAACCAGATTGAACTGGTTTAATCCAGTTAAAACAGGATAGAACAGGACAGAAACAGTTTAATCCGATTTAAAAAGGATAGAACCGGATAGAACCGGTCTAAACGAGATAAAACCGGATTGAACCGGTTTAAACCGGTTTAAACCGGATAAAACCGGATTGAACCGGTTCAAACTGGTTTAAACCGGATAAAACCGGATTAAACCGTTTTAAAGCGGTTTAAATCGGATAAAACCAGATTGAACCAGTTTTAGCCGATTAAAACCGGATTGAACTGGTTTAAACCGGTCTAAACTGGATAAAACCGGTTTCAACAGGATAAAACCAGATTGAACCGGTTTAAACCCGATAAAACCGGAGTGAACTGGTTTAAACCGTATAAACACGGATCGAACCGGTTTAAACCGGATAAAACCGGATTGAACCGTTTCAAACCGGTTTTAAAGGGATAAAACCGGAATGAAACGTTTCAAATCGGTTTTAACCGGATAAAACCGGAATGAACCGGTTTAAACCGGATAAAATCGGATTGAACCGGTTTAAACCGGTTTTAACCGGATAGAACTGGATAGAACTGGTTTAAACCGGATAAAACCGGATTGAAGCGGTTTAAACCGGTTTAAACCGGATAAAATCAGATTGAAACGGTTTAAACCGGATTGATCCGGCTTAAACCGGATAAAACCGGAATGAACTGGTTGAAACCGGTTTAAACCGGAAAAAACGGATTGAACCGGTTTAAACCGGTTTCAACCGGATAGAACCAGATAGAACCGGTTTAAACTGGATAAAAGCGGATTGAACCGGTTAAAGCCGGTTAAAACCGGAGAAAACCGGGTGGAACCGGCTTAAACCAGTTTAAACCGGAGAAAACCGGATTGAACCGGTTGTAACCGGTTTAAACCGAATATAAACGGATTGAAGCAGTTTAAACCGGTTTAAAACTGATAAAACCGGAATGAACCGGCCTAAACCTGTTTAAACCCGATAGGACCGGTTTAAACCGGATAAAACCGGATTGAACTGGATTAAACTGGTTTAAACCGGATAGAACTGCTTTAAACTGGATAAAATCGATTGAACTAGTTTAAACCGGTTTAAACCGGATAAAACCAGATTGAACCGGTTTTAACCTGAGAAAACCGGATTGAACTGGTTTAAACCGGTTTCAACCAGATAGAACCGGATAGAACCGGTTTAAACTGGATAAAACCGGATTGATCCAGCTTAAACTGGTTTAAACCGGATAAAACCGGATTGAACCGGTACAAACCGGTTTAAACCGGATTAAACCGGAGTGAACTGGTTTAAACAGGATAAAACCGGATTGAACCGGTTCAAACCAGTTGAAACCGGATAAAACCGGAATGAACTGGTTTAAACCGGATAAAATCGGACTGAACCAGTTTAAACCGGATAAAACCGGATCGAACCGTTTCAAACCGGTTTTAACCGGAATAAAACCGGAATGAACCGGTTTAAACCGGATAAAACCGGATTGAACCGGTTTAAACCGGATAAAACCGGATTGAACCGGTTTAAACTGGTTTCAACCAGATAGAACCAGATAGAACCGGTTTAAACTGGATAAAACCGGATTGAACCGGCTTAAACCGGTTTAAACTGGATTGAACCGAATCCGGTTTAAACTGGATAAAACCGGATTGAACCGGCTTAAACCGGTTTAAACCGGATTGAACCGAATCCGGTTTAAACCGGATAAAACCGGATTGAACCGGTTCAAACTGGTTTAAACCGGATAAAACCAGATAAAACCGTTTTAAAGCGGTGTAAACTGGATAAAACCAGATTGAACCGGTTTAAGCTGATTAAAACCGGATTGAACTGGTTTAAACTGGTCTAAACCGGATAAAACCGGTTTAAACCGGATAAAACCGGATTGAAGCGGTTTAAACCGGTTAAAACCGGATAAAATCAGATTGAAACGGTTTAAACCGGATTGATCCGGCTTAAACCGGATAAAACCGGAATGAACTGGTTGAAACCGGTTTAAACCGGAAAAAACGGACTGAACCGGTTTAAAATGGATAAAACCGGATAGAACCGGTTTAATCCGGTTTAAACCAGATAAAAACCGATTGAACCGGTTTAAACCAGTTTAAAGCGGATGAAACCGGATTGAACCGGATTAAACCAGTTTATACTGGATAAACCGGATTGAATCGGTTAAAACCGGTTTAAACTGGATAAAACCAGATTGAACCGGTTTAAAACGGTTTCAACTGGATAGAACCGGATAGAACCGGTTTAAACCGGATAAAAACGGATTGAAGCGGTTTAAACCGGTTCAAACCGGATAAAACCAGATTGAAACGGTTTAAACCGGATAAAACCGGAATGAACTGGTTTAAACCTGATAAACCGTAAAAAACGGATTGAATCGGTTTAAACTGGATAAAACCGATTGATCCGGTTTAAACCGGTTTAAACCTGATAAAACCAGATTGTACCGGTTTAAACCGGATAAAAACGGATAGAACCGGTTTAAACCGGTTTAAACCAGATTGAACCGGATAGAACCGGTTTAAACCGTTTAAAACCGGATTGAACTGGTTTAAACCGGTTTAAACCGGTTCAAACCGGAGGAAACCGGAATGAACCGGTTTAAACTGGATAAAAGCGGATTGAACCGGTTAAAGCCGGTTAAAACCGGAGAAAACCGGGTGGAACCGGCTTAAACCGGTTTAAACCGGAGAAAACCGGATTGAACCGGTTTTAACCGGTTTAAACCGGATATAAACCGATTGAAGCAGTTTAAACCGGTTTAAAACTGATAAAACCAGAATGAACCGGCCTAAACCGGTTTAAACCGGATAAAACCGGATTGAACCAGTTTAAACCCGTTTAAACCAGATAGAAACGGATAGAACCGGTTTAAACCAGATAAAACCGGATTGAACTGGTTTAATCCAGTTAAAACAGGATAGAACAGGACAGAACAAGTTTAATCCGATTTAAAAAGGATAGAACCGGATAGAACCGGTCTAAACGAGATAAAACCGGATTGAACCGGTTTAAACCGGTTTAAACTGGATAAAACCGGATTGAACCGGTTCAAACTGGTTTATACCGGATAAAACCGGATTAAACCGTTTTAAAGCGGTTTAAACCGGATAAAACCAGATTGAACCAGTTTAAGCCGATTAAAACCGGATTGAACTGGTTTAAACCGGTCTAAACCGGATAAAACCGGTTTCAACAGGATAAAACCAGATTGAACCGGTTTAAACCAGATAAAACTGGATTGAACCGGTTCAAACCGGTTTAAACCGGAGAAAACCGGAGTGAACTGGTTTAAACCGGATAAAAACGGATTGAACCGGTTTAAACCGGATAAAACCGGATTGAACCGTTTCAAACCGGTTTTAAACGGATAAAACCGGAATGAACCGTTTTAAACCGGATAAGACAGGATTGAACCGTTTCAAACCGGTCTTAACCGGATAAAACCGGAATGAACCGGTTTAAACCGGATAAAATTGGATTGAACCGGTTTAAACCGGATAAAACCAGATTGAACCGGTTTAAACTGGATAAAACCGGATTGAACCGGCTTAAACCGGTTTAAACCGGATTGAACCGAATCCGGTTTAAACCGGATAAAACCGGATTGAACCGGTTCAAACTGGTTTAAACCGGATAAAACCAGATAAAACCGTTTTAAAGCGGTTTAAACTGGATAAAACCAGATTGAACCGGTTTAAGCTGATTAAAACCGGATTGAACTGGTTTAAACTGGTCTAAACCGGATAAAACCGGTTTAAACCGGATAAAACCGGATTGAAGCGGTTTAAACCGGTTAAAACCGGATAAAATCAGATTGAAACGGTTTAAACCAGATTGATCCGGCTTAAACCGGAGAAAACCGGAATGAACTGGTTGAAACCGGTTTAAACCGGAAAAAACGGACTGAACCGGTTTAAAATGGATAAAACCGGATAGAACCGGTTTAATCCGGTTTAAACCAGATAAAAACCGATTGAACCGGTTTAAACCAGTTTAAAGCGGATGAAACCGGATTGAACCGGATTAAACCAGTTTATACTGGATAAACCGGATTGAATCGGTTAAAACCGGTTTAAACTGGATAAAACCAGATTGAACCGGTTTAAAACGGTTTCAACTGGATAGAACCGGATAGAACCGGTTTAAACCGGATAAAAACGGATTGAAGCGGTTTAAACCGGTTCAAACCGGATAAAACCAGATTGAAACGGTTTAAACCGGATAAAACCGGAATGAACTGGTTTAAACCTGATAAACCGTAAAAAACGGATTGAACCGGTTTAAACTGGATAAAACCGATTGATCCGGTTTAAACCGGTTTAAACCTGATAAAACCAGATTGTACCGGTTTAAACCGGATAAAAACAGATAGAACCGGTTTAAACCGGTTTAAACCAGATTGAACCGGATAGAACCGGTTTAAACCGTTTAAAACCGGATTGAACTGGTTTAAACCGGTTTAAACCGGTTCAAACCGGAGGAAACCGGAATGAACCGGTTTAAACTGGATAAAAGCGGATTGAACCGGTTAAAGCCGGTTAAAACCGGAGAAAACCGGGTGGAACCGGCTTAAACCGGTTTAAACCGGAGAAAACCGGATTGAACCGGTTGTAACCGGTTTAAACCGGATATAAACCGATTGAAGCAGTTTAAACCGGTTTAAAACTGATAAAACCAGAATGAACCGGCCTAAACCGGTTTAAACCGGATAAAACCGGATTGAACCGGTTCAAACTGGTTTAAACCGGATTGAACCAGCTTAAACCGGTTTAAACAGAATTAAAGCGGTTTAATCCGGATAAGACCGGATTGAACTGGCTTAAACCGGTTTAAACCGGATAAAACCGGATTGAACCGGTTGAAACCGGTTTAAACCGGATAAAACCGGAATGAACTGGTTTAAACCGGTTTAAAACAGATAGAAGTGGAGAGAAACGGTTTAAACCGGATAAAACCGGATTGAACCGGTGTAAACCGGTTGAAACCGGATAAAAACGGATTGAAAGGGTTTAAACCAGTTTAAACTGGATAAAACTGGAATGAACCGGCTTAAACAGGCCTAAACCGGATAAAACCCGATTGAACAGGCTTAAACTGGTATAAAGAGCATAGAACCGGTTTCAACCGGATAAAACCGGATTGAACCGGTTCAAACTGGTTTAAACCGGATAAAACCAGATAAAACCGTTTTAAAGCGGTTTAAACTGGATAAAACCAGATTGAACCGGTTTAAGCTGATTAAAACCGGATTGAACTGGTTTAAACTGGTCTAAACCGGATAAAACCGGTTTAAACCGGATAAAACCGGATTGAAGCGGTTTAAACCGGTTAAAACCGGATAAAATCAGATTGAAACGGTTTAAACCGGATTGATCCGGCTTAAACCGGATAAAACCGGAATGAACTGGTTGAAACCGGTTTAAACCGGAAAAAATGGACTGAACCGGTTTAAAATGGATAAAACCGGATAGAACCGGTTTAATCCGGTTTAAACCAGATAAAAACCGATTGAACCGGTTTAAACCAGTTTAAAGCGGATGAAACCGGATTGAACCGGATTAAACCAGTTTATACTGGATAAACCGGATTGAATCGGTTAAAACCGGTTTAAACTGGATAAAACCAGATTGAACCGGTTTAAAACGGTTTCAACTGGATAGAACCGGATAGAACCGGTTTAAACCGGATAAAAACGGATTGAAGCGGTTTAAACCGGTTCAAACCGGATAAAACCAGATTGAAACGGTTTAAACCGGATAAAACCGGAATGAACTGGTTTAAACCTGATAAACCGTAAAAAACGGATTGAACCGGTTTAAACTGGATAAAACCGATTGATCCGGTTTAAACCGGTTTAAACCTGATAAAACCAGATTGTACCGGTTTAAACCGGATAAAAACGGATAGAACCGGTTTAAACCGGTTTAAACCAGATTGAACCGGATAGAACCGGTTTAAACCGTTTAAAACCGGATTGAACTGGTTTAAACCGGTTTAAACCGGTTCAAACCGGAGGAAACCGGAATGAACCGGTTTAAACTGGATAAAAGCGGATTGAACCGGTTAAAGCCGGTTAAAACCGGAGAAAACCGGGTGGAACCGGCTTAAACCGGTTTAAACCGGAGAAAACCGGATTGAACCGGTTGTAACCGGTTTAAACCGGATATAAACCGATTGAAGCAGTTTAAACCGGTTTAAAACTGATAAAACCAGAATGAACCGGCCTTAACCGGTTTAAACCGGATAAAACCGGATTGAACCGGTTCAAACTGGTTTAAACCGGATTGAACCAGCTTAAACCGGTTTAAACAGAATTAAAGCGGTTTAATCCGGATAAGACCGGATTGAACTGGCTTAAACCGGTTTAAACCGGATAAAACCGGATTGAACCGGTTGAAACCGGTTTAAACCGGATAAAACCGGAATGAACTGGTTTAAACCGGTTTAAAACAGATAGAAGTGGAGAGAAACGGTTTAAACCGGATAAAACCGGATTGAACCGGTGTAAACCGGTTGAAACCGGATAAAAACGGATTGAAAGGGTTTAAACCGGTTTAAACTGGATAAAACTGGAATGAACCGGCTTAAACAGGCCTAAACCGGATAAAACCCGATTGAACAGGCTTAAACTGGTATAAAGAGCATAGAACCGGTTTCAACCGGATAAAACCGGATTGAACCGGTTTAAATCGGTTTAAACCGGACAAAACCAGATTGAAACGGATTAAACCAGTTTATACTGGATAAACCAGATTGAATCGGTTAAAACCGGTTTAAACCGGATAAAACAAGATTGAACCGGTTTAAACCAGATCAAACCGGATTGAACCGGATTAAACCGGTTTCAACCGGATAGAACCGGATAGAACCGGTTTAAACCGGATAAAACCCGATTGAAGCGGCTTAAACCGGTTCAAACCGGATAAAACCAGATTGAAACGGTTTAAACCGGATTGAACCGGCTTAAACCGGATAAAACGGGAATGAACTGGTTTAAACCGGATTAAACTGGAAAAAACGGATTGAACCGGTTTAAACTGGATAAAACCGGATTGAACCGGCTTAAACCTGTTTAAACTGGATAGAGCCGGTTTAAACCGGTATCCGGTTTAAAGCGGATAAAACCGGCATGAACCGGCTCAAACCGATTTAAACCGGATAGAACCGGAATGAACTGGTCTAAACCAGATAAAACCGGTTAAAACCAGATAAAACCGGATTGAACTGGTTCAAAACGGTTTCAACCGGATAGAACCGGAATGAACTGGTCTAAACCGGATAAAACCGGTTTAAACCAGATAAAACCGGATTGAACCGGTTCAAACCGGTTTAAACCGGATAAAACCGGAATGAACTGGTTTAAACCGGATAGAACCGGTTGAAACCGGTTGAAACCGGATATAAACGGATTGAAGCATTTTAAACTGGTTTAAAACTGATAAAACCGGAATGAACCGGCCTAAACCGGTTTAAACCGGATACGACCGGTTTAAACTGGATAAAACCGGATTGAACTGGCTGAAACGGGTTTAAACCGGATAGAACCGGTTTAAACAGGATAAAACCGATTGAACCGGTTTAAACAGGTTTAAACCGGATAAAACTGGATTGAACCGGTTTTAACTGGATAAAACCGAATTGAACTGGTTTAAACCGGTTTCAACTGGATAGAACCGGATAGAACCGGTTTAAACTGGATAAAACCGGATTGAACCAGCTTAAACAGGTTTAAACCGGATAAAACCGGATTGAACCGGTTCAAACCGGTTTAAACCGGATAAAACCAGAGTGAACTGGTTTAAACCGGATAAAACCGGATTGAACCGGTTTAAACCGGATAAAACCGGAATGAACTGGTTTAAACAGGATAAAACCGGACTGAACCAGTTTAAACCGGAAAAAACAGGATTGAAGCATTTCAAACCGGTTTTAACCGGATAAAACCGGAATGAAACGGTTTAAACCGGATAAAACCGGATTGAAACGGTTTCAACCGGATAAAACCGGATTGAACCGGTTTAAACCGGATAAAACCGGATTGAACCGGTATAAACTGGTTTCAACCGGATAGAACCGGATAGAACCGGTTTAAACTGGATAAAACCGGATTGAACCAGCTTAAACCGGTTTAAACAGGATTAAACCGGTTTAAACCGGATAAAACCGGATTGAACCGGCTTAAACCGGTTTAAACCGGATAAAACCGGATTGAACCGGTTCAAACCGGTTTAAACCGGATAAAACCGGAATGAACTGGTTTAAACCGGTTTAAAACGGATAGAAGTGGAGAGAAACGGTTTTAACCGGATAAAACCGGATTGAACCGGTGTAAACCGGTTGAAACCGGATAAAAACGGATTGAAAGGGTTTAAACCGGTTTAAACGGGATAAAACTGGAATCAACCGGCTTAAACAGGTCTAAACCGGATAAAACCCGATTGAACAGGCTTAAACTGGTATAAACAGCATAGAACCAGTTTCAACCGGATAAAACCGGATTGAACCGGATTAAACCGGTTGAAACCGGATAAAACCAGACTGAACCGGTTTAAACTGGATAAAACCGGATTGAACCGGTTTGAACTGGTCTAAACCAGATAAAACCGGATTGAACTGGTTTCAACCGTTTTAAACCGGATAAAACAAGATTGAACCGGTTTAAACCGGATAAAACCGGATTGAACCAGCTTAAACCGGTTTAAACTGGTTTCAACCGGATAGAACCGGATAGAACCGGTTTAAACTGGATAAAACCGGATTGAGCCGGCTTAAACAGGTTTAAACCGGATAAAACCGGATTGAACCGGTTCAAACAGGTTTAAACTGGATAAAACCGGATTGAACCGGTTTAAACTGGTTTCAACCGGGTAGAACCGGTTTAATCCGGTTTAAACCAGATAAAAACCGATTGAACTGGTTTAAACCGGTTTAAAGCGGATAAAACCGGATTGAACTGGTATAAACCGGTTTAAACTGGAGAAAACCGGATTGAAGAGGTTTAAACCGGATAAAACCGAATTGAACCGGTTTAAACCGGTTTAAACCGGATAAAACCGGATTGAACCGGTTCAAACCGGTTGAAAACGGATAAAACCAAATTGAACCAGTTTAAACCGGATAAAATCAGATTGAACTGGTTTAAAACGAATAAAACCGGACTGAACCAGTTTAAACCCTTTTAAACCAGATGGAAACGAATAGAACCAGTTTAAACCGGATAAAACCGGATTGAACCGGCTTAAACCGGTTTAAACCAGATAAAACCGGATTGAACCGGCTTAAACCGGTTTAAACCGGATAAAACCGGAATGAACTGTTTTAAACCGGTTGAAAACGGATAGAACCAGTTTAAACCGGATAAAACCGGATTGAACCGGCTTAAACCGGTTTAAACCGGATAAAACCTGATTGAACCGGTTTAAACCGGATAAAACCGGATTGAACCGGCTTAAACCGGTTTAAAACGGATAGAACCGGATAGAAACGGTATAAACCGGATAAAACCGGATTGAACCGCTGTAAACCGGTTGAAACCGGATAAAAACGGATTGAAAGGGTTTAAACCGGTTTAAACAGGATAAAACCAGATTGAACTGGTTTAATCCAGTTAAAACAGGATAGAACAGGACAGAAACAGTTTAATCCGATTTAAAAAGGATAGAACCGGATAGAACCGGTCTAAACGAGATAAAACCGGATTGAACCGGTTTAAACCGGTTTAAACCGGATAAAACCGGATTGAACCGGTTCAAACTGGTTTAAACCGGATAAAACCGGATTAAACCGTTTTAAAGCGGTTTAAATCGGATAAAACCAGATTGAACCAGTTTTAGCCGATTAAAACCGGATTGAACTGGTTTAAACCGGTCTAAACTGGATAAAACCGGTTTCAACCGGATAAAACCAGATTGAACCGGTTTAAACCCGATAAAACCGGAGTGAACTGGTTTAAACCGTATAAAAACGGATCGAACCGGTTTAAACCGGATAAAACCGGATTGAACCGTTTCAAACCGGTTTTAAAGGGATAAAACCGGAATGAAACGTTTCAAATCGGTTTTAACCGGATAAAACCGGAATGAACCGGTTTAAACCGGATAAAATCGGATTGAACCGGTTTAAACCGGTTTTAACCGGATAGAACTGGATAGAACTGGTTTAAACCGGATAAAACCGGATTGAAGCGGTTTAAACCGGTTTAAACCGGATAAAATCAGATTGAAACGGTTTAAACCGGATTGATCCGGCTTAAACCGGATAAAACCGGAATGAACTGGTTGAAACCGGTTTAAACCGGAAAAAACGGATTGAACCGGTTTAAACCGGTTTCAACCGGATAGAACCGGTTTAAACTGGATAAAAGCGGATTGAACCGGTTAAAGCCGGTTAAAACCGGAGAAAACCGGGTGGAACCGGCTTAAACCAGTTTAAACCGGAGAAAACCGGATTGAACCGGTTGTAACCGGTTTAAACCGAATATAAACGGATTGAAGCAGTTTAAACCGGTTTAAAACTGATAAAACCGGAATGAACCGGCCTAAACCTGTTTAAACCCGATAGGACCGGTTTAAACCGGATAAAACCGGATTGAACTGGATTAAACTGGTTTAAACCGGATAGAACTGCTTTAAACTGGATAAAATCGATTGAACTAGTTTAAACCGGTTTAAACCGGATAAAACCAGATTGAACCGGTTTTAACCTGAGAAAACCGGATTGAACTGGTTTAAACCGGTTTCAACCAGATAGAACCGGATAGAACCGGTTTAAACTGGATAAAACCGGATTGATCCAGCTTAAACTGGTTTAAACCGGATAAAACCGGATTGAACCGGTACAAACCGGTTTAAACCGGATTAAACCGGAGTGAACTGGTTTAAACCGGATAAAACCGGATTGAACCGGTTCAAACCAGTTTAAACCGGATAAAACCGGAATGAACTGGTTTAAACCAGATAAAATCGGACTGAACCAGTTTAAACCGGATAAAACCGGATCGAACCGTTTCAAACCGGTTTTAACCGGATAAAACTGGAATGAACCGGTTTAAACCGGATAAAACCGGATTGAACCGGTTTAAACCGGATAAAACCGGATTGAACCGGTTTAAACTGGTTTCAACCAGATAGAACCAGATAGAACCGGTTTAAACTGGATAAAACCGGATTGAACCGGCTTAAACCGGTTTAAACTGGATTGAACCGAATCCGGTTTAAACTGGATAAAACCGGATTGAACCGGCTTAAACCGGTTTAAACCGGATTGAACCGAATCCGGTTTAAACCGGATAAAACCGGATTGAACCGGTTCAAACTGGTTTAAACCGGATAAAACCAGATAAAACCGTTTTAAAGCGGTGTAAACTGGATAAAACCAGATTGAACCGGTTTAAGCTGATTAAAACCGGATTGAACTGGTTTAAACTGGTCTAAACCGGATAAAACCGGTTTAAACCGGATAAAACCGGATTGAAGCGGTTCAAACTGGTTTAAACCGGATAAAACCAGATAAAACCGTTTTAAAGCGGTGTAAACCGGATAAAACCGGATTGAACTGGTTTAAACTGGTCTAAACCGGATAAAACCGGTTTAAACCGGATAAAACCGGATTGAAGCGGTTTAAACCGGTTAAAACCGGATAAAATCAGATTGAAATGGTTTAAACCGGATTGATCCGGCTTAAACCGGATAAAACCGGAATGAACTGGTTGAAACCGGTTTAAACCGGATAAAACGGACTGAACCGGTTTAAAATGGATAAAACCGGATAGAACCGGTTTAATCCGGTTTAAACCAGATAAAAACCGATTGAACCGGTTTAAACCAGTTTAAAGCGGATGAAACCGGATTGAACCGGATTAAACCAGTTTATACTGGATAAACCGGATTGAATCGGTTAAAACCGGTTTAAACTGGATAAAACCAGATTGAACCGGTTTAAAACGGTTTCAACTGGATAGAACCGGATAGAACCGGTTTAAACCGGATAAAAACGGATTGAAGCGGTTTAAACCGGTTCAAACCGGATAAAACCAGATTGAAACGGTTTAAACCGGATAAAACCGGAATGAACTGGTTTAAACCTGATAAACCGTAAAAAACGGATTGAATCGGTTTAAACTGGATAAAACCGATTGATCCGGTTTAAACCGGTTTAAACCTGATAAAACCAGATTGTACCGGTTTAAACCGGATAAAAACGGATAGAACCGGTTTAAACCGGTTTAAACCAGATTGAACCGGATAGAACCGGTTTAAACCGTTTAAAACCGGATTGAACTGGTTTAAACCGGTTTAAACCGGTTCAAACCGGAGGAAACCGGAATGAACCGGTTTAAGCTGGATAAAAGCGGATTGAACCGGTTAAAGCCGGTTAAAACCGGAGAAAACCGGGTGGAACCGGCTTAAACCGGTTTAAACCGGAGAAAACCGGATTGAACCGGTTGTAACCGGTTTAAACCGGATATAAACCGATTGAAGCAGTTTAAACCGGTTTAAAACTGATAAAACCAGAATGAACCGGCCTAAACCGGTTTAAACCGGATAAAACCGGATTGAACCAGTTTAAACCCGTTTAAACCAGATAGAAACGGATAGAACCGGTTTAAACCAGATAAAACCGGATAGAACTGGTTTAATCCAGTTAAAACAGGATAGAACAGGACAGAACAAGTTTAATCCGATTTAAAAAGGATAGAACCGGATAGAACCGGTCTAAACGAGATAAAACCGGATTGAACCGGTTTAAACCGGTTTAAACCGGATAAAACCGGATTGAACCGGTTCAAACTGGTTTATACCGGATAAAACCGGATTAAACCGTTTTAAAGCGGTTTAAACCGGATAAAACCAGATTGAACCAGTTTAAGCCGATTAAAACCGGATTGAACTGGTTTAAACCGGTCTAAACCGGATAAAACCGGTTTCAACAGGATAAAACCAGATTGAACCGGTTTAAACCAGATAAAACTGGATTGAACCGGTTCAAACCGGTTTAAACCGGAGAAAACCGGAGTGAACTGGTTTAAACCGGATAAAAACGGATTGAACCGGTTTAAACCGGATAAAACCGGATTGAACCGTTTCAAACCGGTTTTAAACGGATAAAACCGGAATGAACCGTTTTAAACCGGATAAGACAGGATTGAACCGTTTCAAACCGGTCTTAACCGGATAAAACCGGAATGAACCGGTTTAAACCGGATAAAATTGGATTGAACCGGTTTAAACCGGATAAAACCAGATTGAACCGGTTTAAACTGGTTTCAACCGGATAGAACCGGATAGAACCGGTTTAAACTGGATAAAACCGGATTGAACCGGCTTAAACCGGTTTAAACCGGATAAAATCGGATTGAACCGGTTCAAACCGGATATAACCGGATAGAACCGGATAGAACCGGTTTAAAACGGATAAAACCGGATTGAACCGGTTTAAACTGGTTTAAACCGGATAAAACAGGATTGAACTGGTTTAAACCGGATAAAAGCGGATTGAACCGGTTTAAACCAGTTTCAACCGGATAGAAATGGATAGAACCGGTTTAAACCGGATAAAATCGGATTGAAGCGGTTTAAACCATTTAAAACCGGATAAAACCAGATTGAAACGGTTTAAACCGGATTGATCCGGCTTAAACCGGATAAAACCGGAATGAACTGGTTTAAACCGGTTTAAACCGGAAAAAACGGATTGAACCGGTTTAAAATGGATAAAACCGGATAGAACCGGTTTAATCCGGTTTAAACCAGATAAAAACCGATTGAACTGGTTTAAACCGGTTTAAAGCGGATAAAACCGGATTGAACTGGTATAAACCGGTTTAAACTGGAGAAAACCGGATTGAAGAGGTTTAAACCGGATAAAACCGAATTGAACCGGTTTAAACCGGTTTAAACCGGATAAAACCGGATTGAACCGGTTCAAACCGGTTGAAAACGGATAAAACCAAATTGAACCAGTTTAAACCGGATAAAATCAGATTGAACTGGTTTAAAACGTATAAAACCGGACTGAACCAGTTTAAACCCTTTTAAACCAGATGGAAACGAATAGAACCAGTTTAAACCGGATAAAACCGGATTGAACCGGCTTAAACCGGTTTAAACCAGATAAAACCGGATTGAACCGGCTTAAACCGGTTTAAACCGGATAAAACCGGAATGAACTGTTTTAAACCGGTTGAAAACGGATAGAACCAGTTTAAACCGGATAAAACCGGATTGAACCGGCTTAAACCGGTTTAAACCGGATAAAACCTGATTGAACCGGTTTAAACCGGATAAAACCGGATTGAACCGGCTTAAACCGGTTTAAAACGGATAGAACCGGATAGAAACGGTATAAACCGGATAAAACCGGATTGAACCGCTGTAAACCGGTTGAAACCGGATAAAAACGGATTGAAAGGGTTTAAACCGGTTTAAACAGGATAAAACCAGATTGAACTGGTTTAATCCAGTTAAAACAGGATAGAACAGGACAGAAACAGTTTAATCCGATTTAAAAAGGATAGAACCGGATAGAACCGGTCTAAACGAGATAAAACCGGATTGAACCGGTTTAAACCGGTTTAAACCGGATAAAACCGGATTGAACCGGTTCAAACTGGTTTAAACCGGATAAAACCGGATTAAACCGTTTTAAAGCGGTTTAAATCGGATAAAACCAGATTGAACCAGTTTTAGCCGATTAAAACCGGATTGAACTGGTTTAAACCGGTCTAAACTGGATAAAACCGGTTTCAACAGGATAAAACCAGATTGAACCGGTTTAAACCCGATAAAACCGGAGTGAACTGGTTTAAACCGTATAAAAACGGATCGAACCGGTTTAAACCGGATAAAACCGGATTGAACCGTTTCAAACCGGTTTTAAAGGGATAAAACCGGAATGAAACGTTTCAAATCGGTTTTAACCGGATAAAACCGGAATGAACCGGTTTAAACCGGATAAAATCGGATTGAACCGGTTTAAACCGGTTTTAACCGGATAGAACTGGATAGAACTGGTTTAAACCGGATAAAACCGGATTGAAGCGGTTTAAACCGGTTTAAACCGGATAAAATCAGATTGAAACGGTTTAAACCGGATTGATCCGGCTTAAACCGGATAAAACCGGAATGAACTGGTTGAAACCGGTTTAAACCGGAAAAAACGGATTGAACCGGTTTAAACCGGTTTCAACCGGATAGAACCGGTTTAAACTGGATAAAAGCGGATTGAACCGGTTAAAGCCGGTTAAAACCGGAGAAAACCGGGTGGAACCGGCTTAAACCAGTTTAAACCGGAGAAAACCGGATTGAACCGGTTGTAACCGGTTTAAACCGAATATAAACGGATTGAAGCAGTTTAAACCGGTTTAAAACTGATAAAACCGGAATGAACCGGCCTAAACCTGTTTAAACCCGATAGGACCGGTTTAAACCGGATAAAACCGGATTGAACTGGATTAAACTGGTTTAAACCGGATAGAACTGCTTTAAACATGGATAAAATCGATTGAACTAGTTTAAACCGGTTTAAACCGGATAAAACCAGATTGAACCAGTTTTAACCTGAGAAAACCGGATTGAACTGGTTTAAACCGGTTTCAACCAGATAGAACCGGATAGAACCGGTTTAAACTGGATAAAACCGGATTGATCCAGCTTAAACTGGTTTAAACCGGATAAAACCGGATTGAACCGGTACAAACCGGTTTAAACCGGATTAAACCGGAGTGAACTGGTTTAAACCGGATAAAACCGGATTGAACCGGTTCAAACCAGTTTAAACCGGATAAAACCGGAATGAACTGGTTTAAACCGGATAAAATCGGACTGAACCAGTTTAAACCGGATAAAACCGGATCGAACCGTTTCAAACCGGTTTTAACCGGATAAAACCGGAATGAACCGGTTTAAACCGGATAAAACCGGATTGAACCGGTTTAAACTGGTTTCAACCAGATAGAACCAGATAGAACCGGTTTAAACTGGATAAAACCGGATTGAACCGGCTTAAACCGGTTTAAACCGGATCGAACCGAATCCGTTTTAAACCGGATAAAACCGGATTGAACCGGTTCAAACTGGTTTAAACCGGATAAAACCAGATAAAACCGTTTTAAAGCGGTTTAAACTGGATAAAACCAGATTGAACCGGTTTAAGCTGATTAAAACCGGATTGAACTGGTTTAAACTGGTCTAAACCGGATAAAACCGGTTTAAACCAGATAAAACCGGATTGAAGCGGTTTAAACCGGTTAAAACCGGATAAAATCAGATTGAAACGGTTTAAACCGGATTGATCCGGCTTAAACCGGATAAAACCGGAATGAACTGGTTGAAACCGGTTTAAACCGGAAAAAACGGACTGAACCGGTTTAAAATGGATAAAACCGGATAGAACCGGATTAAACCAGTTTATACTGGATAAACCGGATTGAATCGGTTAAAACCGGTTTAAACTGGATAAAACCAGATTGAACCGGTTTAAAACGGTTTCAACTGGATAGAACCGGATAGAACCGGTTTAAACCGGATAAAAACGGATTGAAGCGGTTTAAACCGGTTCAAACCGGATAAAACCAGATTGAAACGGTTTAAACCGGATAAAACCGGAATGAACTGGTTTAAACCTGATAAACCGTAAAAAACGGATTGAACCGGTTTAAACTGGATAAAACCGATTGATCCGGTTTAAACCGGTTTAAACCTGATAAAACCAGATTGTACCGGTTTAAACCGGATAAAAACGGATAGAACCGGTTTAAACCGGTTTAAACCAGATTGAACCGGATAGAACCGGTTTAAACCGTTTAAAACCGGATTGAACTGGTTTAAACCGGTTTAAACCGGTTCAAACCGGAGGAAACCGGAATGAACCGGTTTAAACTGGATAAAAGCGGATTGAACCGGTTAAAGCCGGTTAAAACCGGAGAAAACCGGGTGGAACCGGCTTAAACCGGTTTAAACCGGAGAAAACCGGATTGAACCGGTTGTAACCGGTTTAAACCGGATATAAACCGATTGAAGCAGTTTAAACCGGTTTAAAACTGATAAAACCAGAATGAACCGGCCTAAACCGGTTTAAACCGGATAAAACCGGATTGAACCGGTTCAAACTGGTTTAAACCGGATTGAACCAGCTTAAACCGGTTTAAACAGAATTAAAGCGGTTTAATCCGGATAAGACCGGATTGAACTGGCTTAAACCGGTTTAAACCGGATAAAACCGGATTGAACCGGTTGAAACCGGTTTAAACCGGATAAAACCGGAATGAACTGGTTTAAACCGGTTTAAAACAGATAGAAGTGGAGAGAAACGGTTTAAACCGGATAAAACCGGATTGAACCGGTGTAAACCGGTTGAAACCGATAAAAACGGATTGAAAGGGTTTAAACCGGTTTAAACTGGATAAAACTGGAATGAACCGGCTTAAACAGGCCTAAACCGGATAAAACCCGATTGAACAGGCTTAAACTGGTATAAAGAGCATAGAACCGGTTTCAACCGGATAAAACCGGATTGAACCGGTTTAAATCGGTTTAAACCGGACAAAACCGGATTGAAACGGATTAAACCAGTTTATACTGGATAAACCAGATTGAATCGGTTAAAACCGGTTTAAACCGGATAAAACAAGATTGAACCGGTTTAAACCGGATCAAACCGGATTGAACCGGATTAAACCGGTTTCAACCGGATAGAACCGGATAGAACCGGTTTAAACCGGATAAAACCCGATTGAAGCGGCTTAAACCGGTTCAAACCGGATAAAACCAGATTGAAACGGTTTAAACCGGATTGAACCGGCTTAAACCGGATAAAACGGGAATGAACTGGTTTAAACCGGATTAAACTGGAAAAAACGGATTGAACCGGTTTAAACTGGATAAAACCGGATTGAACCGGCTTAAACCTGTTTAAACTGGAGAGAGCCGGTTTAAACCGGTATCCGGTTTAAAGCGGATAAAACCGGCATGAACCGGCTCAAACCGATTTAAACCGGATAGAACCGGAATGAACTGGTCTAAACCAGATAAAACCGGTTTAAACCAGATAAAACCGGATTGAACCGGTTCAAAACGGTTTCAACCGGATAGAACCGGAATGAACTGGTCTAAACCGGATAAAACCGGTTTAAACCAGATAAAACCAGATTGAACCAGTTCAAACCGGTTTAAACCGGATAAAACCGGAATGAACTGGTTTAAACCGGATAGAACCGGTTGAAACCGGTTGAAACCGGATATAAACGGATTGAAGCATTTTAAACTGGTTTAAAACTGATAAAACCGGAATGAACCGGCCTAAACCGGTTTAAACCGGATACGACCGGTTTAAAATGGATAAAACCGGATTGAACTGGCTGAAACGGGTTTAAACCGGATAGAACCGGTTTAAACAGGATAAAACCGATTGAACCGGTTTAAACAGGTTTAAACCGGATAAAACCGGATTGAACCGGTTTTAACTGGATAAAACCGGATTGAACTGGTTTAAACCGGTTTCAACTGGATAGAACCGGATAGAACCGGTTTAAACTGGATAAAACCGGATTGAACCAGCTTAAACAGGTTTAAACCGGATAAAACCGGATTGAACCGGTTCAAACCGGTTTAAACCGGATAAAACCAGAGTGAACTGGTTTAAACCGGATAAAACCGGATTGAACCGGTTTAAACCGGATAAAACCGGAATGAACTGGTTTAAACAGGATAAAACCGGACTGAACCAGTTTAAACCGGAAAAAAACAGGATTGAAGCATTTCAAACCGGTTTTAACCGGATAAAACCGGAATGAAACGGTTTAAACCGGATAAAACCGGATTGAAACGGTTTCAACCGGATAAAACCGGATTGAACCGGTTTAAACCGGATAAAACCGGATTGAACCGGTATAAACTGGTTTCAACCGGATAGAACCGGATAGAACCGGTTTAAACTGGATAAAACCGGATTGAACCGGCTTAAACCGGTTTAAACCGGATAAAACCGGATTGAACCGGTTCAAACCGGTTTAAACCGGATAAAACCGGAATGAACTGGTTTAAACCGGTTTAAAACGGATAGAAGTGGAGAGAAACGGTTTTAACCGGATAAAACCGGATTGAACCGGTGTAAACCGGTTGAAACCGGATAAAAACGGATTGAAAGGGTTTAAACCGGTTTAAACGGGATAAAACTGGAATGAACCGGCTTAAACAGGTCTAAACCGGATAAAACCCGATTGAACAGGCTTAAACTGGTATAAACAGCATAGAACCAGTTTCAACCGGATAAAACCGGATTGAACCGGATTAAACCGGTTGAAACCGGATAAAACCAGACTGAACCGGTTTAAACTGGATAAAACCGGATTGAACCGGTTTGAACTGGTCTAAACCAGATAAAACCGGATTGAACTGGTTTCAACCGTTTTAAACCGGATAAAACAAGATTGAACCGGTTTAAACCGGATAAAACCGGATTGAACCAGCTTAAACCGGTTTAAACCGGATAAAACTGGATTGAACCAGTTTAAACTGGTTTCAACCGGATAGAACCGGATAGAACCGGTTTAAACTGGATAAAACCGGATTGAACCGGCTTAAACCGGTTTAAACCGGATAAAACCAGCCGGTTTAAACCGGAAAAAACGGACTGAACCGGTTTAAAATGGATAAAACCGGATAGAACCGGTTTAATCCGGTTTAAACCAGATAAAAACCGATTGAACCGGTTTAAACCAGTTTAAAGCGGATGAAACCGGATTGAACCGGATTAAACCAGTTTATACTGGATAAACCGGATTGAATCGGTTAAAACCGGTTTAAACTGGATAAAACCAGATTGAACCGGTTTAAAACGGTTTCAACTGGATAGAACCGGATAGAACCAGTTTAAACCGGATAAAAACGGATTGAAGCGGTTTAAACCGGTTCAAACCGGATAAAACCAGATTGAAACGGTTTAAACCGGATAAAACCGGAATGAACTGGTTTAAACCTGATAAACCGTAAAAAACGGATTGAACCGGTTTAAACCGTTTAAAACCGGATTGAACTGGTTTAAACCGGTTTAAACCGGTTCAAACCGGAGGAAACCGGAATGAACCGGTTTAAACCGGATAAAACCGGATTGAACCGGCTTAAACCGGTTTAAACCAGATAAAACCGGATTGAACCGGCTTAAACCGGTTTAAACCGGATAAAACCGGAATGAACTGTTTTAAACCGGTTGAAAACGGATAGAACCAGTTTAAACCGGATAAAACCGGATTGAACCGGCTTAAACCGGTTTAAACCGGATAAAACCTGATTGAACCGGTTTAAACCGGATAAAACCGGATTGAACCGGCTTAAACCGGTTTAAAACGGATAGAACCGGATAGAAACGGTATAAACCGGATAAAACCGGATTGAACCGCTGTAAACCGGTTGAAACCGGATAAAAACGGATTGAAAGGGTTTAAACCGGTTTAAACAGGATAAAACCAGATTGAACTGGTTTAATCCAGTTAAAACAGGATAGAACAGGACAGAAACAGTTTAATCCGATTTAAAAAGGATAGAACCGGATAGAACCGGTCTAAACGAGATAAAACCGGATTGAACCGGTTTAAACCGGTTTAAACCGGATAAAACCGGATTGAACCGGTTCAAACTGGTTTAAACCAGATAAAACCGGATTAAACCGTTTTAAAGCGGTTTAAATCGGATAAAACCAGATTGAACCAGTTTTAGCCGATTAAAACCGGATTGAACTGGTTTAAACCGGTCTAAACTGGATAAAACCGGTTTCAACAGGATAAAACCAGATTGAACCGGTTTAAACCCGATAAAACCGGAGTGAACTGGTTTAAACCGTATAAAAACGGATCGAACCGGTTTAAACCGGGTAAAACCGGATTGAACCGTTTCAAACCGGTTTTAAAGGGATAAAACCGGAATGAAACGTTTCAAATCGGTTTTAACCGGATAAAACCGGAATGAACCGGTTTAAACCGGATAAAATCGGATTGAACCGGTTTAAACCGGTTTTAACCGGATAGAACTGGATAGAACTGGTTTAAACCGGATAAAACCGGATTGAAGCGGTTTAAACCGGTTTAAACCGGATAAAATCAGATTGAAACGGTTTAAACCGGATTGATCTGGCTTAAACCGGATAAAACCGGAATGAACTGGTTGAAACCGGTTTAAACCGGAAAAAACGGATTGAACCGGTTTAAACCGGTTTCAACCGGATAGAACCAGATAGAACCGGTTTAAACTGGATAGAAGCGGATTGAACCGGTTAAAGCCGGTTAAAACCGGAGAAAACCGGGTGGAACCGGCTTAAACCAGTTTAAACCGGAGAAAACCGGATTGAACCGGTTGTAACCGGTTTAAACCGAATATAAACGGATTGAAGCAGTTTAAACCGGTTTAAAACTGATAAAACCGGAATGAACCGGCCTAAACCTGTTTAAACCCGATAGGACCGGTTTAAACCGGATAAAACCGGATTGAACTGGATTAAACTGGTTTAAACCGGATAGAACTGCTTTAAACTGGATAAAATCGATTGAACTAGTTTAAACCGGTTTAAACCGGATAAAACCAGATTGAACCGGTTTTAACCTGAGAAAACCGGATTGAACTGGTTTAAACCGGTTTCAACCAGATAGAACCGGATAGAACCGGTTTAAACTGGATAAAACCGGATTGATCCAGCTTAAACTGGTTTAAACCGGATAAAACAGGATTGAACCGGTACAAACCGGTTTAAACCGGATTAAACCGGAGTGAACTGGTTTAAACAGGATAAAACCGGATTGAACCGGTTCAAACCAGTTTAAACCGGATAAAACCGGAATGAACTGGTTTAAACCGGATAAAATCGGACTGAACCAGTTTAAACCGGATAAAACCGGATCGAACCGTTTCAAACCGGTTTTAACCGGATAAAACCGGAATGAACCGGTTTAAACCGGATAAAACCGGATTGAACCGGTTTAAACCGGATAAAACCGGATTGAACCGGTTTAAACTGGTTTCAACCAGATAGAACCAGATAGAACCGGATTAAACTGGATAAAACCGGATTGAACCGGCTTAAACCGGTTTAAACCGGATTGAACCGAATCCGGTTTAAACCGGATAAAACCGGATTGAACCGGTTCAAACTGGTTTAAACCGGATAAAACCAGATAAAACCGTTTTAAAGCGGTTTAAACTGGATAAAACCAGATTGAACCGGTTTAAGCTGATTAAAACCGGATTGAACTGGTTTAAACTGGTCTAAACCGGATAAAACCGGTTTAAACCGGATAAAACCGGATTGAAGCGGTTTAAACCGGTTAAAACCGGATAAAATCAGATTGAAACGGTTTAAACCGGATTGATCCGGCTTAAACCGGATAAAACCGGAATGAACTGGTTGAAACCGGTTTAAACCGGAAAAAACGGACTGAACCGGTTTAAAATGGATAAAACCGGATAGAACCGGTTTAATCCGGTTTAAACCAGATAAAAACCGATTGAACCGGTTTAAACCAGTTTAAAGCGGATGAAACCGGATTGAACCGGATTAAACCAGTTTATACTGGATAAACCGGATTGAATCGGTTAAAACCGGTTTAAACTGGATAAAACCAGATTGAACCGGTTTAAAACGGTTTCAACTGGATAGAACCGGATAGAACCGGTTTAAACCGGATAAAAACGGATTGAAGCGGTTTAAACCGGTTCAAACCGGATAAAACCAGATTGAAACGGTTTAAACCGGATAAAACCGGAATGAACTGGTTTAAACCTGATAAACCGTAAAAAACGGATTGAACCGGTTTAAACTGGATAAAACCGATTGATCCGGTTTAAACCGGTTTAAACCTGATAAAACCAGATTGTACCGGTTTAAACCGGATAAAAACGGATAGAACCAGTTTAAACCGGTTTAAACCAGATTGAACCGGATAGAACCGGTTTAAACCGTTTAAAACCGGATTGAACTGGTTTAAACCGGTTTAAACCGGTTCAAACCGGAGGAAACCGGAATGAACCGGTTTAAACTGGATAAAAGCGGATTGAACCGGTTAAAGCCGGTTAAAACCGGAGAAAACCGGGTGGAACCGGCTTAAACCGGTTTAAACCGGAGAAAACCGGATTGAACCGGTTGTAACCGGTTTAAACCGGATATAAACCGATTGAAGCAGTTTAAACCGGTTTAAAACTGATAAAACCAGAATGAACCGGCCTAAACCGGTTTAAACCGGATAAAACCGGATTGAACCGGTTCAAACTGGTTTAAACCGGATTGAACCAGCTTAAACCGGTTTAAACAGAATTAAAGCGGTTTAATCCGGATAAGACCGGATTGAACTGGCTTAAACCGGTTTAAACCGGATAAAACCGGATTGAACCGGTTGAAACCGGTTTAAACCGGATAAAACCGGAATGAACTGGTTTAAACCGGTTTAAAACAGATAGAAGTGGAGAGAAACGGTTTAAACCGGATAAAACCGGATTGAACCGGTGTAAACCGGTTGAAACCGGATAAAAACGGATTGAAAGGGTTTAAACCGGTTTAAACTGGATAAAACTGGAATGAACCGGCTTAAACAGGCCTAAACCGGATAAAACCCGATTGAACAGGCTTAAACTGGTATAAAGAGCATAGAACCGGTTTCAACCGGATAAAACCGGATTGAACCGGTTCAAACTGGTTTAAACTGGATAAAACCAGATAAAACCGTTTTAAAGCGGTTTAAACTGGATAAAACCAGATTGAACCGGTTTAAGCTGATTAAAACCGGATTGAACTGGTTTAAACTGGTCTAAACCAGATAAAACCGGTTTAAACCGGATAAAACCGGATTGAAGCGGTTTAAACCGGTTAAAACCGGATAAAATCAGATTGAAACGGTTTAAACCGGATTGATCCGGCTTAAACCGGATAAAACCGGAATGAACTGGTTGAAACCGGTTTAAACCGGAAAAAACGGACTGAACCGGTTTAAAATGGATAAAACCGGATAGAACCGGTTTAATCCGGTTTAAACCAGATAAAAACCGATTGAACCGGTTTAAACCAGTTTAAAGCGGATGAAACCGGATTGAACCGGATTAAACCAGTTTATACTGGATAAACCGGATTGAATCGGTTAAAACCGGTTTAAACTGGATAAAACCAGATTGAACCGGTTTAAAACGGTTTCAACTGGATAGAACCGGATAGAACCAGTTTAAACCGGATAAAAACGGATTGAAGCGGTTTAAACCGGTTCAAACCGGATAAAACCAGATTGAAACGGTTTAAACCGGATAAAACCGGAATGAACTGGTTTAAACCTGATAAACCGTAAAAAACGGATTGAACCGGTTTAAACTGGATAAAACCGATTGATCCGGTTTAAACCGGTTTAAACCTGATAAAACCAGATTGTACCGGTTTAAACCGGATAAAAACGGATAGAACCGGTTTAAACCGGTTTAAACCAGATTGAACCGGATAGAACCGGTTTAAACCGTTTAAAACCGGATTGAACTGGTTTAAACCGGTTTAAACCGGTTCAAACCGGAGGAAACCGGAATGAACGGGTTTAAACTGGATAAAAGCGGATTGAACTGGTTAAAGCCGATTAAAACCGGAGAAAACCGGGTGTAACCGGCTTAAACCGGTTTAAACCGGAGAAAACCGGATTGAACCGGTTGTAACCGGTTTAAACCGGATATAAACCGATTGAAGCAGTTTAAACCGGTTTAAAACTGATAAAACCAGAATGAACCGGCCTAAACCGGTTTAAACCGGATAAAACCGGATTGAACCGGTTCAAACTGGTTTAAACCGGATTGAACCAGCTTAAACCGGTTTAAACAGAATTAAAGCGGTTTAATCCGGATAAGACCGGATTGAACTGGCTTAAACCGGTTTAAACCGGATAAAACCGGATTGAACCGGTTGAAACCGGTTTAAACCGGATAAAACCGGAATGAACTGGTTTAAACCGGTTTAAAACAGATAGAAGTGGAGAGAAACGGTTTAAACCGGATAAAACCGGATTGAACCGGTGTAAACCGGTTGAAACCGGATAAAAACGGATTGAAAGGGATTAAACCGGTTTAAACTGGATAAAACTGGAATGAACCGGCTTAAACAGGCCTAAACCGGATAAAACCCGATTGAACAGGCTTAAACTGGTATAAAGAGCATAGAACCGGTTTCAACCGGATAAAACCGGATTGAACCGGTTTAAATCGGTTTAAACCGGACAAAACCGGATTGAAACGGATTAAACCAGTTTATACTGGATAAACCAGATTGAATCGGTTAAAACCGGTTTAAACCGGATAAAACAAGATTGAACCGGTTTAAACCGGATCAAACCGGATTGAACCGGATTAAACCGGTTTCAACCGGATAGAACCGGATAGAACCGGTTTAAACCGGATAAAACCCGATTGAAGCGGCTTAAACCGGTTCAAACCGGATAAAACCAGATTGAAACGGTTTAAACCGGATTGAACCGGCTTAAACCGGATAAAACGGGAATGAACTGGTTTAAACCGGATTAAACTGGAAAAAACGGATTGAACCGGTTTAAACTGGATAAAACCGGATTGAACCGGCTTAAACCTGTTTAAACTGGATAGAGCCGGTTTAAACCGGTATCCGGTTTAAAGCGGATAAAACCGGCATGAACCGGCTCAAACCGATTTAAACCGGATAGAACCGGAATGAACTGGTCTAAACCAGATAAAACCGGTTTAAACCAGATAAAACCGGATTGAACCGGTTCAAAACGGTTTCAACCGGATAGAACCGGAATGAACTGGTCTAAACCGGATAAAACCGGTTTAAACCAGATAAAACCGGATTGAACCGGTTCAAACCGGTTTAAACCGGATAAAACCGGAATGAACTGGTTTAAACCGGATAGAACCGGTTGAAACCGGTTGAAACCGGATATAAACGGATTGAAGCATTTTAAACTGGTTTAAAACTGATAAAACCGGAATGAACCGGCCTAAACCGGTTTAAACCAGATACGACCGGTTTAAACTGGATAAAACCGGATTGAACTGGCTGAAACGGGTTTAAACCGGATAGAACCGGTTTAAACAGGATAAAACCGATTGAACCGGTTTAAACAGGTTTAAACCGGATAAAACCGGATTGAACCGGTTTTAACTGGATAAAACCGGATTGAACTGGTTTAAACCGGTTTCAACTGGATAGAACCGGATAGAACCGGTTTAAACTGGATAAAACCGGATTGAACCAGCTTAAACAGGTTTAAACCGGATAAAACCGGATTGAACCGGTTCAAACCGGTTTAAACCGGATAAAACCAGAGTGAACTGGTTTAAACCGGATAAAACCGGATTGAACCGGTTTAAACCGGATAAAACCGGAATGAACTGGTTTAAACAGGATAAAACCGGACTGAACCAGTTTAAACCGGAAAAAACAGGATTGAAGCATTTCAAACCGGTTTTAACCGGATAAAACCGGAATGAAACGGTTTAAACTGGATAAAACCGGATTGAAACGGTTTCAACCGGATAAAACCGGATTGAACCGGTTTAAACCGGATAAAACCGGATTGAACCGGTATAAACTGGTTTCAACCGGATAGAACCGGATAGAACCGGTTTAAACTGGATAAAACCGGATTGAACCAGCTTAAACCGGTTTAAACAGGATTAAACCGGTTTAAACCGGATAAAACCGGATTGAACCGGCTTAAACCGGTTTAAACCGGATAAAACCGGATTGAACCGGTTCAAACCGGTTTAAACCGGATAAAACCGGAATGAACTGGTTTAAACCGGTTTAAAACGGATAGAAGTGGAGAGAAACGGTTTTAACCGGATAAAACCGGATTGAACCGGTGTAAACCGGTTGAAACCGGATAAAAACGGATTGAAAGGGTTTAAACCGGTTTAAACGGGATAAAACTGGAATGAACCGGCTTAAACAGGTCTAAACCGGATAAAACCCGATTGAACAGGCTTAAACTGGTATAAACAGCATAGAACCAGTTTCAACCGGATAAAACCGGATTGAACCGGATTAAACCGGTTGAAACCGGATAAAACCAGACTGAACCGGTTTAAACTGGATAAAACCGGATTGAACCGGTTTGAACTGGTCTAAACCAGATAAAACCGGATTGAACTGGTTTCAACCGTTTTAAACCGGATAAAACAAGATTGAACCGGTTTAAACCGGATAAAACCGGATTGAACCAGCTTAAACCGGTTTAAACCGGATAAAACTGGATTGAACCGGTTTAAACTGGTTTCAACCGGATAGAACCGGATAGAACCGGTTTAAACTGGATAAAACCGGATTGAACCGGCTTAAACCGGTTTAAACCGGATAAAACCAGATTGAACCGGTTTAAACTGGATAAAACCGGATTGAGCCGGCTTAAACAGGTTTAAACCGGATAAAACCGGATTGAACCGGTTCAAACAGGTTTAAACTGGATAAAACCGGATTGAACCGGTTTAAACTGGTTTCAACCGGGTAGAACCGGTTTAATCCGGTTTAAACCAGATAAAAACCGATTGAACTGGTTTAAACCGGTTTAAAGCGGATAAAACCGGATTGAACTGGTATAAACCGGTTTAAACTGGAGAAAACCGGATTGAAGAGGTTTAAACCGGATAAAACCGAATTGAACCGGTTTAAACCGGTTTAAACCGGATAAAACCGGATTGAACCGGTTCAAACCGGTTGAAAACGGATAAAACCAAATTGAACCAGTTTAAACCGGATAAAATCAGATTGAACTGGTTTAAAACGTATAAAACCGGACTGAACCAGTTTAAACCCTTTTAAACCAGATGGAAACGAATAGAACCAGTTTAAACCGGATAAAACCGGATTGAACCGGCTTAAACCGGTTTAAACCGGATAAAACCGGAATGAACTGTTTTAAACCGGTTGAAAACGGATAGAACCAGTTTAAACCGGATAAAACCGGATTGAACCGGTTTAAACCGGTTTAAACAGGATAAAACCGGATTGAACTGGTGTAAACCGGATAAAACCGGACTGAACAGGTTTAAACCGGTTTCAACCGGACAGAACCGGATAGAACCGGTTCAAACAGGATAAAAACGGACAGAACCGGCTTAAACCGGTTTAAACTGGCTAAAACCGGATTGAACCGGTTTAAACCGGATAAAACCGGATTGAACCGGTTTAAACCGGTTTCAACCGGATAGAACCGGATAGAACCGGTTTATACCGGATAAAACCGGATTAAACCTGTTTAAAGCGGTTTAAACCGGGTAAAACCAGATTGAACCGGTTTAAACCGGATAAAACCGGATTGAACCAGTTTAAACCGGATAAAACCAGATTGAACCAGTTTAAACCGGATAAAACCGGATTGAACCGGTTTAAAGCGGTTTAAACCGGATAAAAACAGATTGAAACGGTTTAAAGTGGATAAAACCGGATTGAACCGTTTCAAACCGGTTTAAACAGGAGAGAACTGGTTTAAACCGGATAAAACCGGATAAAACCGTTTTAAAGCGGTTTAAACTGGATAAAACCGGATTGTACCGGTTTAAACCTTATAAAACCGCACTGAACCTGTTTAAACCGGTTTCAACGGGATAGAACCAGATAGAACCGGTTTAAACCGGATAATACCGGATTGAAACTGCTTAAACAGGTTTATACCGGATAAAACCGGATTGAACCGGTTTAAACCGGATAAAACCAGACTGAACAGGTTTAAACTGGATAAAACCGGATTGAACCGGTTTAAACCGGTTTAAACCAGATAAAACCGGATTGAACCGGTTTAAACCAGATAAAACCGGATTGAACCGGCTTAAACCAGTTTAAACCGGATAAAACCGGACTGAACCGGTTTAAAGCGGATAAAAACGGATAGAACCGGCTTAAACCGGATAAAACAGGATTGAACCGGTTTAAACCAGTTTAATCCGGATAAAACCAGATTGAACCAGTTTAAACCGGTTTACACCTGATAAAAGCGGATGGAACCAGTTTTAGCTGGATAAAATCGGATTGAACCGCTTTAAACTGGTTTAAACCCGATAAAACTGGATAGAACCGGTTTAAACCAGATAAAAGCGGATAGAACCGGATTAAACTGGATAAAAACGGATTGAACCAGTTTACACCGGTTTAAACCGGATAAAACCAGATTGAACCGGTTTAAACCGGATAAAGCCGGATGGAACCGGTTTAAAACGGTTTCAACTGCATTAAATCGGATTATACTGGTTTAAACCGGATAAAACCGGATTGAACCGGTTTAAACCGGTTTCTCCTGGATAAAACCGTACTGAATCGGTTTAAACTGGTTTCAACCAGATAAAACCGGATTGAACCGGTTTAAAGCGGTTTAAACTGGATAAAAACAGATTGAAACGGTTTAAACTGGATAAAAACGGATTGAACCGGTTTAAACCGGTTTAAACAGGAGAGAACCGGTTTGAACCGGGTAAAAAGGAATTGAACCGGTTTAAACCGGTTTAAACCGGAGAAAACCGGATTAAACTGGTGGAAACCGGATAAAACCGGATTCAACCGGTTTAAACCGGTTTCAACTGGATAGAACCGGATAGAGCCGGATTAAACTGGGTAAAAACGGATTGAACCGGCTTAAACCGGTTTATAATGGATAAAAGCGGATTGAACCGGTTTAATCTGGATAAAACCGGATTGAACCGGTTTAAAACGGTTTAAACTGGATAAAAACAGATTGAAACGGTTTAAACTGGATAAAACCGGATTGAACCGGCTTAAACCGGTTTAAACCGGATAAAGCCAGATTAAACCGGTATAAACCGGATAAAACCGGATTGAACCGGCTTAAACCGGTTTAAATCGGATTGAACCGGTTGAAACTGGTTAAAACCGGAGAGAACCGGTTTAAACCGGATAAAACCGAATTGAACCGGTTTAAACCAGTTTAAACCGGATAAAACCGGATTGTACCGGTTTAAACCTTATAAAACCGCACTGAACCTGTTTAAACCGGTTTCAACGGGATAGAACAAGATAGAACCGGTTTAAACCGGATAATACCGGATTGAAACTGCTTAAAACGGTTTATAACGGATAAAACCGGATTGTACCGGTTTAAACCGGTTTAAACCAGATAAAACCGGTTTAAACTGGTTTCAACCAGATAAAACCGGATTGAACCGGTTTAAAGCGGTTTAAACCGGATAAAACCAGACTGAACAGGTTTAAACTGGATAAAACCGGATTGAACCGGTTTAAACCGGTTTAAACCAGATAAAACCGGTTTAAACTGGTTTCAACCAGATAAAACCGGATTGAACCGGTTTAAAGCGGTTTAAACCGGATAAAAACAGATTGAAACGGTTTAAACTGGATAAAAACGGATTGAACCGGTTTAAACCGGTTTAAACCGGAGAGAACCGGTTTAAACTGGGTAAAAACGGATTGAAACGGTTTAAACCGGTTTAAACCGGAGAAAACCGGATTGAACTGGTGGAAACCGGATAAAACCGGATAAAACCGGTTTAAACTGGTTTCAACTGGATAGAACCGGATAGAACCGGATTAAACCAGATAAAAACGGATTGATCCGGCTTAAACCGGTTTATACTGGCTAAATCCGGATTGAACCGGTTTAAACCAGATAAAACCGGATTGAACCGGCTTAAACCGGTTTAAACTGGATAAAACCGGATTAAACCGGTTTAAAGCGGTTTAAACCGGGTAAAACCAGATTGAACCGGTTTAAAACGGAAAAAACCGGATTGTACCGGTTTGAACCGGATAAAACCATATTGAACCGGTTTAAACCGGAAAACCGGATTGAACCGGTTTGAACCAGATAAAACCATATTGAACCGGTTTAAACCGGATAAAACCGGATTGAACCGGATTGAACCGGTTTAAACCAGATAAAACCATATTGAACCGTTTTAAACCGGATAAAACCGATTGAACCGGCTTAAACCGGTTAAAACCGGAGAGAACCGGTTTAAACCGGATAAAACCGGATTGTAACGGTTTAAATCTTATAAAACCGGATTGAACCTGTTTATACCGTTTCAACCGGATAGAACCGGATAGATCCGGTTTAAACTGGATAAAACCGGATTGAACCGGCTTAAACCGGTTTAAACCGGATAAAACCAGATTAAACCGGTTTAAACCGGATAAAACCAGATTGAACCGGTATAAACCGGTTTAAACCGGATAAAACCGGATTGTACCGGTTTAAACCAGATAAAACCGGATTGAACCGGCTTAAACCGGTTTAAACCGCATAAAACCGGATTGAACCGGTTTAAACCGGACAAAACCGTATTTAACCGGCTTAAAGCGGTTTAAACCGGATAAAATCGGATTGTACCGGTTTAAACCGGATAAAGCCGGATGGAACCAGCTTAAAACGGTTTAAACTGCATAAAATCGGATTGTACCGGTTTAAACCGGATAAAGCCAGATGGAACCGGTTTAAACCGGATAAGACCAGACTGAACAGGTTTAAACTGGATAAAACCGGATTGAACCGGTTTAAACCGGTTAAAACCGGAGAGAACCAGTTTAAACCGGATAAAACCGGATTGAACCGGCTTAAACCGGTTTAAACCGGATAAAACCGGATTGAACCGGTTTAAACCAGTTTAAACCAGATAAAATCGGATTGCAACGGTTTAAACGTTATAAAACCGGACTGAACCTGTTTAAACCGGTTTCAACCGGATAGAACCAGATAGAACCGGTTTAAACCGGATAATACCGTATTGAAACGTCTTAAACCGGTTTAAACCAGATAAAACCGGATTGAACCGGATTAAACCAGATAAAACCGGATTGAACCGGCTTAAACCAGTTTAAACCGGATAAAACCGGATTGAACCGGTTTAAACCAGATAAAACCGGATTGAACCGCCTTAAACCGGTTTAAACCGCATAAAACCGGATTGAACCGGTTTAAACTGAATAAAACCGGATTAAACCAGTTTAAAGCGGTTTAAACCGGGTAAAACCAGATTGAACCGGTTTAAAACGGAAAAAACCGGATTGTACCGGTTTGAACCGGATAAAACCATATTGAACCGGTTTAAACCGGATAAAACCGGATTGAACCGGATTGAACCGTTTTAAACCAGATAAAACCATATTGAACCGTTTTAAACCGGATAAAACCGATTGAACCGGCTTAAACCGGTTTAAACCGGATAAAACCAGATTGAACCGGTTTAAACCGATTAAAACCGGAGAGAACCGGTTAAAACCGGATAAAACCGGATTGTAACGGTTTAAATCTTATAAAACCGGATTGAACCTGTTTAAACCGTTTCAACCGGATAGAACCGGATAGATCCGGTTTAAACTGGATAATACTGGATTGAAACGGCTTAAACCGGTTTAAACCGGATAAAACCGGATTGAACTGGTTTACACCGGATAAAACAGGAATGAACTGGCTTAAAATGGTTTAAACCAGATAAAACCGGATTGAACCGGATTAAACTGATTTTAACCGGATAGAACCGGTTTAAACCGGATAAAACAAGGTTGAATCGGTTTAAACCGGATAAAACCGGATTGAACAGGTTTAAACCCGATAAAACCAGATTGAACCGGTATAAACTGGATAAAACCGGATTGAACTGGCTTAAACCGGTTTAAACCGGATAAAACCGGATTTAACCAGTTTAAACAGGATAAAACCGGATTGAACCGGTTGGAACCGGATAAAACCATATTGAACCGGTTTAAACCGGATAAAATCGGATTGAACCGGATTGAACCGGTTTAAACCGGATAAAACCATATTGAACCGTTTTAAACCGGTTTAAACTGGATAAAAGCGGATTGAACCGGTTTAAACCGGATAAAACCGGATTAAAGCGCTTTAAACCGGTATAAACCGCATAAAACCGGATTGAACCGGTTTAAACCGGACAAAACCGTATTTAACTGGCTTAAACCGGTTTAAACCGGATAAAACCGGATTAAACCGGTTTAAAGTGGTTTAAACCGGATAAAATCGGATTGTACCGGTTTAAACCGGATAAAGCCGGATGGAACCAGTTTAAAACGGTTTAAACTGCCTAAAATCGGATTGTACTGGTTTAAACCGGATAAAGCCGGATGGAACCGGTTTAAACCGGATAAGACCAGAATGAACAGGTTTAACCCGGATAAAACCTGATTGAACCAGCTTAAACCGGTTTAAACCGGATAAAACCGGACTGAATTGATTTAAACCGGATAAAAAAGGATTGAACAGGTTTAAACCGGTTTAAACCGTATAAAACCATATTGAACCGGATTAAACCTGATAAAACCGGATTGAACCGGTTTAAACCGGTTTCTACTGGATAAAACCGGATTGAATCGGCTTAAACTGGTTTCAACCAGATAAAACCGGATTGAACCGGTTTAAAGCGGTTTAAACCGGATAAAAACAGATTGAAATGGTTTAAACTGGATAAAAACGGATTGAACCGGTTTAAACCGGTTTAAACCGGAGAGAACCGGTTTGAACCGGGTAAAAACGGATTGAACCGGTTTAAACCGGTTTAAACGGGAGAAAACCGGATTAAACTGGTGGAAACCGGATAAAACCGGATTCAACCGGTTTAAACCGGTTTCAACTGGATAGAACCGGATAGAACCGGATTAAACCGGATAAAAACGGATTGAAACGGCTTAAACCGGTTTATACTGGCTAAATCCGGATTGAACCGGTTTAAACCGGATAAAACCGGATTGAACCGGCTTAAACCGGTTTAAACCGGATAAAACCGGATTAAACCGGTTTAAAGCGGTTTGAACCGGGTAAAACCAGATTGAACCGGTTTAAACTGGATAAAACCGGATTGTACCGGTTTGAACCGGATAAAACCATATTGAACCGGTTTAAACCGGATAAACCCGGATTGAACCGGTTTGAACCGGATAAAACCATATTGAACCGGTTTAAACCGGATAAAACCGGATTGAACCGGATTGAACCGGTTTAAACCGGATAAAACCATATTGAACCGTTTTAAACCGGATAAGACTGGATTGAACCGGCTTAAACCGCTTTAAACCGGATAAAACCAGATTGAACCGGTTTAAACCGGTTAAAACCGGAGAGAACCGGTTTAAACCAGATAAAACCAGATTGAACCGGTTTAAATTGAACCGGTTTAAACCGGATAAAACCGGATTGTAACGGTTTAAATCTTATAAAACCGGATTGAACCTGTTTAAACAGTTTTCAACCGGATAGAACCGGATAGAACCGGTTTAAACCGGATAAAACCGGACTGAACCAGTTTAATACGGTTTCAACCAGATAGAACCGGATAGAACAGGTTTAAACCGTTTAAAACCAGATTGAACCGGTTTAAACCGGCTTAAACCAGATAAAACCGGATTGAACCATTTTAAACTGGTTTAAACCGGATTGAAGCGGCTTTAACCGGTTTAAACCGGATAAAACCGGATTGAACCTGTTTAAACCCGATAAAACCAGATTGAACCGGTATAAAATGGACAAAACCGGATTGAACCGGCTTGAACCGGTTTAAATCGGATAAAACCGGCTTGAACCGGTTTAAATCGGATAAAACCGGATTGAACCAGTTTAAACCGGATAAAACCGGATTGAACCGGTTTAAAGCGGTTTAAACCGGATAAAAACAGATTGAAACGGTTTAAAGTGGATAAAACCGTATTGAACCGTTTCAAACCGGTTTAAACAGGAGAGAACCGGTTTAAACCGGATGAAAACGGATTGAACCGGTTTAAACCGGTTTAAACAGGATAAAACCGGATTGAACTGGTGTAAACCGGATAAAACCGGATAGAACCGGTTGATACCGGTTTCAAACGGACAGAACCGGATAGAACCGGTTCAAACCGGATAAAAACGGACTGAACCGGTTTAAACCGGATAAAACTGGATTGAACTGGTTTGAACCGGTTTAAAATGGATAAAACCGAATTGAACCGGTTTAAACTGGATAAAACCGGATTGAACCAGTTTAAACCAGTTTAAACCGGAGAGAACCGGTTTAAACCGGATAAAACCGGATTAAACTGGCTTAAAACGGTTTAAAACGGATAAAACCGGATTAAACCGGCTTAAACTGGTTTTAACCGGATAGAACCGGTTTAAACTGGATAAAACCGGATTGAACTGGTTTAAACCGGTTTAAACCAGATAAAAACAGGTTGAATCGGTTTAAAACAGATAAAACCAGACTGAACCGGTTTAATACGGTTTCAAGCAGATAGAACCGGATAGAACCGGTTTAAACCGTTTAAAACCGGATTGAACCGGCTTAAACCGGTTTAAACCAGATAAAACCGGATTGAACCGGTTTAAACCCGATAAAACCAGATTGAACCGGTATAAACTGGATAAAACCGGATTGAACCGGCTTAAACCGGTTTAAATTGGATAAAACCGGATTGAACCAGTTTAAACCGGATAAAACCGGATTGAACCGGTTTAAAGTGGTTTAAACCGGATAAAAACAGATTGAAACGGTTTAAAGTGGATAAAACCAGATTGAACCGTTTCAAACCGGTTTAAACAGGAGAGAACCGGTTTAAACCTGATGAAAACGGATTGAACAGGTTTAAACCGGTTTAAACAGGATAAAACCGGATTGAACTGGTGTAAACCGGATAAAACCGGATTGATCCGGTTCAAACCGGATAAAAACGGACTGAACCGGCTTAAACCGCTTTAAACTGGCTAAAACCGGATTGAACCAGTCTAAACCGGATAAAACCGGATTGAACCACCTTAAACCGGTTTAAACCGAATAAAACAGAATTAAACCGGTTTAAAGCGGTTTAAACCGGGTAAAACCAGATTGAAATGGTTTAAACCGGATAAAACCGGATTGAACCGGTTTAAACCGGATAAAACCGGATTGAACCAGCTTAAACCGTTTTAAACCGAATAAAACCGGATTAAACCGGTTTAAAGCGGTTTAAACCGGGTAAAACCAGATTGAACCGGTTTAAACCGGATAAAACCGGATTGAAGCGGTTTAAACCACTTTAAACCGGAGAAAACCGGTTTAAACCGGATAAAACTGGATTGAACTGCTTTGAACCGGTTTAAAATGGATAAAACCGAATTGAACTGGTTTAAACTGGATAAAACCGGATTGAACCAGTTTAAACCGGTTTAAGCTGGAGAGAACCGGTTTAAACCGGATAAAACCGGATTGAACTGGTTTAAACCGGTTTAAACCGCATAGAACCGGATAGAAACGGTTTAAACCGGATAAAACCGGAATTAACTGGCTTAAAACGGTTTAAACCGGATTAAACCGGATTGAAAAGGCTTAAACTGGTTTTAACCAGATAGAACCGGTTTAAACTGGATAAAACCGGATTGAACCGGTTTAAACCAGTTTAAACCAGATAAAACCAGGTTGAATCGGTTTAAACCAGATAAAACCAGACTGAACCGGTTTAATACGGTTTCAACCAGATAGAACCGGATAGAAACGGTTTAAACCGTTTAAAACCGGATTGAACCGGTTTAAACTGGTTTAAACCAGATAAAACCGGATTGAACCAGTTTAAACCGGTTTAAACCGGATTGAACCGGTTTAAACTGCTTTAAACGAGATAAAACCGGATTGATCCGGTTTAAACCCGATAAAACCAGATTGAACCGGTATAAACTGGATAAAACCGGATTGAACCGGCTTAAACCGATTTAAACCGGATAAAACCGGATTGAACTGGTTTAAACTGGTTTAAACTGGATAAAACCGGATTGAACCGATTTAAACCAGTTTCAACCGGATAAAACCGGATTGAACCGGTTTAAACCAGTTTCAACTGGATAAAACCGGATTGAACCGGCTTAAACCGGTTTAAACCGGATAAAACCGGATTGAACCGGCTTAAACCGGTTTAAAGTGGATAAAACCGGTTTGAACCGGTTGAAACCGGTTAAAACCGGAGAGAACCGGTTTAAACCGGATAAAACCGGATTGAACCGGCTTAAACCGGTTTAAACCGGATAATTCTGGATTGAAACTGCTTAAACCGGTTTGAACCAGATAAAACCAGATTGAACCGGTTTAAACCGGATAAACCTGGACTGAACCGGTTTCAACTGGATAAAACCGATTGAACCGGCTTAAACCGGTTTAAACGGGATAAAACCAGATTGAACCGGTTTAAATCGGATAAAACCGGATTGTACCGGTTTAAACCGGTTAAAACCTGAGAGAACCGGTTTAAACCGGATAAAATCGGATTGAACCGGCTTAAACCGGTTTAAACCGGATAAAACCGGATTGAACCGGTTTAAACCAGTTTAAACCAGATAAAACCGGATTGTAACGGTTTAAAACTTATAAAACCGGACTGAAACTGTTTAAACCGGTTTCAACCAGATAGAACCAGATAGAACCGGTTTAAACCGGATAATAGCGGATTGAAACGGCTTAAACCGGTTTAAACCGGATAAAACCGGATTGAACCGTTTTAAACCAGATAAAACCGGATAGAACCGGCTTAAACCAGTTTAAACCGGATAAAACCGGATTGAACCGGTTTAAAGCGGATAAAAACGGATTGAACCGGCTTAAACCAGTTGAAACCGGATAAAACAGGATTGAACCGGTTTAAACCAGTTTAAACCGGATAAAACCGGATTGAACCGGTTTAAACTGGATAAAACTGGATTGAACTGGTTTGAACCGGTTTAAAATGGATAAAATCGAATTGAACCAGTTTAAACTGGATAAAACCGGATTGAACCAGTTTAAACCGGTTTAAACTGGAGAGAACCGGTTTAAACCGGATAAAACCAGATTGAACTGGTTTAAACCGGTTTAAACCGCATAGAACCGGATAGTAACGGTTTAAAACGGATAAAACCGGAATGAACTGGCTTAAAACGGTTTAAACCGGATAAAACCGGATTGAACCGGCTTAAACTGGTTTTAACCGGATAGAACCGGTTTAAACTGGATAAAACCAGATTGAACCGGTTTAAACCGGTTTAAACTGGAGAGAACCGGTTTAAACCGGATAAAACCGGATTGAACTGGTTTAAACCGGTTTAAACCGCATAGAACCGGATAGTAACGGTTTAAAACGGATAAAACCGGAATGAACTGGCTTAAAACGGTTTAAACCGGATAAAACCGGATTGAACCGGCTTAAACTGGTTTTAACCGGATAGAACCGGTTTAAACTGGATAAAACCAGATTGAACCGGTTTAAACCGGTTTAAACCAGATAAAACAGATTGAATCGGTTTAAAACAGATAAAACCGGACTGAACCGGTTTAAACCCAATAAAACCAGATTGAACCGGTATAAACCGAATAAAACCGGATTCAACCGGTTTAAACCGGTTTCAACCGGATAGAACCGGATAGAACCGGATTAAACTGGATAAAAACGGATTGAACCGGCTTAAACCGGTTTATACGGGCTAAATCCGGATTGAACCGGCTTAAACCGGATAAAATCGGATTGAACCGGCTTAAACCGGTTTAAACCGGATAAAACCGAATTAAACCGGTTTGAAGCGGTTTAAACCGGGTAAAACCAGATTGAACCGGTTTAAACCGGATAAAACCGGATTGAACCGGTTTAAACCGATTTAAACTGGACACAACCGGTTTAAACCGGTTAAAACCGGATTGAACTGGTTTAAACCGGTTTAAACCAGATAGAACCGGAGAGAAACGGTTTAAACCGGATAAAACCGGAATGAACTGGCTTAAAACTGTTTAAAACGGATAAAACCGGATTGAACCGGCTTAAACTGGTTTTAACCGGAGAGAACCGGTTTAAACCAGATAAAACCGATTGAACCGGTTTAAACTGGATTAAACCGGATAAAACCAGGTTGAATCGGTTTAAACCGGATGAAACCAGATTGAACCGGTTTAATACGGTTTGAACCAGATAAAACCGGATTGAACCAGTTTAAACCGCTTTAAACCGGATTGAACCGGCTTAAACCGGTTTGAACCGGATAAAACCGGATTGAACGAGTTTAAACCGGATAAAACCGGATTGAACCGGTTTAAACCGGTTTAAACTGGATGAAACCAGATTGAACAGGTTAAAACCGAATAAAAGCAGATTGAACCGTTTTAAACCTGTTTTAACCGGATAAAACCGGAATGATCTGGTTTAAACTGGTTTAAACCGGATAGAACCGGATAGAACCGGTTTAAACCGGATAAAACCGGAATGAACTGGCTTAAACCCGTTTAAACCGGATAGAACCGGTTTAAACCAGATAAAACCGGATTGAACCAGTATAAACCGCTTTAAACCGGATAAAACCAGATTGAATCGGTTCAAAGCGGATAAAACCGGATTGAACCGGTTTAATACGGTTTCAACCGGATAGAATCGGATAGAAACGGTTTAAACAGGATAAAACCGGATTGAACCGGTTTACACTGGTTTCAACCGGATAGAACTGGATAGAACCAGTTAAAACTGGATAAAATCGGATTGAACCGGTTTACACCGGTTTCAACTGGATAAAACCGGATTAAACCGGCTTAAACCGGTTTAAACAGGATAAAACCAGATTGAACCGGTTTAAACTGGATAAAACCGGATTGAACCGGCTTAAACCGGTTTAAACCGGATAAAACCAGATTGAACCGGTTTAAACCGGATAAAACCGGATTGAACCGGTTTAAACCGGTTAAAACCAGAGAGAACCGGTTTAAACCGGATAAAACCGGATTGAACCGGTTTAAACCGGTTTAAACCGGATAAAACCGGATTGTAATGGTTTAAACCTTATAAAACCGGACTGAACCTGTTTAAACCGGTTTCAACCGGATAGAACCAGATAGAACCGGTTTAAACTGGATAATACCGGATTGAAACGGCTTAAACGGGTTTAAACCGGATAAAACTGGATTGAACCGGTTTAAACCGGATAAAACCGGATTGAACTGGTTTAAACCGGTTTAAACCGCATAGAACCGGATAGAAACCGTTTAAACCGGATAAAACCGGAATCAACTGGCATAAAACGGTTTAAAACGGATAAAACCGGATTGAACCGGCTTAAACTGGTTTTAACCGGATAGAACGGGTTTAAACTGGATAAAACCGGATTGAACCGGTTTAAACCGGTTTAAACCAGATGAAACCAGGTTGAATCGGTTTAAACCAGATAAAAACGGACTGAACCGGTTTAATACGGTTTCAACCAGATAGAACCGGATAGAACCGGTTTAAACCGTTTAAAACCGGATTGAACCGGTTTAAACCGGTTTAAACCAGATAAAACCGGATCGAACCAGTTTAAACCGGTTTATACCGGATTGAAGTGGCTTAAACCGGTTTAAACCAGATAAAACCGGATTGAACCGGCTTAAACCGGTTTAAATCGGATAAAACCGGATTGAACCAGTTTAAACCGGATAAAACCGGATTCAACCGGTTTAAAGTGGTTTAAACCGGATAAAAACAGATTTAAACGGTTTAAATTGGAGAAAACCGGATTGAACCGTTTCAAACCGGTTTAAACAGGAGAGAACCGGTTTAAACCGGATGAAAACGGATTGAACCGGTTTAAACCGGTTTAAACAGGATAAAATCGGATTGAACTGGTGTAAACCGGATAAAACCGGACTGAACAGGTTTAAACCGGTTTCAACTGGACAGAACCGGATAGAACCGGTTCAAACCGGATAAATACGGACAGAACCGGCTTAAACCGGTTTAAACTGGCTAAAACCGGATTGAACTGGTTTAAACCGGATAAAACCGGATTGAACCGGTTTAAACCGGTTTCAACCGGATAGAACCGGATAGAACCGGTTTATACCGGATAAAACCGGATTAAACCTGTTTAAAGCGGTTTAAACCGGGTAAAACCAGATTGAAACGGTTTAAACCGGATAAAACCGGATTGAACCGGTTTAAACCAGTCTAAACCGGAGAAAACCGGTTTAAACCGGATAAAACTGGATTGAACTGGTTTGAACCGGTTTAAACCGCATAGAAACGGATAGAAACGGTTTAAACCGGATAAAACCGGAATGAACTGGCTTAAAACGGTTTAAACCGGATAAAACCGGATTGAACCGGCTTAAACTGGTTTTAACCGGATAGAACCGGTTTAAACTGGATAAAACCGAATTGAACGGGTTTAATACGGTTTCAACCAGATAAAACCAGGTGGAATCGGTTTAAACCAGATAAAACCGGACTGAACCGGTTTAAACCGGTTTAAACCAGATAAAACCGGATTCAACCAGTTTAAACCAGTTTAAACCGGATTGATGCAGCCTAAACCGGTTTAAACCAGATAAAACTGGATTGAACCGGTTTAAACCCGATAAAACCAGATTGAACCGGTATAAACTGGATACAACCGGATTGAACCGGCTTAAACCGGTTTAAACCGGATAAAACCGGATTGAACCAGTTTGAACCGGATACAACCGGATTGAACCGGTTTAAACTGGTTTAAACCGGATAAAACCAGATTGAACCGGTTTAAACAAGTTTCAACCGGATAAAACCGGATTGAACCGGTTTAAACCAGTTTCAACTGTATAAAAACGGATTGAACCGGCTTAAACCGGTTTAAACCGGATAAAACCGGATTGAACCGGCTTAAACCGGTTTAAAGTGGATAAAACCGGATTGAACCGGTTGAAACCGGTTAAAACCGGAGAGAACCGGTTTAAACCGGATAAAACCGGATTGAACCGGCTTAAACCAGTTTAAACCGGATAAAACCGGATTGAACCGGTTTAAACCGGTTTAAACCGGATAATACTGAATTGACACTGCTTAAACCGGTTTAAACCGGATAAAACCGGATTGAACCGGTTTAAACCGGATAAAACCGGACTGAACCGGTTTCAACTGGATAAAACCGGATTGAACCGGCTTAAACCGGTTTACACCGGATAAAGCCAGATTGAACCGGTTTAAATCGGATAAAACCGGATTGAACCGGTTTAAACAGGTTAAAACCGGAGATAACCAGTTTAAACCGGATAAAACCGGATTGAACCGGCTTAAACCGGTTTAAACCGGATAAAACCGGATTGAACCAGTTTAAACCGGTTTAAACCGGATAATACTGGATTAAAACTGCTTAAACCGGTTTAAACCGGATAAAACCGGATTGAACCGGTTTAAACCGGTTAAAACCGGAGAGAACCAGTTTAAACCGGATAAAACTGGATTGAACCGGCTTAAACCGGTTTAAACCGGATAAAACCGGATTGAACCGGTTTAAACCAGTTTAAACCAGATAAAACTGGATTGTAACGGTTTAAACCTTATAAAACCGGACTGAAATTGTTTAAACCGGTTTCAACCAGATAGAACCACATAGAACCGGTTTAAACCGGATAATAGCGGATTGAAACGGCTTAAACCGGTTTAAACCAGATAAAACCGGATTGAACCGTTTTAAACCAGATAAAACCGGATAGAACCGGCTTAAACCAGTTTAAACCAGATAAAAACGGATTGAACCGGTTTAAAGCGGATAAAAACGGATTGAACCGGCTTAAACCGGTTTAAACCGGATAAAACAGGATTGAACCGGTTTAAACCAGTTTAAACCGGATAAAAACAGATTGAACCGGTTTAAACCGGTTTAAACCTGATAAAAGCGGATAGAACCAGTTTTAGCTGGATAAAATCGGATTGAACCTCTTTAAACTGGTTTAAACCCGATAAAACTGGATAGAACCGGTTAAAACCGGTTTAAATCTGATAAAACCTGATTGAACAGTTTTAAACCGGTTTAAACCAGATAAAAGCGGATAGAAACGGATGAAACTGGATAAAAACGGATTGAACCAGTTTACACCGGTTTAAACCAGATAAAACCGGATTGAACCGGTTTAAACCGGTTTAAACCGCATAAAACTGGATTGAAACGGTTTAAACCGGACAAAACCGTATTTAACCGGCTTAAACCGGTTTAAAGCGGTTTAAACCAGATAAAATCGGATTGTACCGGTTTAAACCTGATAAACCGGATGGAACTGGTTTGAACCGGATAAAACCAGAATGAACAGGTTTAATCCGGATAAAACCTGATTGAACCAGCTTAAACCGGTTTAAACCTAATAAAAGCGGATAGAACTAGTTTTAACTGGATAAAACCGGATTGAACCGCTTTAAAGTGGTTTAAACCGGATAAAACCGTATAGAAGCGGTTTAAACCGGTTTAAACCGGATACAACAGGATAAAACCAGTTTAAACCGGTTTAAACCAGATAAAAGCGGAGAGAACCGGTTTAAACCGGATAAAACCGAATAAAACCGGATTGTAACGGTTTAAAACTCATAAAACCGGATTGAACCTGTTTAAACCGGTTTCAACCGGATAGAACATGATAGAACCAGTTTAAACCGGATAAGAGCGGATTGAACCGGATTAAACCTGATAAAACCGGATTGAACCGGTTTCAACCGGTTTCTAACGGATACAAACGGATTGAATCGGCTTAAACTGGTTTCAACCAGATAAAACCGGATTGAACCAGTTTAAAGCGGTTTAAACCGGATAAAAAGAGATTCAAACGGTTTAAACTGGATAAAAGCGGATTGAACCGGTTGAAACCGGTTTAAACCAGAGAGAACCGGTTTAAACCGGGTAAAAACGGATTGAACCGGTTTAAACCGGTTTAAACCGGATAAAACCGGATTGAACTGGTGTAAACCGAATACAACCGGATTCAACCGGTTTAAACCGGTTTCAAGCGGATATAACTGGATAGAACCGGATTAAACCGGATAAAGACGGATTGAACCGGCTTAAACCGGTTTATACTGGCTAAATCCGGATTGAACCGGCTTAAACCGGACAAAACCGGATTGAACCGGCTTAAACGGGTTTAAACAGGATAAAACCGGATTAAACCGGTTTAAAGCGGTTTAAACCGGGTAAAACCAGATTGAACCGGCTTAAACTGGTTTTAACCGGAGAGAACCGGTTTAAACTGGATAAAACCGATTGAACTGGTTTAAACTGGTTTAAACCGGATAAAACCAGGTTGAATCGGTTTAAACCGGATAAAACCAGATAGAACCGGTTTAATTCAGTTTAAACCAGATAAAACCGGATTGAACCAGTTTATACCGCTTTTAACCGGATTGAACCGGCTTAAACCGGTTTAAACCGGATAAAACCGGATTTAACCATTTTAAACCGGATAAAACCGAATTGAACCGGTTTAAACCGGATAAAACCAGATTGAAGCGATTTAAACCAGTTTCAACCGGATAAAACCGGATTGAACCGGTTTAAACCGGTTTCAACCGGATAAAACCGGATTGAACCGGCTTAAACTGGTTTAAACCGGATAAAACCGGATTGAACCGATTTAAACCGGTTTAAACTGGATGAAACCAGATTGAACAGGTTAAAACTGAATAAAACGGGATTGAACCGCTTTAAACCTGTTTTAAACGGATAAAACCGGAATGATCTGGTTTAAACTGGTTTAAACCGGATTGAACCGGATAGAACCGGTTTAAACCGGATAAAACCGGAATGAACTGGCTTAAACCCGTTTAAACCGGATAGAACCGGTTTAAACCGGATAAAGCCGGATTGAACCAGTATAAACCAGTTTAAACCGGATAAAACCAGATTGAATCGGTTCAAAGAGGATAAAACCGGATTGAACCGGTTTAATACGGTTTCAACCGGATAGAACCGGATAGAACCGGTTTAAACCGGATAAAACCGGATTGAACCGGTTTAAACCGGTTTATACCGGATAAACCGGATTGAACCGGTTTACACTAGTTTCAACCGGATAGAACTGGATAGAACCGGTTAAAACTGGATAAAATCGGATTGAACCGGTTTACACCGGTTTCAACCGGATAAAACCGGATTAAACCGGCTTAAACCGGTTTAAACCAGATAAAACCAGATTGAACCGGTTTAAAGCGGATAAAACCGGATTGAACCGGTTTAAACGGTTAAAACCAGAGAGAACCGGTTTAAACTGGATAAAACCGGATTGTAATGGTTTAAACCTTATAAAACCGGACTGAACCTGTTTAAAACCGGTTTCAACCGGATAGAACCAGATAGAACCGGTTTAAACCGGATAATACCGGATTGAAACGGCTTAAAACGGGTTTAAACCGGATAAAACCGGATTGAACCGGTTTAAAAAGAATAAAACCGGATTGAACCGGCTTCAACCAGTTTAAACCAGATAAAACCGGATTGAACCGTTTAAACCGGATAAAAACGGATTGAACCGGTTTAAACCGGTTTAAACCGGATAAAACCAGATTGAATCGGTTCAAACCGGATAAAACCGGATTGAACCGGTTTAATACGACTTCAACCAGATAGAACCGGATAGAACCGGTTTAAACCGGATAAAACCGGATTGAACCGGTTTAAACCAGTTTAAACCGGATAAAAACGGATTGAACCGGTTGAAACCAGTTTCAACCGGATAGAACCGGATAGGACCGGTTAAAACTGGATAAAACCGGATTGAACCGGTTTAAACCGGTTTAAACCGGATAAAACCGGATTGAACCGTCTTAAACCGGTTTAAACCAGATAAAAACAGATTGAACCGGTTTAAACCGGATAAATCCGGATTGAACCGGCTTAAACCAGTTTAAACCAGATAAAACCGGATTGAACCGGTTTAAACCGGATAAAAACGGATTGAACCGGCTTAAACCGGTTTAAACCGGATAAAACCAGATGGAACCGGTTTAAACCGGATAAAACCAGAATGAACAGGTTTAAACCGGATAAAACCAGAATGAACAGGTTTAAACCGGAAAATACCTGATTGAACCAGCTTAAACCGGTTTAAACCGGATAAAACCGGATTGAAACGGTTTAAACCGGATAAAACCGGATTGAACCGGTTTAAACCGGATAAAACCGGATTGAACCAGTTTCAACTGGATAAAACCAGATTGAACCGCTTTAAACCTGTTTCAACCGGATAAAACCGGAATGATCTGGTTTAAACTGGTTTAAACCGGATAGAACCGGATAGAACCGGTTTAAACCGGATATAACCGGAATGAACTGGCTTAAACCCGTTTAAACCGGATAGCACCGGTTTAAACCGGATAAATCCGGATTGAACCAGTATAAACCGGTTTAAATCGGATAAAACCAGATTGAATCGGTTCAAAGCGGATAAAACCGGATTGAACCGGCTTAATACGGTTTCAACCGGATAGAATCGGATAGAAACGGTTTAAACCGGATAAAACCGGATTGAACTGGTTTACACTGGTTTCAACCGGGTAGAACTGGATAGAACCGGTTAAAACTGGATAAAATCGGACTGAACCGGTTTACACCGGTTTCAACCGGGTAAAACGGGATTAAACCGGCTTAAACTGGTTTAAACAGGATAAAACCAGATTGAACCGGTTTAAACTGGATAAAACCGGATTGAACCGGCTTAAACCGGTTTAAACCGGATAAAACCAGATTGAACCGGTTTAAACCGGATAAAACCGGATTGAACCGGTTTAAACCGGTTTAAACAGGATAAAACCGGATTGAACTGGTGTAAACCGGATAAAACCGGACTGAACAGGTTTAAACCGGTTTCAACCGGACAGAACCGGATAGAACCGGTTCAAACCGGATAAAAACGGACAGAACCGGCTTAAACCGGTTTAAACTGGCTAAAACCGGATTGAACCGGTTTAAACCGGATAAAACCGGATTGAACCGGTTTAAACCGGTTTCAACCGGATAGAACCGGATTGAACCAGTTTAAACCGGATAAAACCGGATTGAACCGGTTTAAAGTGGTTTAAACCGGATAAAAACAGATTGAAACGGTTTAAAGTGGATAAAACCGGATTGAACCGTTTCAAACCGGTTTAAACAGGAGAGAACTGGTTTAAACCGGATGAAAACGGATTGAACCGGTTTAAACCAGTTTAAACAGGATAAAACCGGATTGAACTGGTGTAAACCCGATAAAACCGGATAGAACCGGTTTATACCGGTTTCAAACGGACAGAACCGGATAGAACCGGTTCAAACCGGATAAAAACGGACTGAACCGGCTTAAACCGGTTTAAACTGGCTAAAACCGGATTGAACGGGTTTAAATCGGATAAAACCGGATTGAACCGACTTAAACTGGTTTAAACTGGATAAAACCAGATTAAACCAGTTTAAAGCGGTTTAAACCGGGTAAAACCAGATTGAACCGGTTTAAACCGGATAAAACCGGATTGAACCGGTTTAAACTGGATAAAACTGGATTGAACTGGTTTGAACCGGTTTAAAATGGATAAAATCGAATTGAACCGGTTTAAACTGGATAAAACCGGATTGAACCGGTTTAAACCGGTTTAAACCAGATAAAAACAGGTTGAATCGGTTTAAAACAGATAAAATCGGACTGAACCGGTTTAATACGGTTTCAACCAGATAGAACCGGATAGAACCGGTTTAAACCGTTTAAAACCGGATTGAACCGGTTTAAGCCGGTTTAAAGCAGATAAAACCGGATTGAACCAGTTTAAACCGGTTTAAACCGGATTGAAGCGGCTTAAACCGGTTTAAACCAGATAAAACCGGATTGAACCAGTTTAAACCCGATAAAACCAGATTGAACCGGTATAAACTGGATAAAACCGGATTGAACCGGCTTAAACCGGTTTAAATCGGATAAAACCGGATTGAACCGGTTTAAACCGGATAAAACCGGATTGAACCGGTTTAAACCAGTTTAAACCGGAGAAAACCGGTTTAAACCGGATAAAACTGGATTGAACTGGTTTGAACCGGTTTAAAATGGATAAAACCGAATTGAATCGGTTTAAACTGGATAAAACCGGATTGAACCAGTTTAAACCGGTTTAAGCTGGAGAGAACCGGTTTAAACCGGATAAAACCGGATTGAACTGGTTTAAACCGGTTTAAGCCGCATAGAACCGGATAGAAACGGTTTAAACCGGACAAAAACCGGAATTAATTGGCTTAAAACGGTTTAAACCGGATTAAACCGGATTGAAAAGGCTTAAACTGGTTTTAACCAGATAGAACCGGTTTAAACTGGATAAAACCGGATTGAACCGGTTTAAACCGGTTTAAACCAGATAAAACCAGGTTGAATCGGTTTAAACCAGATAAAACCGGACTGAACCGGTTTAATACGGTTTCAACCAGATAGAACCGGATAGAAACGGTTTAAACCGTTTAAAACCGGATTGAACCAGTTTAAACTGGTTTAAACCAGATAAAACCGGATTGAACCAGTTTAAACCGGTTTAAACCGGATTGAACCGGTTTAAACCGGTTTAAACGAGATAAAACCGGATTGAACCGGTTTAAACCCGATAAAACCAGATTGAACCGGTATAAACTGGATAAAACCGGATTGAACCGGCTTAAACCGGTTTAAACCGGATAAAACCGGATTGAACTGGTTTAAACTGGTTTAAAACGGATAAAACCGGATTGAACCGGTTTAAACCAGTTTCAACTGGATAAAACCGGATTGAACCGGCTTAAACCGGTTTAAACCGGATAAAACCGGATTGAACCGGCTTAAACCGGTTTAAAGCGGATAAAACCGGATTGAACCGGTTGAAACCGGTTAAAACCGGAGAGAACCGGTTTAAACCGGATAAAACCGGATTGAACCGGCTTAAACCGGTTTAAACCGGATAATACTGGATTGAAACTGCTTAAACCGGTTTAAACCGGATAAAACCAGATTGAACCGGTTTAAACCGGATAAAACTGGACTGAACCGGTTTCAACTGGATAAAACCGATTGAACCGGCTTAAACCAGTTTAACCCGGATAAAACCAGATTGAACCGGTTTAAATCGGATAAAACCGGATTGTACCGGTTTAAACCGTTTAAAACCTGAGAGAACCGGTTTAAACCGGATAAAATCGGATTGAACCGGCTTAAACCGGTTTAAACCGGATAAAACCGGATTGAACCGGTTTAAACCGGTTTATACTGGCTAAATCCGGATTGAACCGGCTTAAACCGGATAAAACCGGATTGAACCGGCTTAAACCGGTTTAAACTGGATAAAAACGGATTGAACCGGCTTAAACCGGTTTATACTGGCTAAATCCGGATTGAACCGGCTTAAACCGGATAAAACCGGATTGAACCGTCTTAAACCGGTTTAAACCGGATAAATCCGGATTAAACCGTTTTAAAGCGGTTTAAACCGGGTAAAACCAGATTGAACCGGTTTAAACCGGATAAAACCGGATTGAACCGGTTTAAACCGATTTAAACTGGACACAACCGGTTTAAACCGGTTAAAACCGGATTGAACTGGTTTAAACCGGTTTAAACCAGATAGAACCGGTTAGAAACGGTTTAAACCGGATAAAACCGGAATGAACTGGCTTAAAACTGTTTAAAACGGATAAAACCGGATTGAACTGGCTTAAACTGGTTTTAACCGGAGAGAACCGGTTTAAACCAGATAAAACTGATTGAACCGGTTTAAACTGGATTAAACCGGATAAAACCAGGTTGAATCGGTTTAAACCGGATGAAACCAGATTGAACCGGTTTAATACGGTTTGAACCAGATAAAACCGGATTGAACCAGTTTAAACCGCTTTAAACCGGATTGAACCGGCTTAAACCGGTTGGAACCGGATAAAACCGGATTTAACCAGTTTAAACCGGATAAAACCGGATTGAACCGGCTTAAACCGGTTTAAACCGGATAAAACCGGATTGAACCGGTTTAAACCGGTTTAAACTGGATGAAAACAGATTGAACAGGTTAAAACCGAATAAAACCAGATTGAACTGCTTTAAACCTGTTTCAACCGGATAAAACCGGATTGAACCGGTTTAAACCCGATAAAACCAGATTGAACCGGTATAAACTGGATAAAACCGGATTGAACCGGCTTAAACCGGTTTAAATCGGATAAAACCGGATTGAACCAGTTTAAACCGGATAAAACCGGATTGAACTGTTTCAAACCGGTTTAAACAGGAGAGAACCGGTTCAAACCGGATAAAACCGGAATGAACTGGCTTAAACCCGTTTAAACCGGATAGAACCGGTTTAAACCGGATAAAAACGGAATGAAACGGCTTAAACCGGTTTAAACCGAATAAAACCGGATTAAACCGGTTTAAAGCGGTTTAAACCGGGTAAAACCAGATTGAACCGGTTTAAACTGGATTAAACCGGATAAAACCAGGTTGAATCGGTTTAAACCGGATGAAACCAGATTGAACCGGTTTAATACGGTTTGAACCAGATAAAACCGGATTGAACCAGTTTAAACCGCTTTAAACCGGATTGAACCGGCTTAAACCGGTTTGAACCGGATAAAACCGGATTTAACCAGTTTAAACCGGATAAAACCGGATTGAACCGGTTTAAACCGGTTTCAACCGGACAAAACCGGATTGAACCGGTTTAAACTGGATAAAACCAGATTGAACCGGTTTAAACCAGTTTCAACCGGATAAAACCGGATTGAACCGGTTTAAACCGGTTTCAACCGGATGAAACCAGATTGAACCTGCTTAAACCGGTTTAAACCGGATAAAACCGGATTGAACCGGTTTAAACCGGATAAAACCGGATTGAACCGGTTTAAACCGGTTTAAACTGGATGAAACCAGATTGAACAGGTTAAAACCGAATAAAACCAGATTGAACCGCTTTAAACCTGTTTTAACCGGATAAAACCGGAATGATCTGGTTTAAACTGGTTTAAACCGGATAGAACCGGATAGAACCGGTTTAAACCGGATAAAACCGGAATGAACTGGCTTAAACCCGTTTAAACCGGATAGAACCGGTTTAAACCGGATAAAACCGGATTGAACCAGTATAAACCGGTTTAAACCGGATAAAACCAGATTGAATCGGTTCAAAGCGGATAAAACCGGATTGAACCGGTTTAATACGGTTTCAACCGGATAGAATCGGATAGAAACGGTTTAAACAGGATAAAACCGGATTGAACCGGTTTACACTGGTTTCAACCGGATAGAACTGGATAGAACCAGTTAAAACTGGATAAAATCGGATTGAACCGGTTTACACCGGTTTCAACCGGATAAAACCGGATTAAACCGGCTTAAACCGGTTTAAACAGGATAAAACCAGATTGAACCGGTTTAAACTGGATAAAACCGGATTGAACCGGCTTAAACCGGTTTAAACCGGATAAAACCAGATTGAACCGGTTTAAACCGGATAAAACCGGATTGAACCGGTTTAAACCGGTTAAAACCAGAGAGAACCGGTTTAAACCGGATAAAACCGGATTGAACCGGTTTAAACCGGTTTAAACCGGATAAAACCGGATTGTAATGGTTTAAACCTTATAAAACCGGACTGAACCTGTTTAAACCGGTTTCAACCGGATAGAACCAGATAGAACCGGTTTAAACTGGATAATACCGGATTGAAACGGCTTAAACGGGTTTAAACCGGATAAAACCAGATTGAACCGGTTTAAACCGGATAAAACTGGACTGAACCGGTTTCAACTGGATAAAACCGATTGAACCGGCTTAAACCAGTTTAACCCGGATAAAACCAGATTGAACCGGTTTAAATCGGATAAAACCGGATTGTACCGGTTTAAACCGTTTAAAACCTGAGAGAACCGGTTTAAACCGGATAAAATCGGATTGAACCGGCTTAAACCGGTTTAAACCGGATAAAACCGGATTGAACCGGTTTAAACCGGTTTATACTGGCTAAATCCGGATTGAACCGGCTTAAACCGGATAAAACCGGATTGAACCGGCTTAAACCGGTTTAAACTGGATAAAAACGGATTGAACCGGCTTAAACCGGTTTATACTGGCTAAATCCGGATTGAACCGGCTTAAACCGGATAAAACCGGATTGAACCGTCTTAAACCGGTTTAAACCGGATAAATCCGGATTAAACCGTTTTAAAGCGGTTTAAACCGGGTAAAACCAGATTGAACCGGTTTAAACCGGATAAAACCGGATTGAACCGGTTTAAACCGATTTAAACTGGACACAACCGGTTTAAACCGGTTAAAACCGGATTGAACTGGTTTAAACCGGTTTAAACCAGATAGAACCGGTTAGAAACGGTTTAAACCGGATAAAACCGGAATGAACTGGCTTAAAACTGTTTAAAACGGATAAAACCGGATTGAACTGGCTTAAACTGGTTTTAACCGGAGAGAACCGGTTTAAACCAGATAAAACTGATTGAACCGGTTTAAACTGGATTAAACCGGATAAAACCAGGTTGAATCGGTTTAAACCGGATGAAACCAGATTGAACCGGTTTAATACGGTTTGAACCAGATAAAACCGGATTGAACCAGTTTAAACCGCTTTAAACCGGATTGAACCGGCTTAAACCGGTTGGAACCGGATAAAACCGGATTTAACCAGTTTAAACCGGATAAAACCGGATTGAACCGGCTTAAACCGGTTTAAACCGGATAAAACCGGATTGAACCGGTTTAAACCGGTTTAAACTGGATGAAAACAGATTGAACAGGTTAAAACCGAATAAAACCAGATTGAACTGCTTTAAACCTGTTTCAACCGGATAAAACCGGATTGAACCGGTTTAAACCCGATAAAACCAGATTGAACCGGTATAAACTGGATAAAACCGGATTGAACCGGCTTAAACCGGTTTAAATCGGATAAAACCGGATTGAACCAGTTTAAACCGGATAAAACCGGATTGAACCGTTTCAAACCGGTTTAAACAGGAGAGAACCGGTTCAAACCGGATAAAACCGGAATGAACTGGCTTAAACCCGTTTAAACCGGATAGAACCGGTTTAAACCGGATAAAAACGGAATGAAACGGCTTAAACCGGTTTAAACCGAATAAAACCGGATTAAACCGGTTTAAAGCGGTTTAAACCGGGTAAAACCAGATTGAACCGGTTTAAACTGGATTAAACCGGATAAAACCAGGTTGAATCGGTTTAAACCGGATGAAACCAGATTGAACCGGTTTAATACGGTTTGAACCAGATAAAACCGGATTGAACCAGTTTAAACCGCTTTAAACCGGATTGAACCGGCTTAAACCGGTTTGAACCGGATAAAACCGGATTTAACCAGTTTAAACCGGATAAAACCGGATTGAACCGGTTTAAACCGGTTTCAACCGGACAAAACCGGATTGAACCGGTTTAAACTGGATAAAACCAGATTGAACCGGTTTAAACCAGTTTCAACCGGATAAAACCGGATTGAACCGGTTTAAACCGGTTTCAACCGGATGAAACCAGATTGAACCGGCTTAAACCGGTTTAAACCGGATAAAACCGGATTGAACCGGTTTAAACCGGATAAAACCGGATTGAACCGGTTTAAACCGGTTTAAACTGGATGAAACCAGATTGAACAGGTTAAAACCGAATAAAACCAGATTGAACCGCTTTAAACCTGTTTTAACCGGATAAAACCGGAATGATCTGGTTTAAACTGGTTTAAACCGGATAGAACCGGATAGAACCGGTTTAAACCGGATAAAACCGGAATGAACTGGCTTAAACCCGTTTAAACCGGATAGAACCGGTTTAAACCGGATAAAACCGGATTGAACCAGTATAAACCGGTTTAAACCGGATAAAACCAGATTGAATCGGTTCAAAGCGGATAAAACCGGATTTAACCGGTTTAATACGGTTTCAACCGGATAGAATCGGATAGAAACGGTTTAAACAGGATAAAACCGGATTGAACCGGTTTACACTGGTTTCAACCGGATAGAACTGGATAGAACCAGTTAAAACTGGATAAAATCGGATTGAACCGGTTTACACCGGTTTCAACCGGATAAAACCGGATTAAACCGGCTTAAACCGGTTTAAAAAGGATAAAACCAGATTGAACCGGTTTAAACTGGATAAAACCGGATTGAACCGGCTTAAGCCGGTTTAAACCGGATAAAACCAGATTGAACCGGTTTAAACCGGATAAAACCGGATTGAACCGGTTTAAACCGGTTAAAACCAGAGAGAACCAGTTTAAACCGGATAAAACCGGATTGAACCGGTTTAAACCGGTTTAAACCGGATAAAACCGGATTGTAATGGTTTAAACCTTATAAAACCGGACTGAACCTGTTTAAACCGGTTTCAACCGGATAGAACCAGATAGAACCGGTTTAAACTGGATAATACCGGATTGAAACGGCTTAAACGGGTTTAAACCGGATAAAACCGGATTGAACCGGTTTAAACCGGATAAAACCGGATTGAACTGGTCTAAACCGGTTTAAACCGCATAGAACCGGATAGAAACGGTTTAAACCGGATAAAACCGGAATGAACTGGCATAAAACGGTTTAAAACGGATAAAACCGGATAGAACCGGCTTAAACTGGTTTTAACCGGATAGAACGGGTTTAAACTGGATAAAACCGGATTGAACCGGTTTAAACCGGTTTAAACCAGATAAAACCAGGTTGAATCGGTTTAAACCAGATAAAAACGGACTGAACCGGTTTAATACGGTTTCAACCAGATAGAACCGGATAGAACCGGTTTAAACCGTTTAAAACCGGATTGAACCGGTTTAAACTGGTTTAAACCAGATAAAACCGGATTGAACCTGTTTAAACCGGTTTCAACCGGATAGAACAGGATAGAACCAGTTTAAACCGGATAAGACCGGATTGAACCGGATTAAACCGGTTTAAACCGGATAAAACCGGATTGAACCAGTTTAAACCGGATAAAACCGGATTGAACCGGCTTAAACCGGTTTAAAGCGGATAAAACCGGATTGAACCGGCTTAAACCGGTTTAAATCGGATAAAACCGGATTGAACCAGTTTAAACCGGATAAAACCGGATTGAACCGGCTTAAACCGGTTTAAACCGGATAAAACCGGATTGAACCGGCTTAAACCGGTTTAAAGCGGATAAAACCGGATTGAACCGGTTGAAACCGGTTAAAACCGGAGAGAACCGGTTTAAACCGGATAAAACCGGATTGAACCGGCTTAAACCGGTTTAAACCGGATAATACTGGATTGAATCTGCTTAAACCGGTTTAAACCGGATAAAACCAGATTGAACCGGTTTAAACCGGATAAAACTGGACTGAACCGGTTTCAACTGGATAAAACCGATTGAACCGGCTTAAACCAGTTTAACCCGGATAAAACCAGATTGAACCGGTTTAAATCGGATAAAACCGGATTGTACCGGTTTAAACCATTTAAAACCTGAGAGAACCGGTTTAAACCGGATAAAATCGGATTGAACCGGCTTAAACCGGTTTAAACCGGATAAAACCGGATTGAACCGGTTTAAACCAGTTTAAACCAGATAAAACCGGATTGTAACGGTTTAAAACTTATAAAACCGGACTGAAACTGTTTAAACCGGTTTCAACCAGATAGAACCAGATTGAACCGGTTTAAACCGGATAATAGCGGATTGAAACGGCTTAAACCGGTTTAAACCAGATAAAACCGGATTGAACCGTTTTAAACCAGATAAAACCGGATAGAACCGGCTTAAACCAGTTTAAACCGGATAAAACCGGATTGAACCGGTTTAAAGTGGATAAAAACGGATTGAACCGGCTTAAACCAGTTTAAACCGGATAAAACAGGATTGAACCGGTTTAAACCAGTTTAAACCGGATAAAACCAGATTGAACCGGTTTAAACTAGATAAAAGCGGATAGAAACGGATTAAACTGGATAAAAACGGATTGAACCAGTTTACACCGGTTTAAAAAAGATAAAACCGGATTGAACCGGTTTAAACCACATAAAACCGGATTGAACCGGTTTAAACCGGACAAAACCGTATTTAACCGGCTTAAACCGGTTTAAACCAGATAAAACCGGATTAAACCGGTTTAAAGCGGTTTAAATCGGATAAAATCGGATTGTACCGGTTTAAACCGGATAAAGCCGGATGGAACCGGTTTAAACCGGATAAAACCAGAATGAACAGGTTTAACCTGGATAAAACCTGATTGAACCAGCTTAAACCGGTTTAAACCTGATAAAAGCGGATAGAACCAGTTTTAACCGGATAAAACCGGATTGAAACGCTTTAAACTGGTTTAAACCCTATAAAAACGGATAGAAGAGGTTTAAAACGGTTTAAACCGGTTAAAACCAGATAGAAGCGGTTTAAACCGGTTTAAACCGGATACAACAGGATAAAACCAGTTTAAACCGGTTTAAACCAGATAAAAGCAGAGAGAACCGGTTTAAACCGGATAAAACCGAATAAAACCGGATTGTAACGGTTTAAAACTCATAAAACCGGATTGAACCTGTTTAAACCGGTTTCAACCGGATAGAACAGGATAGAACCAGTTTAAACCGGATAAGACCGGATTGAACCGGATTAAACCTGATAAAACCGGATTGAACCGGTTTAAACCGGTTTCTACCAGATAAAACCGGATTGAATCGGCTTAAACTGGTTTCAACCAGATAAAACCGGTTTGAACCGGTTTAAAGCGGTTTAAACCGGATAAAAACAGATTCAAACGGTTTAAACTGAATAAAAGCGGATTGAACCGGTTTAAACCGGTTTAAACCGGAGAGAACCGGTTTAAACCGGGTAAAAACGGATTGAACCGGTTTAAACCGGTTTAAACCGGATAAAACCGGATTGAACTGGTGTAAACCGAATAAAACCGGATTCAACCGGTTTAAACCGGTTTCAACCGGATAGAACCGGATAGAACCGGATTAAACTGGATAAAAACGGATTGAACCGGCTTAAACCGGTTTATACGGGCTAAATCCGGATTGAACCGGCTTAAACCGGATAAAACCGGATTGAACCGGCTTAAACCGGTTTAAACCGGATAAAACCGAATTAAACCGGTTTGAAGCGGTTTAAACCGGGTAAAACCAGATTGAACTGGTTTAAACCGGATAAAACCGGATTGAACCGGTTTAAACCGATTTAAACTGGACACAACCGGTTTAAACCGGTTAAAACCGGATTGAACTGGTTTAAACCGGTTTAAACCAGATAGAACCGGATAGAAACGGTTTAAACCGGATAAAACCGGAATGAACTGGCTTAAAACTGTTTAAAACGGATAAAACCGGATTGAACCGGCTTAAACTGGTTTTAACCGGAGAGAACCGGTTTAAACCAGATAAAACCGATTGAACCGGTTTAAACTGGATTAAACCGGATAAAACCAGGTTGAATCGGTTTAAACCGGATGAAACCAGATTGAACCGGTTTAATACGGTTTGAACCAGATAAAACCGGATTGAACCAGTTTAAACCGCTTTAAACCGGATTGAACCGGCTTAAACCGGTTTGAACCGGATAAAACCGGATTTAACCAGTTTAAACCGGATAAAACCGGATTGAACCGGTTTAAACCGGTTTCAACCGGACAAAACCGGATTGAACCGGTTTAAACTGGATAAAACCAGATTGAACCGGTTTAAACCAGTTTCAACCGGATAAAACCGGATTGAACCGGTTTAAACCGGTTTCAACCGGATGAAACCGGATTGAACCAGCTTAAACCGGTTTAAACCGGATAAAACCGGATTGAACCGGTTTAAACCGGTTTAAACTGGATGAAACCAGATTGAACAGGTTAAAACCGAATAAAACCAGATTGAACCGCTTTAAACCTGTTTTAACCGGATAAAACCGGAATGATCTGGTTTAAACTGGTTTAAACCGGATAGAACCGGATAGAACCGGTTTAAACCGGATAAAACCGGATTGAACCAGTATAAACCGGTTTAAACCGGATAAAACCAGATTGAATCGGTTCAAAGCGGATAAAACCGGATTGAACCGGTTTAATACGGTTTCAACCGGATAGAATCGGATAGAAACGGTTTAAACAGGATAAAACCGGATTGAACCGGTTTACACTGGTTTCAACCGGATAGAACTGGATAGAACCAGTTAAAACTGGATAAAATCGGATTGAACCGGTTTACACCGGTTTCAACCGGATAAAACCGGATTAAACCGGCTTAAACCGGTTTAAACAGGATAAAACCAGATTGAACCGGTTTAAACTGGATAAAACCGGATTGAACCGGCTTAAACCGGTTTAAACCGGATAAAACCAGATTGAACCGGTTTAAACCGGATAAAACCGGATTGAACCGGTTTAAACCGGTTAAAACCAGAGAGAACCGGTTTAAACCGGATAAAACCGGATTGAACCGGTTTAAACCGGTTTAAACCGGATAAAACCGGATTGTAATGGTTTAAACCTTATAAAACCGGACTGAACCTGTTTAAACCGGTTTCAACCGGATAGAACCAGATAGAACCGGTTTAAACTGGATAATACCGGATTGAAACGGCTTAAACGGGTTTAAACCGGATAAAACCAGATTGAACCGGTTTAAACCGGATAAAACCGGATTGAACTGGTTTAAACCGGTTTAAACCGCATAGAACCGGATAGAAACGGTTTAAACCGGATAAAACCGGAATGAACTGGCATAAAACGGTTTAAAACGGATAAAACCGGATTGAACCGGCTTAAACTGGTTTTAACCGGATAGAACGGGTTTAAACTGGATAAAACCGGATTGAACCGGTTTAAACCGGTTTAAACCAGATAAAACCAGGTTGAATCGGTTTAAACCAGATAAAAACGGACTGAACCGGTTTAATACGGTTTCAACCAGATAGAACCGGATAGAACCGGTTTAAACCGTTTAAAACCGGATTGAACCGGTTTAAACTGGTTTAAACCAGATAAAACCGGATTGAACCAGTTTAAACCGGTTTAAACCGGATTGAACCGGTTTAAACTGCTTTAAACGAGATAAAACCGGATTGATCCGGTTTAAACCCGATAAAACCAGATTGAACCGGTATAAACTGGATAAAACCGGATTGAACCGGTTTAAACTGCTTTAAACGAGATAAAACCGGATTGATCCGGTTTAAACCCGATAAAACCAGATTGAACCGGTATAAACCGGATAAAACCGGATTGAACTGGTTTAAACTGGTTTAAACTGGATAAAACCGGATTGAACCGATTTAAACCAGTTTCAACCGGATAAAACCGGATTGAACCGGTTTAAACCAGTTTCAACTGGATAAAACCGGATTGAACCGGCTTAAACCGGTTTAAACCGGATAAAACCGGATTGAACCGGCTTAAACCGGTTTAAAGTGGATAAAACCGGTTTGAACCGGTTGAAACCGGTTAAAACCGGAGAGAACCGGTTTAAACCGGATAAAACCGGATTGAACCGGCTTAAACCGGTTTAAACCGGATAATTCTGGATTGAAACTGCTTAAACCGGTTTGAACCGGATAAAACCAGATTGAACCGGTTTAAACCGGATAAACCTGGACTGAACCGGTTTCAACTGGATAAAACCGATTGAACCGGCTTAAACCGGTTTAAACGGGATAAAACCAGATTAAACCGGTTTAAATCGGATAAAACCGGATTGTACCGGTTTAAACCGGTTAAAACCTGAGAGAACCGGTTTAAACCGGATAAAATCGGATTGAACCGGCTTAAACCGGTTTAAACCGGATAAAACCGGATTGAACCGGTTTAAACCAGTTTAAACCAGATAAAACCGGATTGTAACGGTTTAAAACTTATAAAACCGGACTGAAACTGTTTAAACCGGTTTCAACCAGATAGAACCAGATAGAACCGGTTTAAACCGGATAATAGCGGATTGAAACGGCTTAAACCGGTTTAAACCAGATAAAACCGGATTGAACCGTTTTAAACCAGATAAAACCGGATAGAACCGGCTTAAACCAGTTTAAACCGGATAAAACCGGATTGAACCGGTTTAAAGCGGATAAAAACGGATTGAACCGGCTTAAACCAGTTGAAACCGGATAAAACAGGATTGAACCGGTTTAAACCAGTTTAAACCGGATAAAACCGGATTGAACCGGTTTAAACTGGATAAAACTGGATTGAACTGGTTTGAACCGGTTTAAAATGGATAAAATCGAATTGAACCAGTTTAAACTGGATAAAACCGGATTGAACCAGTTTAAACCGGTTTAAACTGGAGAGAACCGGTTTAAACCGGATAAAACCGGATTGAACTGGTTTAAACCGGTTTAAACCGCATAGAACCGGATAGTAACGGTTTAAAACGGATAAAACCGGAATGAACTGGCTTAAAACGGTTTAAACCGGATAAAACCGGATTGAACCGGCTTAAACTGGTTTTAACCGGATAGAACCAGTTTAAACTGGATAAAACCAGATTGAACCGGTTTAAACCGGTTTAAACCAGATAAAACAGATTGAATCGGTTTAAAACAGATAAAACCGGACTGAACCGGTTTAAACCCAATAAAACCAGATTGAACCGGTATAAACCGAATAAAACCGGATTCAACCGGTTTAAACCGGTTTCAACCGGATAGAACCGGATAGAACCGGATTAAACTGGATAAAAACGGATTGAACCGGCTTAAACCGGTTTATACGGGCTAAATCCGGATTGAACCGGCTTAAACCGGATAAAATCGGATTGAACCGGCTTAAACCGGTTTAAACCGGATAAAACCGGATTAAACCGGTTTGAAGCGGTTTAAACCGGGTAAAACCAGATTGAACCGGTTTAAACCGGATAAAACCGGATTGAACCGGTTTAAACCGATTTAAACTGGACACAACCGGTTTAAACCGGTTAAAACCGGATTGAACTGGTTTAAACCGGTTTAAACCAGATAGAACCGGAGAGAAACGGTTTAAACCGGATAAAACCGGAATGAACTGGCTTAAAACTGTTTAAAACGGATAAAACCGGATTGAACCGGCTTAAACTGGTTTTAACCGGAGAGAACCGGTTTAAACCAGATAAAACCGATTGAACCGGTTTAAACTGGATTAAACCGGATAAAACCAGGTTGAATCGGTTTAAACCGGATGAAACCAGATTGAACCGGTTTAATACGGTTTGAACCAGATAAAACCGGATTGAACCAGTTTAAACCGCTTTAAACCGGATTGAACCGGCTTAAACCGGTTTGAACCGGATAAAACCGGATTGAACGAGTTTAAACCGGATAAAACCGGATTGAACCGGTTTAAACCGGTTTAAACTGGATGAAACCAGATTGAACAGGTTAAAACCGAATAAAAGCAGATTGAACCGTTTTAAACCTGTTTTAACCGGATAAAACCGGAATGATCTGGTTTAAACTGGTTTAAACCGGATAGAACCGGATAGAACCGGTTTAAACCGGATAAAACCGGAATGAACTGGCTTAAACCCGTTTAAACCGGATAGAACCGGTTTAAACCAGATAAAACCGGATTGAACCAGTATAAACCGGTTTAAACCGGATAGAACTGGATAGAACCAGTTAAAACTGGATAAAATCGGATTGAACCGGTTTACACCGGTTTCAACTGGATAAAACCGGATTAAACCGGCTTAAACCGGTTTAAACAGGATAAAACCAGATTGAACCGGTTTAAACTGGATAAAACCGGATTGAACCGGCTTAAACCGGTTTAAACCGGATAAAACCAGATTGAACCGGTTTAAACCGGATAAAACCGGATTGAACCGGTTTAAACCGGTTAAAACCAGAGAGAACCGGTTTAAACCGGATAAAACCGGATTGAACCGGTTTAAACCGGTTTAAACCGGATAAAACCGGATTGTAATGGTTTAAACCTTATAAAACCGGACTGAACCTGTTTAAACCGGTTTCAACCGGATAGAACCAGATAGAACCGGTTTAAACTGGATAATACCGGATTGAAACGGCTTAAACGGGTTTAAACCGGATAAAACTGGATTGAACCGGTTTAAACCGGATAAAACCGGATTGAACTGGTTTAAACCGGTTTAAACCGCATAGAACCGGATAGAAACCGTTTAAACCGGATAAAACCGGAATCAACTGGCATAAAACGGTTTAAAACGGATAAAACCGGATTGAACCGGCTTAAACTGGTTTTAACCGGATAGAACGGGTTTAAACTGGATAAAACCGGATTGAACTGGTTTAAACCGGTTTAAACCAGATGAAACCAGGTTGAATCGGTTTAAACCAGATAAAAACGGACTGAACCGGTTTAATACGGTTTCAACCAGATAGAACCGGATAGAACCGGTTTAAACCGTTTAAAACCGGATTGAACCGGTTTAAACCGGTTTAAACCAGATAAAACCGGATCGAACCAGTTTAAACCGCTTTAAACCGGATTGAACCGGCTTAAACCGGTTTGAACCGGATAAAACCGGATTTAACCAGTTTAAACCGGATAAAACCGGATTGAACCGGCTTAAACCGGTTTAAACCGGATAAAACCGGATTGAACCGGTTTAAACCGGTTTAAACTGGATGAAAACAGATTGAACAGGTTAAAACCGAATAAAACCAGATTGAACTGCTTTAAACCTGTTTCAACCGGATAAAACCGGAATGATCTGGTTTAAACTGGTTTAAACCGGATAGAACCGGATAGAAGCGGTTTAAACCGGATATAACCGGAATGAACTGGCTTAAACCCGTTTAAACCGGATAGAACCGGTTTTAACCGGATAAATCCGGATTGAACCAGTATAAACCGGTTTAAACCGGAAAAAACCAGATTGAATCGGTTCAAAGCGGATAAAACCGGATTGAACCGGTTTAATACGGTTTCAACCGGATAGAATCGGATAGAAACGGTTTAAACCGGATAAAACCGGATTGAACCGGTTTACACTGGTTTCAACCGGGTAGAACTGGATAGAACCGGTTAAAACTGGATAAAATCGGATTGAACCGGTTTACACCGGTTTCAACCGGATAAAACGGGATTAAACCGGCTTAAAACGGTTTAAACAGGATAAAACCAGATTGAACCGGTTTAAACTGGATAAAACCGGATTGAACCGGCTTAAACCGGTTTAAACCAGATAAAACCAGATTGAACCGGTTTAAACCGGATAAAACCGGATTGAACCGGTTTAAACCGGATAAAACCGGATTGAACCGACTTAAACTGGTTTAAACTGGATAAAACCGGATTAAACCAGTTTAAAGCGGTTTAAACCGGGTAAAACCAGATTGAACCGGTTTAAACCGGATAAAACCGGATTGAACCGGTTTAAACTGGATAAAACTGGATTGAACTGGTTTGAACCGGTTTAAAATGGATAAAATCGAATTGAACCGGTTTAAACTGGATAAAACCGGATTGAACCAGTTTAAACCGGTTTAAACTGGAGAGAACCGGTTTAAACCGGATAAAACCGGATTGAACTGGTTTAAACCGGTTTAAACCGCATAGAACCGGATTGTACCGGCTTAAACTGGTTTTAACCTGATAGAACCGGTTTAAACTGGATAAAACCAGATTGAACCGGTTTAAACCGGTTTAAACCAGATAAAAACAGGTTGAATCGGTTTAAAACAGATAAAACCGGACTGAACCGGTTTAATACGGTTTTAACCAGATAGAACCGGATAGAACCGGTTTAAACCGTTTAAAACCGGATTGAACCGGTTTAAGCCGGTTTAAACCAGATAAAACCGGATTGAACCAGTTTAAACCGGTTTAAACCGGATTGAAGCGGCTTAAACCGGTTTAAACCAGATAAAACCGGATTGAACCGGTTTAAACCCGATAAAACCAGATTGAACCGGTATAAACTGGATAAAACCGGATTGAACCGGCTTAAACCGGTTTAAATCGGATAAAACCGGATTGAACCAGTTTAAACCGGATAAAACCGGATTGAACCGTTTCAAACCGGTTTAAACAGGAGAGAACCGGTTCAAACCGGATAAAACCGGAATGAACTGGCTTAAACCCGTTTAAACCGGATAGAACCGGTTTAAACCGGATAAAAACGGAATGAAACGGCTTAAACCGGTTTAAACCGAATAAAACCGGATTAAACCGGTTTAAAGCGGTTTAAACCGGGTAAAACCAGATTGAACCGGTTTAAACTGGATTAAACCGGATAAAACCAGGTTGAATCGGTTTAAACCGGATGAAACCAGATTGAACCGGTTTAATACGGTTTGAACCAGATAAAACCGGATTGAACCAGTTTAAACCGCTTTTAACCGGATTGAACCGGCTTAAACCGGTTTGAACCGGATAAAACCGGATTTAACCAGTTTAAACCGGATAAAACCGGATTGAACCGGTTTAAACCGGTTTCAACCGGACAAAACCGGATTGAACCGGTTTAAACTGGATAAAACCAGATTGAACCGGTTTAAACCAGTTTCAACCGGATAAAACCGGATTGAACCGGTTTAAACCGGTTTCAACCGGATGAAACCAGATTGAACCGGCTTAAACCGGTATAAACCGGATAAAACCGGATTGAACCGGTTTAAACCGGATTGAACCGGTTTAAACCGGTTTAAACTGGATGAAACCAGATTGAACAGGTTAAAACCGAATAAAACCAGATTGAACCGCTTTAAACCTGTTTTAACCGGATAAAACCGGAATGATCTGGTTTAAACTGGTTTAAACCGGATAGAACCGGATAGAACCGGTTTAAACCGGATAAAACCGGAATGAACTGGCTTAAACCCGTTTAAACCGGATAGAACCGGTTTAAGCCGGATAAAACCGGATTGAACCAGTATAAACCGGTTTAAACCGGAAAAAACCAGATTGAATCGGTTCAAAGCGGATAAAACCGGATTGAACCGGTTTAATACGGTTTCAACCGGATAGAATCGGATAGAAACGGTTTAAACCGGATAAAACCGGATTGAACCGGTTTACACTGGTTTCAACCGGGTAGAACTGGATAGAACCGGTTAAAACTGGATAAAATCGGATTGAACCGGTTTACACCGGTTTCAACCGGATAAAACGGGATTAAACCGGCTTAAAACGGTTTAAACAGGATAAAACCAGATTGAACCGGTTTAAACTGGATAAAACCGGATTGAACCGGCTTAAACCGGTTTAAACCAGATAAAACCAGATTGAACCGGTTTAAACCGGATAAAACCGGATTGAACCGGTTTAAACCGGATAAAACCGGATTGAACCGACTTAAACTGGTTTAAACTGGATAAAACCGGATTAAACCAGTTTAAAGCGGTTTAAACCGGGTAAAACCAGATTGAACCGGTTTAAACCGGATAAAACCGGATTGAACCGGTTTAAACTGGATAAAACTGGATTGAACTGGTTTGAACCGGTTTAAAATGGATAAAATCGAATTGAACCGGTTTAAACTGGATAAAACCGGATTGAACCAGTTTAAACCGGTTTAAACTGGAGAGAACCGGTTTAAACCGGATAAAACCGGATTGAACTGGTTTAAACCGGTTTAAACCGCATAGAACCGGATTGTACCGGCTTAAACTGGTTTTAACCTGATAGAACCGGTTTAAACTGGATAAAACCAGATTGAACCGGTTTAAACCGGTTTAAACCAGATAAAAACAGGTTGAATCGGTTTAAAACAGATAAAACCGGACTGAACCGGTTTAATACGGTTTTAACCAGATAGAACCGGATAGAACCGGTTTAAACCGTTTAAAACCGGATTGAACCGGTTTAAGCCGGTTTAAACCAGATAAAACCGGATTGAACCAGTTTAAACCGGTTTAAACCGGATTGAAGCGGCTTAAACCGGTTTAAACCAGATAAAACCGGATTGAACCGGTTTAAACCCGATAAAACCAGATTGAACCGGTATAAACTGGATAAAACCGGATTGAACCGGCTTAAACCGGTTTAAATCGGATAAAACCGGATTGAACCAGTTTAAACCGGATAAAACCGGATTGAACCGTTTCAAACCGGTTTAAACAGGAGAGAACCGGTTCAAACCGGATAAAACCGGAATGAACTGGCTTAAACCCGTTTAAACCGGATAGAACAGGTTTAAACCGGATAAAAACGGAATGAAACGGCTTAAACCGGTTTAAACCGAATAAAACCGGATTAAACCGGTTTAAAGCGGTTTAAACCGGGTAAAACCAGATTGAACCGGTTTAAACTGGATTAAACCGGATAAAACCAGGTTGAATCGGTTTAAACCGGATGAAACCAGATTGAACCGGTTTAATACGGTTTGAACCAGATAAAACCGGATTGAACCAGTTTAAACCGCTTTTAACCGGATTGAACCGGCTTAAACCGGTTTGAACCGGATAAAACCGGATTTAACCAGTTTAAACCGGATAAAACCGGATTGAACCGGTTTAAACCGGTTTCAACCGGACAAAACCGGATTGAACCGGTTTAAACTGGATAAAACCAGATTGAACCGGTTTAAACCAGTTTCAACCGGATAAAACCGGATTGAACCGGTTTAAACCGGTTTCAACCGGATGAAACCAGATTGAACCGGCTTAAACCGGTATAAACCGGATAAAACCGGATTGAACCGGTTTAAACCGGATTGAACCGGTTTAAACCGGTTTAAACTGGATGAAACCAGATTGAACAGGTTAAAACCGAATAAAACCAGATTGAACCGCTTTAAACCTGTTTTAACCGGATAAAACCGGAATGATCTGGTTTAAACTGGTTTAAACCGGATAGAACCGGATAGAACCGGTTTAAACCGGATAAAACCGGAATGAACTGGCTTAAACCCGTTTAAACCGGATAGAACCGGTTTAAGCCGGATAAAACCGGATTGAACCAGTATAAACCGGTTTAAACCGGATAAAACCAGATTGAATCGGTTCAAAGCGGATAAAACCGGATTGAACCGGTTTAATACGGTTTCAACCGGATAGAATCGGATAGAAACGGTTTAAACAGGATAAAACCGGATTGAACTGGTTTACACTGGTTTCAACCGGATAGAACTGGATAGAAACAGTTAAAACTGGATAAAATCGGATTGAACCGGTTTACACCGGTTTCAACCGGATAAAACCGGATTAAACCGGCTTAAACCGGTTTAAAAAGGATAAAACCAGATTGAACCGGTTTAAACTGGATAAAACCGGATTGAACCGGCTTAAACCGGTTTAAACCGGATAAAACCAGATTGAACCGGTTTAAACCGGATAAAACCGGATTGAACCGGTTTAAACCGGTTAAAACCAGAGAGAACCGGTTTAAAACGGATAAAACCGGATTGAACCGGTTTAAACCGGTTTAAACCGGATAAAACCGGATTGTAATGGTTTAAACCTTATAAAACCGGACTGAACCTGTTTAAACCGGTTTCAACCGGATAGAACCAGATAGAACCGGTTTAAACTGGATAATACCGGATTGAAACGGCTTAAACGGGTTTAAACCGGATAAAACCGGATTGAACCGGTTTAAACCGGATAAAACCGGATTGAACTGGTCTAAACCGGTTTAAACCGCATAGAACCGGATAGAAACGGTTTAAACCGGATAAAACCGGAATGAACTGGCATAAAACGGTTTAAAACGGATAAAACCGGATAGAACCGGCTTAAACTGGTTTTAACTGGATAGAACGGGTTTAAACTGGATAAAACCGGATTGAACCGGTTTAAACCGGTTTAAACCAGATAAAACCAGGTTGAATCGGTTTAAACCAGATAAAAACGGACTGAACCGGTTTAATACGGTTTCAACCAGATAGAACCGGATAGAACCGGTTTAAACCGTTTAAAACCGGATTGAACCGGTTTAAACTGGTTTAAACCAGATAAAACCGGATTGAACCTGTTTAAACCGGTTTCAACCGGATAGAACAGGATAGAACCAGTTTAAACCGGATAAGACCGGATTGAACCGGATTAAACCGGTTTAAACCGGATAAAACCGGATTGAACCAGTTTAAACCGGATAAAACCGGATTGAACCGGCTTAAACCGGTTTAAAGCGGATAAAACCGGATTGAACCGGCTTAAACCGGTTTAAATCGGATAAAACCGGATTGAACCAGTTTAAACCGGATAAAACCGGATTGAACCGGCTTAAACCGGTTTAAACCGGATAAAACCGGATTGAACCGGCTTAAACCGGTTTAAAGCGGATAAAACCGGATTGAACCGGTTGAAACCGGTTAAAACCGGAGAGAACCGGTTTAAACCGGATAAAACCGGATTGAACCGGCTTAAACCGGTTTAAACCGGATAATACTGGATTGAATCTGCTTAAACCGGTTTAAACCGGATAAAACCAGATTGAACCGGTTTAAACCGGATAAAACTGGACTGAACCGGTTTCAACTGGATAAAACCGATTGAACCGGCTTAAACCAGTTTAACCCTGATAAAACCAGATTGAACCGGTTTAAATCGGATAAAACCGGATTGTACCGGTTTAAACCATTTAAAACCTGAGAGAACCGGTTTAAACCGGATAAAATCGGATTGAACCGGCTTAAACCGGTTTAAACCGGATAAAACCGGATTGAACCGGTTTAAACCAGTTTAAACCAGATAAAACCGGATTGTAACGGTTTAAAACTTATAAAACCGGACTGAAACTGTTTAAACCGGTTTCAACCAGATAGAACCAGATAGAACCGGTTTAAACCGGATAATAGCGGATTGAAACGGCTTAAACCGGTTTAAACCAGATAAAACCGGATTGAACCGTTTTAAACCAGATAAAACCGGATAGAACCGGCTTAAACCAGTTTAAACCGGATAAAACCGGATTGAACCGGTTTAAAGTGGATAAAAACGGATTGAACCGGCTTAAACCAGTTTAAACCGGATAAAACAGGATTGAACCGGTTTAAACCAGTTTAAACCGGATAAAACCAGATTGAACCGGTTTAAACTAGATAAAAGCGGATAGAAACGGATTAAACTGGATAAAAACGGATTGAACCAGTTTACACCGGTTTAAAAAAGATAAAACCGGATTGAACCGGTTTAAACCACATAAAACCGGATTGAACCGGTTTAAACCGGACAAAACCGTATTTAACCGGCTTAAACCGGTTTAAACCAGATAAAACCGGATTAAACCGGTTTAAAGCGGTTTAAATCGGATAAAATCGGATTGTACCGGTTTAAACCGGATAAAGCCGGATGGAACCGGTTTAAACCGGATAAAACCAGAATGAACAGGTTTAACCCGGATAAAACCTGATTGAACCAGCTTAAACCGGTTTAAACCTGATAAAAGCGGATAGAACCAGTTTTAACTGGATAAAACCGGATTGAACCGCTTTAAACTGGTTTAAACCCGATAAAACCGGATAGAACTGGTTTAAACCGGTTTAAACCAGATAAAACCGGATAGAAGAGGTTTAAAACGGTTTAAACCGGTTAAAACCAGATAGAAGCAGAGAGAACCGGTTTAAACCGGATAAAACCGAATAAAACCGGATTGTAACGGTTTAAAACTCATAAAACCGGATTGAACCTGTTTAAACCGGTTTCAACCGGATAGAACAGGATAGAACCAGTTTAAACCGGATAAGACCGGATTGAACCGGATTAAACCTGATAAAACCGGATTGAACCAGTTTAAACCAGTTTCTACCAGATAAAACCGGATTGAATCGGCTTAAACTGGTTTCAACCAGATAAAACCGGATTGAACCGGTTTAAAGCGGTTTAAACCGGATAAAAACAGATTCAAACGGTTTAAACTGAATAAAAGCGGATTGAACCAGTTTAAACCGGTTTAAACCGGAGAGAACCGGTTTAAACCGGGTAAAAACGGATTGAACCGGTTTAAACCGGTTTAAACCGGATAGAACCGGATTGAACTGGTGTAAACCGAATAAAACCGGATTCAACCGGTTTAAACCGGTTTCAACCGGATAGAACCGGATAGAACCGGATTAAACTGGATAAAAACGGATTGAACCGGCTTAAACCAGTTTATACGGGCTAAATCCGGATTGAACCGGCTTAAACCGGATAAAAACGGATTGAACCAGCTTAAACCGGTTTAAACCGGATATAACCGGATTAAACCGGTTTAAAGCGGTTTAAACCGGGTAAAACCAGATTGAACCGGTTTAAACCGGATAAAACCGGATTGAACCGGTTTAAACCGATTTAAACTGGACACAACCGGTTTAAACCGGTTAAAACCGGATTGAACTGGTTTAAACCGGTTTAAACCAGATAGAACCGGATAGAAACGGTTTAAACCGGATAAAACCGGAATGAACTGGCTTAAAACTGTTTAAAACGGATAAAACCGGATTGAACCGGCTTAAACTGGTTTTAACCGGAGAGAACCGGTTTAAACCAGATAAAACCGATTGAACCGGTTTAAACTGGATTAAACCGGATAAAACCAGGTTGAATCGGTTTAAACCGGATGAAACCAGATTGAACCAGTTTAATAAGGTTTGAACCAGATAAAACCGGATTGAACCAGTTTAAACCGCTTTAAACCGGATTGAACCGGCTTAAACCGGTTTGAACCGGATAAAACCGGATTTAACCAGTTTAAACCGGATAAAACCGGATTGAACCGGTTTAAACCGGTTTCAACCGGACAAAACCGGATTGAACCGGTTTAAACTGGATAAAACCAGATTGAACCGGTTTAAACCAGTTTCAACCGGATAAAACCGGATTGAACCGGTTTAAACCGGTTTCAACCGGATGAAACCGGATTGAACCGGCTTAAACTGGTTTAAACCGGATAAAACCGGATTGAACCGGTTTAAACCGGTTTAAACTGGATGAAACCAGATTGAACAGGTTAAAACCGAATAAAAGCAGATTGAACCGTTTTAAACCTGTTTTAACCGGATAAAACCGGAATGATCTGGTTTAAACTGGTTTAAACCGGATAGAACCGGATAGAACCGGTTTAAACCGGATAAAACCGGAATGAACTGGCTTAAACCCGTTTAAACCGGATAGAACCGGTTTAAACCGGATAAAACCGGATTGAACAAGTATAAACCGGTTTAAACCGGATAAAACCAGATTGAATCGGTTCAAAGCGGATAAAACCGGATTGAACCGGTTTAATACGGTTTCAACCGGATAGAATCGGATAGAAACGGTTTAAACAGGATAAAACCGGATTGAACCGGTTTACACTGGTTTCAACCGGATAGAACTGGATAGAACCAGTTAAAACTGGATAAAATCGGACTGAACCGGTTTACACCGGTTTCAACCGGATAAAACCGGATTAAACCGGCTTAAACCGGTTTAAACCGGATAAAACCAGATTGAACCGGTTTAAACCGGATAAAACCGGATTGAACCGGTTTAAACCGGTTAAAACCAGAGAGAACCGGTTTAAACCGGATAAAACCGGATTGAACCGGTTTAAACCGGTTTAAACCGGATAAAACCGGATTGTAATGGTTTAAACCTTATAAAACCGGACTGAACCTGTTTAAACCGGTTTCAACCGGATAGAACCAGATAGAACCGGTTTAAACTGGATAATACCGGATTGAAACGGCTTAAACGGGTTTAAACCGGATAAAACCGGATTGAACCGGTTTAAACCGGATAAAACCGGATTGAACTGGTTTAAACCGGTTTAAACCGCATAGAACCGGATAGAAACGGTTTAAACCGGATAAAACCGGAATGAACTGGCATAAAACGGTTTAAAACGGATAAAACCGGATTGAACCGGCTTAAACTGGTTTTAACCGGATAGAACGGGTTTAAACTGGATAAAACCGGATTGAACCGGTTTAAACCGGTTTAAACCAGATGAAACCAGGTTGAATCGGTTTAAACCAGATAAAAACGGACTGAACCGGTTTAATACGGTTTCAACCAGATAGAACCGGATAGAACCGGTTTAAACCGTTTAAAACCGGATTGAACCGGTTTAAACCGGTTTAAACCAGATAAAACCGGATCGAACCAGTTTAAACCGGTTTATACCGGATTGAAGTGGCTTAAACCGGTTTAAACCAGATAAAACCGGATTGAACCGGCTTAAACCGGTTTAAATCGGATAAAACCGGATTGAACCAGTTTAAACCGGATAAAACCGGATTCAACCGGTTTAAAGCGGTTTAAACCGGATAAAAACAGATTTAAACGGTTTAAATTGGATAAAACCGGATAGAACCGGTTTAAACCGGATAAAACCCGATTGAAGCGGCTTAAACCGGTTCAAACCGGATAAAACCAGATTGAAACGGTTTAAACCGGATTGAACCGGCTTAAACCGGATAAAACGGGAATGAACTGGTTTAAACCGGATTAAACTGGAAAAAACGGATTGAACCGGTTTAAACTGGATAAAACCGGATTGAACCGGCTTAAACCTGTTTAAACTGGATAGAGCCGGTTTAAACCGGTATCCGGTTTAAAGCGGATAAAACCGGCATGAACCGGCTCAAACCGATTTAAACCGGATAGAACCGGAATGAACTGGTCTAAACCAGATAAAACCGGTTTAAACCAGATAAAACCGGATTGAACCGGTTCAAAACGGTTTCAACCGGATAGAACCGGAATGAACTGGTCTAAACCGGATAAAACCGGTTTAAACCAGATAAAACCGGATTGAACCGGTTCAAACCGGTTTAAACCGGATAAAACCGGAATGAACTGGTTTAAACCGGATAGAACCGGTTGAAACCGGTTGAAACCGGATATAAACGGATTGAAGCATTTTAAACTGGTTTAAAACTGATAAAACCGGAATGAACCGGCCTAAACCGGTTTAAACCAGATACGACCGGTTTAAACTGGATAAAACCGGATTGAACTGGCTGAAACGGGTTTAAACCGGATAGAACCGGTTTAAACAGGATAAAACCGATTGAACCGGTTTAAACAGGTTTAAACCGGATAAAACCGGATTGAACCGGTTTTAACTGGATAAAACCGGATTGAACTGGTTTAAACCGGTTTCAACTGGATAGAACCGGATAGAACCGGTTTAAACTGGATAAAACCGGATTGAACCAGCTTAAACAGGTTTAAACCGGATAAAACCGGATTGAACCGGTTCAAACCGGTTTAAACCGGATAAAACCAGAGTGAACTGGTTTAAACCGGATAAAACTGGATTGAACCGGTTTAAACCGGATAAAACCGGAATGAACTGGTTTAAACAGGATAAAACCGGACTGAACCAGTTTAAACCGGAAAAAACAGGATTGAAGCATTTCAAACCGGTTTTAACCGGATAAAACCGGAATGAAACGGTTTAAACTGGATAAAACCGGATTGAAACGGTTTCAACCGGATAAAACCGGATTGAACCGGTTTAAACCGGATAAAACCGGATTGAACCGGTATAAACTGGTTTCAACCGGATAGAACCGGATAGAACCGGTTTAAACTGGATAAAACCGGATTGAACCAGCTTAAACCGGTTTAAACAGGATTAAACCGGTTTAAACCGGATAAAACCGGATTGAACCGGCTTAAACCGGTTTAAACCGGATAAAACCGGATTGAACCGGTTCAAACCGGTTTAAACCGGATAAAACCGGAATGAACTGGTTTAAACCGGTTTAAAACGGATAGAAGTGGAGAGAAACGGTTTTAACCGGATAAAACCGGATTGAACCGGTGTAAACCGGTTGAAACCGGATAAAAACGGATTGAAAGGGTTTAAACCGGTTTAAACGGGATAAAACTGGAATGAACCGGCTTAAACAGGTCTAAACCGGATAAAACCCGATTGAACAGGCTTAAACTGGTATAAACAGCATAGAACCAGTTTCAACCGGATAAAACCGGATTGAACCGGATTAAACCGGTTGAAACCGGATAAAACCAGACTGAACCGGTTTAAACTGGATAAAACCGGATTGAACCGGTTTGAACTGGTCTAAACCAGATAAAACCGGATTGAACTGGTTTCAACCGTTTTAAACCGGATAAAACAAGATTGAACCGGTTTAAACCGGATAAAACCGGATTGAACCAGCTTAAACCGGTTTAAACCGGATAAAACTGGATTGAACCGGTTTAAACTGGTTTCAACCGGATAGAACCGGATAGAACCGGTTTAAACTGGATAAAACCGGATTGAACCGGCTTAAACCGGTTTAAACCGGATAAAACCAGATTGAACCGGTTTAAACTGGATAAAACCGGATTGAGCCGGCTTAAACAGGTTTAAACCGGATAAAACCGGATTGAACCGGTTCAAACAGGTTTAAACTGGATAAAACCGGATTGAACCGGTTTAAACTGGTTTCAACCGGGTAGAACCGGTTTAATCCGGTTTAAACCAGATAAAAACCGATTGAACTGCTTTAAACCGGTTTAAAGCGGATAAAACCGGATTGAACTGGTATAAACCGGTTTAAACTGGAGAAAACCGGATTGAAGAGGTTTAAACCGGATAAAACCGAATTGAACCGGTTTAAACCGGTTTAAACCGGATAAAACCGGATTGAACCGGTTCAAACCGGTTGAAAACGGATAAAACCAAATTGAACCAGTTTAAACCGGATAAAATCAGATTGAACTGGTTTAAAACGTATAAAACCGGACTGAACCAGTTTAAACCCTTTTAAACCAGATGGAAACGAATAGAACCAGTTTAAACCGGATAAAACCGGATTGAACCGGCTTAAACCGGTTTAAACCAGATAAAACCGGATTGAACCGGCTTAAACCGGTTTAAACCGGATAAAACCGGAATGAACTGTTTTAAACCGGTTGAAAACGGATAGAACCAGTTTAAACCGGATAAAACCGGATTGAACCGGCTTAAACCGGTTTAAACCGGATAAAACCTGATTGAACCGGTTTAAACCGGATAAAACCGGATTGAACCGGCTTAAACCGGTTTAAAACGGATAGAACCGGATAGAAACGGTATAAACCGGATAAAACCGGATTGAACCGCTGTAAACCGGTTGAAACCGGATAAAAACGGATTGAAAGGGTTTAAACCGGTTTAAACAGGATAAAACCAGATTGAACTGGTTTAATCCAGTTAAAACAGGATAGAACAGGACAGAAACAGTTTAATCCGATTTAAAAAGGATAGAACCGGATAGAACCGGTCTAAACGAGATAAAACCGGATTGAACCGGTTTAAACCGGTTTAAACCGGATAAAACCGGATTGAACCGGTTCAAACTGGTTTAAACCGGATAAAACCGGATTAAACCGTTTTAAAGCGGTTTAAATCGGATAAAACCAGATTGAACCAGTTTTAGCCGATTAAAACCGGATTGAACTGGTTTAAACCGGTCTAAACTGGATAAAACCGGTTTCAACAGGATAAAACCAGATTGAACCGGTTTAAACCCGATAAAACCGGAGTGAACTGGTTTAAACCGTATAAAAACGGATCGAACCGGTTTAAACCGGATAAAACCGGATTGAACCATTTCAAACCGGTTTTAAAGGGATAAAACTGGAATGAAACGTTTCAAATCGGTTTTAACCGGATAAAACCGGAATGAACCGGTTTAAACCGGATAAAATCGGATTGAACCGGTTTAAACCGGTTTTAACCGGATAGAACTGGATAGAACTGGTTTAAACCGGATAAAACCGGATTGAAGCGGTTTAAACCGGTTTAAACCGGATAAAATCAGATTGAAACGGTTTAAACCGGATTGATCCGGCTTAAACCGGATAAAACCGGAATGAACTGGTTGAAACCGGTTTAAACCGGAAAAAACGGATTGAACCGGTTTAAACCGGTTTCAACCGGATAGAACCAGATAGAACCGGTTTAAACTGGATAAAAGCGGATTGAACCGGTTAAAGCCGGTTAAAACCGGAGAAAACCGGGTGGAACCGGCTTAAACCAGTTTAAACCGGAGAAAACCAGATTGAACCGGTTGTAACCGGTTTAAACCGAATATAAACGGATTGAAGCAGTTTAAACCGGTTTAAAACTGATAAAACCGGAATGAACCGGCCTAAACCTGTTTAAACCCGATAGGACCGGTTTAAACCGGATAAAACCGGATTGAACTGGATTAAACTGGTTTAAACCGGATAGAACTGTTTAAACTGGATAAAATCGATTGAACTAGTTTAAACCGGTTTAAACCGGATAAAACCAGATTGAACCGGTTTTAACCTGAGAAAACCGGATTGAACTGGTTTAAACCGGTTTCAACCAGATAGAACCGGATAGAACCGGTTTAAACTGGATAAAACCGGATTGATCCAGCTTAAACTGGTTTAAACCGGATAAAACCGGATTGAACCGGTACAAACCGGTTTAAACCGGATTAAACCGGAGTGAACTGGTTTAAACCGGATAAAACCGGATTGAACCGGTTCAAACCAGTTTAAACCGGATAAAACCGGAATGAACTGGTTTAAACCGGATAAAATCGGACTGAACCAGTTTAAACCGGATAAAACCGGATCGAACCGTTTCAAACCGGTTTTAACCGGATAAAACCGGAATGAACCGGTTTAAACCGGATAAAACTGGATTGAACCGGTTTAAACCGGATAAAACCGGATTGAACCGGTTTAAACTGGTTTCAACCAGATAGAACCAGATAGAACCGGTTTAAACTGGATAAAACCGGATTGAACCGGCTTAAACCGGTTTAAACCGGATTGAACCGAATCCGGTTTAAACCGGATAAAACCGGATTGAACCGGTTCAAACTGGTTTAAACCGGATAAAACCAGATAAAACCGTTTTAAAGCGGTTTAAACTGGATAAAACCAGATTGAACCGGTTTAAGCTGATTAAAACCGGATTGAACTGGTTTAAACTGGTCTAAACCGGATAAAACCGGTTTAAACCGGATAAAACCGGATTGAAGCGGTTTAAACCGGTTAAAACCGGATAAAATCAGATTGAAACGGTTTAAACCGGATTGATCCGGCTTAAACCGGATAAAACCGGAATGAACTGGTTGAAACCGGTTTAAACCGGAAAAAACGGACTGAACCGGTTTAAAATGGATAAAACCGGATAGAACCGGTTTAATCCGGTTTCAACCAGATAAAAACCGATTGAACCGGTTTAAACCAGTTTAAAGCCGATGAAACCGGATTGAACCGGATTAAACCAGTTTATACTGGATAAACCGGATTGAATCGGTTAAAACCGGTTTAAACTGGATAAAACCAGATTGAACCGGTTTAAAACGGTTTCAACTGGATAGAACCGGATAGAACCGGTTTAAACCGGATAAAAACGGATTGAAGCGGTTTAAACCGGTTCAAACCGGATAAAACCAGATTGAAACGGTTTAAACCGGATAAAACCGGAATGAACTGGTTTAAACCTGATAAACCGTAAAAAACGGATTGAACCGGTTTAAACTGGATAAAACCGATTGATCCGGTTTAAACCGGTTTAAACCTGATAAAACCAGATTGTACCGGTTTAAACCGGATAAAAACGGATAGAACCGGTTTAAACCGGTTTAAACCAGATTGAACCGGATAGAACCGGTTTAAACCGTTTAAAACCGGATTGAACCGGTTTAAACCGGTTTAAACCGGTTCAAACCGGAGGAAACCGGAATGAACCGGTTTAAACTGGATAAAAGCGGATTGAACCGGTTAAAGCCGGTTAAAACCGGAGAAAACCGGGTGGAACCGGCTTAAACCGGTTTAAACCGGAGAAAACCGGATTGAACCGGTTGTAACCGGTTTAAAACGGATATAAACCGATTGAAGCAGTTTAAACCGGTTTAAAACTGATAAAACCAGAATGAACCGGCCTAAACCGGTTTAAACCGGATAAAACCGGATTGAAACAGTTTAAACCCGTTTAAACCAGATAGAAACGGATAGAACCGGTTTAAACCAGATAAAACCGGATTGAACTGGTTTAATCCAGTTAAAACAGGATAGAACAGGACAGAACAAGTTTAATCCGATTTAAAAAGGATAGAACCGGATATAACCGTTCTAAACGAGATAAAACCGGATTGAACCGGTTTATACCGGTTTAAACCGGATAAAACCGGATTGAACCGGTTCAAACTGGTTTATACCGGATAAAACCGGATTAAACAGTTTTAAAGCGGTTTAAACCAGATAAAACCAGATTGAACCAGTTTAAGCCGATTAAAACCGGATTGAACTGGTTTAAACCGGTCTAAACCGGATAAAACCGGTTTCAACAGGATAAAACCAGATTGAACCGGTTTAAACCAGATAAAACTGGATTGAACCGGTTCAAACCGGTTTAAACCGGAGAAAACCGGAGTGAACTGGTTTAAACCGGATAAAAACGGATTGAACCGGTTTAAACCGGATAAAACCGGATTGAACCGTTTCAAACCGGTTTTAAACGGATAAAACCGGAATGAACCGTTTTAAACCGGATAAGACAGGATTGAACCGTTTCAAACCGGTCTTAACCGGATAAAACCGGAATGAACCGGTTTAAACCGGATAAAATTGGATTGAACCGGTTTAAACCGGATAAAACCAGATTGAACCGGGTTAAACTGGTTTCAACCGGATAGAACCGGATAGAACCGGTTTAAACTGGATAAAACCGGATTGAACCGGCTTAAACCGGTTTAAACCGGATAAAATCGGATTGAACAGGTTCAAACCGGATATAACCGGATAGAACCGGATAGAACCGGTTTAAAACGGATAAAACCGGATTGAACCGGTTTAAACCGGTTTAAACCGGATAAAACAGGATTGAACTGGTTTAAACCGGATAAAAGCGGATTGAACCGGTTTAAACCAGTTTCAACCGGATAGAAATGGATAGAACCGGTTTAAACCGGATAAAACCGGATTGAAGCGGTTTAAACCGTTTAAAACCGGATAAAACCAGATTGAAACGGTTTAAACCGGATTGATCCGGCTTAAACCGGATAAAACCGGAATGAACTGGTTTAAACCGGTTTAAACCGGAAAAAACGGATTGAACCGGTTTAAAATGGATAAAACCGGATAGAACCGGTTTAATCCGGTTTAAACCAGATAAAAACCGATTGAACTGGTTTAAACCGGTTTAAAGCGGATAAAACCGGATTGAACTGGTATAAACCGGTTTAAACTGGAGAAAACCGGATTGAAGAGGTTTAAACCGGATAAAACCGAATTGAACCGGTTTAAACCGGTTTAAACCGGATAAAACCGGATTGAACCGGTTCAAACCGGTTGAAAACGGATAAAACCAAATTGAACCAGTTTAAACCGGATAAAATCAGACTGAACTGGTTTAAAACGTATAAAACCGGACTGAACCAGTTTAAACCCTTTTAAACCAGATGGAAACGAATAGAACCAGTTTAAACCGGATAAAACCGGATTGAACCGGCTTAAACCGGTTTAAACCAGATAAAACCGGATTGAACCGGCTTAAACCGGTTTAAACCGGATAAAACCGGAATGAACTGTTTTAAACCGGTTGAAAACGGATAGAACCAGTTTAAACCGGATAAAACCGGATTGAACCGGCTTAAACCGGTTTAAACCGGATAAAACCTGATTGAACCGGTTTAAACCGGATAAAACCGGATTGAACCGGCTTAAACCGGTTTAAAACGGATAGAACCGGATAGAAACGGTATAAACCGGATAAAACCGGATTGAACCTCTGTAAACCGGTTGAAACCGGATAAAAACGGATTGAAAGGGTTTAAACCGGTTTAAACAGGATAAAACCAGATTGAACTGGTTTAATCCAGTTAAAACAGGATAGAACAGGACAGAAACAGTTTAATCCGATTTAAAAAGGATAGAACCGGATAGAACCGGTCTAAACGAGATAAAACCGGATTGAACCGGTTTAAACCGGTTTAAACCGGATAAAACCGGATTGAACCGTTTCAACCTGGTTTAAACCGGATAAAACCGGATTAAACCGGTTTAAAGCGGTTTAAATCGGATAAAACCAGATTGAACCAGTTTTAGCCGATTAAAACCGGATTGAACTGGTTTAAACCGGTCTAAACTGGATAAAACCGGTTTCAACAGGATAAAACCAGATTGAACCGGTTTAAACCCGATAAAACCGGAGTGAACTGGTTTAAACCGTATAAACACGGATCGAACCGGTTTAAACCGGATAAAACCGGATTGAACCGTTTCAAACCGGTTTTAAAGGGATAAAACCGGAATGAAACGTTTCAAATCGGTTTTAACCGGATAAAACCGGAATGAACCGGTTTAAACCGGATAAAATCGGATTGAACCGGTTTAAACCGGTTTTAACCGGATAGAACTGGATAGAACTGGTTTAAACCGGATAAAACCGGATTGAAGCGGTTTAAACCGGTTTAAACCGGATAAAATCAGATTGAAACGGTTTAAACCGGATTGATCCGGCTTAAACTGGATAAAACCGGAATGAACTGGTTGAAACCGGTTTAAACCGGAAAAAACGGATTGAACCGGTTTAAACCGGTTTCAACCGGATAGAACCAGATAGAACCGGTTTAAACTGGATAAAAGCGGATTGAACCGGTTAAAGCCGGTTAAAACCGGAGAAAACCGGGTGGAACCGGCTTAAACCAGTTTAAACCGGAGAAAACCGGATTGAACCGGTTGTAACCGGTTTAAACCGAATATAAACGGATTGAAGCAGTTTAAACCGGTTTAAAACTGATAAAACCGGAATGAACCGGCCTAAACCTGTTTAAACCCGATAGGACCGGTTTAAACCGGATAAAACCGGATTGAACTGGATTAAACTGGTTTAAACCGGATAGAACTGCTTTAAACTGGATAAAATCGATTGAACTAGTTTAAACCGGTTTAAACCAGATAAAACCAGATTGAACCGGTTTTAACCTGAGAAAACCGGATTGAACTGGTTTAAACCGGTTTCAACCAGATAGAACCGGATAGAACCGGTTTAAACTGGATAAAACCGGATTGATCCAGCTTAAACTGGTTTAAACCGGATAAAACCGGATTGAACCGGTACAAACCGGTTTAAACCGGATTAAACCGGAGTGAACTGGTTTAAACCGGATAAAACCGGATTGAACCGGTTCAAACCAGTTTAAACCGGATAAAACCGGAATGAACTGGTTTAAACCGGATAAAATCGGACTGAACCAGTTTAAACCGGATAAAACCGGAATGAACCGGTTTAAACCGGATAAAACCGGATTGAACCGGTTTAAACCGGATAAAACCGGATTGAACCGGTTTAAACTGGTTTCAACCAGATAGAACCAGATAGAACCGGTTTAAACTGGATAAAACCGGATTGAACCGGCTTAAACCGGTTTAAACTGGATTGAACCGAATCCGGTTTAAACTGGATAAAACCGGATTGAACCGGCTTAAACCGGTTTAAACCGGATTGAACCGAATCCGGTTTAAACCGGATAAAACCGGATTGAACCGGTTCAAACTGGTTTAAACCGGATAAAACCAGATAAAACCGTTTTAAAGCGGTGTAAACTGGATAAAACCAGATTGAACCGGTTTAAGCTGATTAAAACCGGATTGAACTGGTTTAAACTGGTCTAAACCGGATAAAACCTGTTTAAACCGGATAAAACCGGATTGAAGCGGTTTAAACCGGTTAAAACCGGATAAAATCAGATTGAAACGGTTTAAACCGGATTGATCCGGCTTAAACCGGATAAAACCGGAATGAACTGGTTGAAACCGGTTTAAACCGGAAAAAACGGACTGAACCGGTTTAAAATGGATAAAACCGGATAGAACCGGTTTAATCCGGTTTAAACCAGATAAAAACCGATTGAACCGGTTTAAACCAGTTTAAAGCGGATGAAACCGGATTGAACCGGATTAAACCAGTTTATACTGGATAAACCGGATTGAATCGGTTAAAACCGGTTTAAACTGGATAAAACCAGATTGAACCGGTTTAAAACGGTTTCAACTGGATAGAACCGGATAGAACCGGTTTAAACCGGATAAAAACGGATTGAAGCGGTTTAAACCGGTTCAAACCGGATAAAACCAGATTGAAACGGTTTAAACCGGATAAAACCGGAATGAACTGGTTTAAACCTGATAAACCGTAAAAAACGGATTGAATCGGTTTAAACTGGATAAAACCGATTGATCCGGTTTAAACCGGTTTAAACCTGATAAAACCAGATTGTACCGGTTTAAACCGGATAAAAACGGATAGAACCGGTTTAAACCGGTTTAAACCAGATTGAACCGGATAGAACCGGTTTAAACCGTTTAAAACCGGATTGAACTGGTTTAAACCGGTTTAAACCGGTTCAAACCGGAGGAAACCGGAATGAACCGGTTTAAACTGGATAAAAGCGGATTGAACCGGTTAAAGCCGGTTAAAACCGGAGAAAACCGGGTGGAACCGGCTTAAACCGGTTTAAACGGGAGAAAACCGGATTGAACCGGTTGTAACCGGTTTAAACCGGATATAAACCGATTGAAGCAGTTTAAACCGGTTTAAAACTGATAAAACCAGAATGAACCGGCCTAAACCGGTTTAAACCGGATAAAACCGGATTGAACCGGTTCAAACCGGTTTTAAAGGGATAAAACCGGAATGAAACGTTTCAAATCGGTTTTAACCGTATAAAACCGGAATGAACCGGTTTAAACCGGATAAAATCGGATTGAACCGGTTTAAACCGGTTTTAACCGGATAGAACTGGATAGAACTGGTTTAAACCGGATAAAACCGGATTGAAGCGGTTTAAACCGGTTTAAACCGGATAAAATCAGATTGAAACGGTTTAAACCGGATTGATCCGGCTTAAACCGGATAAAACCGGAATGAACTGGTTGAAACCGGTTTAAACCGGAAAAAACGGATTGAACCGGTTTAAACCGGTTTCAACCGGATAGAACCAGATAGAACCGGTTTAAACTGGATAAAAGCGGATTGAACCGGTTAAAGCCGGTTAAAACCGGAGAAAACCGGGTGGAACCGGCTTAAACCAGTTTAAACCGGAGAAAACCGGATTGAACCGGTTGTAACCGGTTTAAACCGAATATAAACGGATTGAAGCAGTTTAAACCGGTTTAAAACTGATAAAACCGGAATGAACCGGCCTAAACCTGTTTAAACCCGATAGGACCGGTTTAAACCGGATAAAACCGGATTGAACTGGATTAAACTGGTTTAAACCGGATAGAACTGCTTTAAACTGGATAAAATCGATTGAACTAGTTTAAACCGGTTTAAACCGGATAAAACCAGATTGAACCGGTTTTAACCTGAGAAAACCGGATTGAACTGGTTTAAACCGGTTTCAACCAGATAGAACCGGATAGAACCGGTTTAAACTGGATAAAACCGGATTGATCCAGCTTAAACTGGTTTAAACCGGATAAAACCGGATTGAACCGGTACAAACCGGTTTAAACCGGATTAAACCGGAGTGAACTGGTTTAAACCGGATAAAACCGGAATGAACCGGTTCAAACCAGTTTAAACCGGATAAAACCGGAATGAACTGGTTTAAACCAGATAAAATCGGACTGAACCAGTTTAAACCGGATAAAACCGGATCGAACCGTTTCAAACCGGTTTTAACCGGATAAAACCGGAATGAACCGGTTTAAACCGGATAAAACCGGATTGAACCGGTTTAAACCGGATAAAACCGGATTGAACCGGTTTAAACTGGTTTCAACCAGATAGAACCAGATAGAACCGGTTTAAACTGGATAAAACCGGATTGAACCGGCTTAAACCGGTTTAAACTGGATTGAACCGAATCCGGTTTAAACTGGATAAAACCGGATTGAACCGGCTTAAACCGGTTTAAACCGGATTGAACCGAATCCGGTTTAAACCGGATAAAACCGGATTGAACCGGTTCAAACTGGTTTAAACCGGATAAAACCAGATAAAACCGTTTTAAAGCGGTGTAAACTGGATAAAACCAGATTGAACCGGTTTAAGCTGATTAAAACCGGATTGAACTGGTTTAAACTGGTCTAAACCGGATAAAACCGGTTTAAACCGGATAAAACCGGATTGAAGCGGTTCAAACTGGTTTAAACCGAATAAAACCAGATAAAACCGTTTTAAAGCGGTGTAAACCGGATAAAACCGGATTGAACTGGTTTAAACTGGTCTAAACCGGATAAAACCGGTTTAAACCGGATAAAACCGGATTGAAGCGGTTTAAACCGGTTAAAACCGGATAAAATCAGATTGAAATGATTTAAACCGGATTGATCCGGCTTAAACCGGATAAAACCGGAATGAACTGGTTGAAACCGGTTTAAACCGGAAAAAACGGACTGAACCGGTTTAAAATGGATAAAACCGGATAGAACCGGTTTAATCCGGTTTAAACCAGATAAAAACCGATTGAACCGGTTTAAACCAGTTTAAAGCGGATGAAACCGGATTGAACCGGATTAAACCAGTTTATACTGGATAAACCGGATTGAATCGGTTAAAACCGGTTTAAACTGGATAAAACCAGATTGAACCGGTTTAAAACGGTTTCAACTGGATAGAACCGGATAGAACCGGTTTAAACCGGATAAAAACGGATTGAAGCGGTTTAAACCGGTTCAAACCGGATAAAACCAGATTGAAACCTTTTAAACCGGATAAAACCGGAATGAACTGGTTTAAAACTGATAAACCGTAAAAAACGGATTGAATCGGTTTAAACTGGATAAAACCGATTGATCCGGTTTAAACCGGTTTAAACCTGATAAAACCAGATTGTACCGGTTTAAACCGGATAAAAACGGATAGAACCGGTTTAAACCGGTTTAAACCAGATTGAACCGGATAGAACCGGTTTAAACCGTTTAAAACCGGATTGAACTGGTTTAAACCGGTTTAAACCGGTTCAAACCGGAGGAAACCGGAATGAACCGGTTTAAACTGGATAAAAGCGGATTGAACCGGTTAAAGCCGGTTAAAACCGGAGAAAACCGGGTGGAACCGGCTTAAACCGGTTTAAACCGGAGAAAACCGGATTGAACCGGTTGTAACCGGTTTAAACCGGATATAAACCGATTGAAGCAGTTTAAACCGGTTTAAAACTGATAAAACCAGAATGAACCGGCCTAAACCGGTTTAAACCGGATAAAACCGGATTGAACCAGTTTAAACCCGTTTAAACCAGATAGAAACGGATAGAACCGGTTTAAACCAGATAAAACCGGATAGAACTGGTTTAATCCAGTTAAAACAGGATAGAACAGGACAGAACAAGTTTAATCCGATTTAAAAAGGATAGAACCGGATAGAACCGGTCTAAACGAGATAAAACCGGATTGAACCGGTTTAAACCGGTTTAAACCGGATAAAACCGGATTGAACCGGTTCAAACTGGTTTATACCGGATAAAACCGGATTAAACCGTTTTAAAGCGGTTTAAACCGGATAAAACCAGATTGAACCAGTTTAAGCCGATTAAAACCGGATTGAACTGGTTTAAACCGGTCTAAACCGGATAAAACCGGTTTCAACAGGATAAAACCAGATTGAACCGGTTTAAACCAGATAAAACTGGATTGAACCGGTTCAAACCGGTTTAAACCGGAGAAAACCGGAGTGAACTGGTTTAAACCGGATAAAAAAGGATTGAACCGGTTTAAACCGGATAAAACCGGATTGAACCGTTTCAAACCGGTTTTAAACGGATAAAACCGGAATGAACCGTTTTAAACCGGATAAGACAGGATTGAACCGTTTCAAACCGGTCTTAACCGGATAAAACCGGAATGAACCGGTTTAAACCGGATAAAATTGGATTGAACCGGTTTAAACCGGATAAAACCAGATTGAACCGGTTTAAACTGGTTTCAACCGGATAGAACCGGATAGAACCGGTTTAAACTGGATAAAACCGGATTGAACCGGCTTAAACCGGTTTAAACCGGATAAAATCGGATTGAACCGGTTCAAACCGGATATAACCGGATAGAACCGGATAGAACCGGTTTAAAACGGATAAAACCGGATTGAACCGGTTTAAACCGGTTTAAACCGGATAAAACAGGATTGAACTGGTTTAAACCGGATAAAAGCGGATTGAACCGGTTTAAACCAGTTTCAACCGGATAGAAATGGATAGAACCGGTTTAAACCGGATAAAACCGGATTGAAGCGGTTTAAACCGTTTAAAACCGGATAAAACCAGATTGAAACGGTTTAAACCGGATTGATCCGGCTTAAACCGGATAAAACCGGAATGAACTGGTTTAAACCGGTTTAAACCGGAAAAAACGGATTGAACCGGTTTAAAATGGATAAAACCGGATAGAACCGGTTTAATCCGGTTTAAACCAGATAAAAACCGATTGAACTGGTTTAAACCGGTTTAAAGCGGATAAAACCGGATTGAACTGGTATAAACCGGTTTAAACTGGAGAAAACCGGATTGAAGAGGTTTAAACCGGATAAAACCGAATTGAACCGGTTTAAACCGGTTTAAACCGGATAAAACCGGATTGAACCGGTTCAAACCGGTTGAAAACGGATAAAACCAAATTGAACCAGTTTAAACCGGATAAAATCAGATTGAACTGGTTTAAAACGTATAAAACCGGACTGAACCAGTTTAAACCCTTTTAAACCAGATGGAAACGAATAGAACCAGTTTAAACCGGATAAAACCGGATTGAACCGGCTTAAACCGGTTTAAACCAGATAAAACCGGATTGAACCGGCTTAAACCGGTTTAAACCGGATAAAACCGGAATGAACTGTTTTAAACCGGTTGAAAACGGATAGAACCAGTTTAAACCGGATAAAACCGGATTGAACCAGCTTAAACCGGTTTAAACCGGATAAAACCTGATTGAACCGGTTTAAACCGGATAAAACCGGATTGAACTGGCTTAAACCGGTTTAAAACGGATAGAACCGGATAGAAACGGTATAAACCGGATAAAACCGGATTGAACCGCTGTAAACCGGTTGAAACCGGATAAAAACGGATTGAAAGGGTTTAAACCGGTTTAAACAGGATAAAACCAGATTGAACTGGTTTAATCCAGTTAAAACAGGATAGAACAGGACAGAAACAGTTTAATCCGATTTAAAAAGGATAGAACCGGATAGAACCGGTCTAAACGAGATAAAACCGGATTGAACCGGTTTAAACCGGTTTAAACCGGATAAAACCGGATTGAACCGGTTCAAACTGGTTTAAACCGGATAAAACCGGATTAAACCGTTTTAAAGCGGTTTAAATCGGATAAAACCAGATTGAACCAGTTTTAGCCGATTAAAACCGGATTGAACTGGTTTAAACCGGTCTAAACTGGATAAAACCGGTTTCAACAGGATAAAACCAGATTGAACCGGTTTAAACCCGATAAAACCGGAGTGAACTGGTTTAAACCGTATAAACACGGATCGAACCGGTTTAAACCGGATAAAACCGGATTGAACCGTTTCAAACCGGTTTTAAAGGGATAAAACCGGAATGAAACGTTTCAAATCGGTTTTAACCGGATAAAACCGGAATGAACCGGTTTAAACCGGATAAAATCGGATTGAACCGGTTTAAACCAGTTTTAACCGGATAGAACTGGATAGAACTGGTTTAAACCGGATAAAACCGGATTGAAGCGGTTTAAACCGGTTTAAACCGGATAAAATCAGATTGAAACGGTTTAAACCGGATTGATCCGGCTTAAACCGGATAAAACCGGAATGAACTGGTTGAAACCGGTTTAAACCGGAAAAAACGGATTGAACCGGTTTAAACCGGTTTCAACCGGATAGAACCGGTTTAAACTGGATAAAAGCGGATTGAACCGGTTAAAGCCGGTTAAAACCGGAGAAAACCGGGTGGAACCGGCTTAAACCAGTTTAAACCGGAGAAAACCGGATTGAACCGGTTGTAACCGGTTTAAACCGAATATAAACGGATTGAAGCAGTTTAAACCGGTTTAAAACTGATAAAACCGGAATGAACCGGCCTAAACCTGTTTAAACCCGATAGGACCGGTTTAAACCGGATAAAACCGGATTGAACTGGATTAAACTGGTTTAAACCGGATAGAACTGCTTTAAACTGGAAAAAATCGATTGAACTAGTTTAAACCGGTTTAAACCGGATAAAACCAGATTGAACCAGTTTTAACCTGAGAAAGCCGGATTGAACTGGTTTAAACCGGTTTCAACCAGATAGAACCGGATAGAACCGGTTTAAACTGGATAAAACCGGATTGATCCAGCTTAAACTGGTTTAAACCGGATAAAACCGGATTGAACCGGTACAAACCGGTTTAAACCGGATTAAACCGGAGTGAACTGGTTTAAACCGGATAAAACCGGATTGAACCGGTTCAAACCAGTTTAAACCGGATAAAACCGGAATGAACTGGTTTAAACCGGATAAAATCGGACTGAACCAGTTTAAACCGGATAAAACCGGATCGAACCGTTTCAAACCGGTTTTAACCGGATAAAACCGGAATGAACCGGTTTAAACCGGATAAAACCGGATTGAACCGGTTTAAACTGGTTTCAACCAGATAGAACCAGATAGAACCGGTTTAAACTGGATAAAACCGGATTGAACCGGCTTAAACCGGTTTAAACCGGATCGAACCGAATCCGGTTTAAACCGGATAAAACCGGATTGAACCGGTTCAAACTGGTTTAAACCGGATAAAACCAGATAAAACCGTTTTAAAGCGGTTTAAACTGGATAAAACCAGATTGAACCGGTTTAAGCTGATTAAAACCGGATTGAACTGGTTTAAACTGGTCTAAACCGGATAAAACCGGTTTAAACCGGATAAAACCGGATTGAAGCGGTTTAAACCGGTTAAAACCGGATAAAATCAGATTGAAACGGTTTAAACCGGATTGATCCGGCTTAAACCGGATAAAACCGGAATGAACTGGTTGAAACCGGTTTAAACCGGAAAAAACGGACTGAACCGGTTTAAAATGGATAAAACCGGATAGAACCGGTTTAATCCGGTTTAAACCAGATAAAAACCGATTGAACCGGTTTAAACCAGTTTAAAGCCGATGAAACCGGATTGAACCGGATTAAACCAGTTTATACTGGATAAACCGGATTGAATCGGTTAAAACCGGTTTAAACTGGATAAAACCAGATTGAACCGGTTTAAAACGGTTTCAACTGGATAGAACCGGATAGAACCGGTTTAAACCGGATAAAAACGGATTGAAGCGGTTTAAACCGGTTCAAACCGGATAAAACCAGATTGAAACGGTTTAAACCGGATAAAACCGGAATGAACTGGTTTAAACCTGATAAACCGTAAAAAACGGATTGAACCGGTTTAAACTGGATAAAACCGATTGATCCGGTTTAAACCGGTTTAAACCTGATAAAACCAGATTGTACCGGTTTAAACCGGATAAAAACGGATAGAACCGGTTTAAACCGGTTTAAACCAGATTGAACCGGATAGAACCGGTTTAAACCGTTTAAAACCGGATTGAACTGGTTTAAACCGGTTTAAACCGGTTCAAACCGGAGGAAACCGGAATGAACCGGTTTAAACTGGATAAAAGCGGATTGAACCGGTTAAAGCCGGTTAAAACCGGAGAAAACCGGGTGGAACCGGCTTAAACCGGTTTAAACCGGAGAAAACCGGATTGAACCGGTTGTAACCGGTTTAAACCGGATATAAACCGATTGAAGCAGTTTAAACCGGTTTAAAACTGATAAAACCAGAATGAACCGGCCTAAACCGGTTTAAACCGGATAAAACCGGATTGAACCGGTTCAAACTGGTTTAAACCGGATTGAACCAGCTTAAACCGGTTTAAACAGAATTAAAGCGGTTTAATCCGGATAAGACCGGATTGAACTGGCTTAAACCGGTTTAAACCGGATAAAACCGGATTGAACCGGTTCAAACCGGTTTAAACCGGATAAAACCGGAATGAACTGGTTTAAACCGGTTTAAAACAGATAGAAGTGGAGAGAAACGGTTTAAACCGGATAAAACCGGATTGAACCGGTGTAAACCGGTTGAAACCGATAAAAACGGATTGAAAGGGTTTAAACCGGTTTAAACTGGATAAAACTGGAATGAACCGGCTTAAACAGGCCTAAACCGGATAAAACCCGATTGAACAGGCTTAAACTGGTATAAAGAGCATAGAACCGGTTTCAACCGGATAAAACCGGATTGAACCGGTTTAAATCGGTTTAAACCGGACAAAACCGGATTGAAACGGATTAAACCAGTTTATACTGGATAAACCAGATTGAATCGGTTAAAACCGGTTTAAACCGGATAAAACAAGATTGAACCGGTTTAAACCGGATCAAACCGGATTGAACCGGATTAAACCGGTTTCAACCGGATAGAACCGGATAGAACCGGTTTAAACCGGATAAAACCCGATTGAAGCGGCTTAAACCGGTTCAAACTGGATAAAACCAGATTGAAACGGTTTAAACCGGATTGAACCGGCTTAAACCGGATAAAACGGGAATGAACTGGTTTAAACCGGATTAAACTGGAAAAAACGGATTGAACCGGTTTAAACTGGATAAAACCGGATTGAACCGGCTTAAACCTGTTTAAACTGGAGAGAGCCGGTTTAAACCGGTATCCGGTTTAAAGCGGATAAAACCGGCATGAACCGGCTCAAACCGATTTAAACCGGATAGAACCGGAATGAACTGGTCTAAACCAGATAAAACCGGTTTAAACCAGATAAAACCGGATTGAACCGGTTCAAAACGGTTTCAACCGGATAGAACCGGAATGAACTGGTCTAAACCGGATAAAACCGGTTTAAACCAGATAAAACCAGATTGAACCAGTTCAAACCGGTTTAAACCGGATAAAACCGGAATGAACTGGTTTAAACCGGATAGAACCGGTTGAAACCGGTTGAAACCGGATATAAACGGATTGAAGCATTTTAAACTGGTTTAAAACTGATAAAACCGGAATGAACCGGCCTAAACCGGTTTAAACCGGATACGACCGGTTTAAACTGGATAAAACCGGATTGAACTGGCTGAAACGGGTTTAAACCGGATAGAACCGGTTTAAACAGGATAAAACCGATTGAACCGGTTTAAACAGGTTTAAACCGGATAAAACCGGATTGAACCGGTTTTAACTGGATAAAACCGGATTGAACTGGTTTAAACCGGTTTCAACTGGATAGAACCGGATAGAACCGGTTTAAACTGGATAAAACCGGATTGAACCAGCTTAAACAGGTTTAAACCGGATAAAACCGGATTGAACCGGTTCAAACCGGTTTAAACCGGATAAAACCAGAGTGAACTGGTTTAAACCGGATAAAACCGGATTGAACCGGTTTAAACCGGATAAAACCGGAATGAACTGGTTTAAACAGGATAAAACCGGACTGAACCAGTTTAAACCGGAAAAAACAGGATTGAAGCATTTCAAACCGGTTTTAACCGGATAAAACCGGAATGAAACGGTTTAAACCGGATAAAACGGGATTGAAACGGTTTCAACCGGATAAAACCGGATTGAACCGGTTTAAACCGGATAAAACCGGATTGAACCGGTATAAACTGGTTTCAACCGGATAGAACCGGATAGAACCGGTTTAAACTGGATAAAACCGGATTGAACCGGCTTAAACCGGTTTAAACCGGATAAAACCGGATTGAACCGGTTCAAACCGGTTTAAACCGGATAAAACCGGAATGAACTGGTTTAAACCGGTTTAAAACGGATAGAAGTGGAGAGAAACGGTTTTAACCGGATAAAACCGGATTGAACCGGTGTAAACCGGTTGAAACCGGATAAAAACGGATTGAAAGGGTTTAAACCGGTTTAAACGGGATAAAACTGGAATGAACCGGCTTAAACAGGTCTAAACCGGATAAAACCCGATTGAACAGGCTTAAACTGGTATAAACAGCATAGAACCAGTTTCAACCGGATAAAACCGGATTGAACCGGATTAAACCGGTTGAAACCGGATAAAACCAGACTGAACCGGTTTAAACTGGATAAAACCGGATTGAACCGGTTTGAACTGGTCTAAACCAGATAAAACCGGATTGAACTGGTTTCAACCGTTTTAAACCGGATAAAACAAGATTGAACCGGTTTAAACCGGATAAAACCGGATTGAACCGGTTTAAACCGGATAAAACTGGATTGAACCGGTTTAAACTGGTTTCAACCGGATAGAACCGGATAGAACCGGTTTAAACTGGATAAAACCGGATTGAACCGGCTTAAACCGGTTTAAACCGGATAAAACCAGATTGAACCGGTTTAAACTGGATAAAACCGGATTGAGCCGGCTTAAACAGGTTTAAACCGGATAAAACCGGATTGAACCGGTTCAAACAGGTTTAAACTGGATAAAACCGGATTGAACCGGTTTAAACTGGTTTCAACCGGGTAGAACCGGATAGAACCGGTTTAAACTGGATAAAACCGGAATGAACCGACTTAAACAGGTCTAAACCGGATAAAACCCGATTGAACAGGCTTAAACTGGTATAAACAGCATAGAACCGGTTTAAACCGGATAAAACCGGATTGAACCGTTTTAAACCGGTTTAAACCGGATAAAACCAGACTGAACCGGTTTAAACCGGATAAAATCGGATTGAACCGGTTTAAACCAGTTTCAACTGTATAGGACCGGATAGAAGCAGTTTAAACCGGATAAAACAGGATTGAACTGGTTTAAACCGGATAAAACCGGATTGAACCGGTTTAAACTGGTTTCAACCGGATAGAACCGGATAGAACCGGTTTAAACTGGATAAAACTGGATTGAACTGGCTTAAAACGGTTTAAACCGGATTAAACCGGATTGAACCGGTTCAAACTGGTTTAAACCGCTTAAAATCAGATTGAACCGGTTTAAACCGGATAAAACCGGATTGAACCGGCTTAAACTGGTTTAAACCGGATAGAACCGGATAGAACCGGTTTAAACTGGATAAAACCGGATTGAACCGGATAAAACAGGATTGAAGCGGTTTAAAACGGTTAAAACCGGATAAAATCAGATTGAAACGGTTTAAACCGGATTGATCCGGCTTAAACCGGATAAAACCGGATTGATCCGGCTTAAACCGGATAAAACCGGAATGAACTGGTTTAAACTGGTTCAAACCGGAAAAAACGGATTGAACCGGTTTAAAATGGATAAAACCGGATAGAACCGGTTTATTCCAGTTTAAACCAGATAAAAACCGATTGAACCGGTTTAAACCGGTTTAAAGCGGATAAAACCGGATTGAACCGGATTAAACCAGTTTATACTGGATAAACTGTATTGAATCGGTTAAAACCGGTTTAAACTGGATAAAACCAGATTGAACCGGTTTAAACCGGTTTCAACCGGATAGAACCGGATAGAACCGGTTTAAACTGGATAAAAATGGATTGAAGCGGTTTAAACCGGTTCAAACCGGATAAAACCAGATTGAAACGGTTTAAACCGGATTGAACCGGTTTAAACCGGATAAAACCGGAATGAACTGGTTTAAACCGGTTTAAACTGGAAAAAACGGATTGAACCGGTTTAAACTGGATAAAACCGATTGAACCGGTTGAAACTGGTTTCAACCGGAAAGAACCGGATAGAACCGGTTTAAACCGGATAAAAACGGATTGAAGCGGTTTAAACCGGATAAAACCAGATTGAAACGGTTTAAACCGGATTGAACCGGTTTAAACCGGATAAAACCGGAATGAACTGGTTTAAACCGGTTTAAACTGGAAAAAACGGATTGAACCGGTTTAAACTGGATAAAACCGATTGAACAGGTTTAAACCAGTTTAAACCGGATAAAACCAGATTGTACCGGTTTAAACCGGATAAAAACGGATAGAACCGGTTTAAACCGGTTTAAACCAGATTGAATTGGATTGAACCGGTTTAAACCGGTTTCAACCGGATAGAACCAGATAGAACCGGTTTAAACTGGATAAAAGCGGATTGAACCGGTTAAAGCCGGTTAAAACCGGAGAAAACCGGGTGGAACCGGCTTAAACCGGTTTAAACCGGAGAAAACCGGATTGAACCGGTTGTAACCAGTTTAAACCGAATATAAACGGATTGAAGCAGTTTAAACCGGTTTAAATCTGATAAAACCGGAATGAACCGGCCTAAACCTGTTTAAACCCGATAGGACCGGTTTACACCGGATAAAACCGGATTGAACTGGATTAAACTGGTTTAAACCGGATAGAACTGGTTTAAACTGTATAAAACCGATTGAACCGGTTTAAACCGGTGTAAACCGGATAAAACCAGATTGAACCGGTTTTAACCTGAGAAAACCGGATTGAACTGGTTTAAACCGGTTTCAACCAGATAGAACCGGATAGAACCGGTTTAAACTGGATAAAACCGGATTGAACCAGCTTAAACCGGTTTAAACCGGATAAAACCGGATTGAACAGGTTCAAACCAGTTTAAACCGGATAAAACCGGAATGAAGTGGTTTAAACCGGATAAAATCGGACTGAACCAGTTTAAACCAGATAAAACCGGATCGAACCGTTTCAAACCGGTTTTAAACGGATAAAACCGGAATGAACCGGTTTAAACCGGATAAAACCGGATTGAACCGGTTTAAACCGGATAAAACCGGAATGAACTGGTTTAAACCGGTTTAAACTGGAAAAAACGGATAGAACCGGTTTAAACCGGTTAAAACCATATTGAATCGGATAGAACCGGTTTAAACCGTTTAAAACCGGATTGAACCGGTTTAAACCGGTTTAAACCGGTTCAAACCGGATGAAATCGGAATGAACCGGTTTAAACCGTATAAAACCGGATTGAACCGGTTTAAACCGCTTTCAACCAGATAGAATCAGATAGAACGGGTTTAAACTGGATAAAAGCGGATTGAACCGGTTAAAGCCGGTTAAAACCGGAGAAAACCGGGTGGAACCGGCTTAAACCGGTTTAAACCGGAGAAAACCGGATTGAACCGGTTGTAACTGGTTTAATCCGAATATAAACGGATTGAAGCAGTTTAAACCGGTTTAAAACTGATAAAACCAGAATGAACCAGCCTAAACCTGTTTAAACCCGATAGGACCGGTTTAAACCGGATAAAACCGGATTGAACTGGATTAAACTGGTTTAAACCGGATAGAACTGGTTTAAACTGGATAAAACCGATTGAACCGGTTTAAAGCGGTTTAAACCGGATAAAACCAGATTGAACCGGTTTTAACCTGAGAAAACCGGATTGAACTGGTTTAAACCGGTTTCAACCAGATAGAACCGGATAGAACCGGTTTAAACTGGATAAAACCGGATTGAACCAGCTTAAACCGGTTTAAACAGGATTAAACCGGTTTAAACCGGATAAAACCGGATTGAACCGGCTTAAACCGGTTTAAACCGGATAAAACCGGATTGAACCGGTTCAAACTGGTTTAAACCGGATAAAACCGGAATGAACTGGTTTAAACCGGTTTAAAACGGATAGAAGTGGAGAGAAACGGTTTTAACCGGATAAAACCGGATTGAACCGGTGTAAACCGGTTGAAACCGGATAAAAACGGATTGAAAGGGTTTAAACCGGTTTAAACGGGATAAAACTGGAATGAACCGGCTTAAACAGGTCTAAACCGGATAAAACCCGATTGAACAGGCTTAAACTGGTATAAACAGCATAGAACCAGTTTCAACCGGATAAAACCGGATTGAACCGGATTAAACCGGTTGAAACCGGATAAAACAAGATTGAACCGGTTTAAACCGGATAAAACCGGATTGAACCAGCTTAAACCGGTTTAAACCGGATAAAACTGGATTGAACCGGTTTAAACTGGTTTCAACCGGATAGAACCGGATAGAACCGGTTTAAACTGGATAAAACCGGATTGAACCGGCTTAAACCGGTTTAAACCGGATAAAACCAGATTGAACCGGTTTAAACTGGATAAAACCGGATTGAGCCGGCTTAAACAGGTTTAAACCGGATAAAACCGGATTGAACCGGTTCAAACAGGTTTAAACTGGATAAAACCGGATTGAACCGGTTTAAACTGGTTTCAACCGGGTAGAACCGGTTTAATCCGGTTTAAACCAGATAAAAACCGATTGAACTGGTTTAAACCGGTTTAAAGCGGATAAAACCGGATTGAACTGGTATAAACCGGTTTAAACTGGAGAAAAACGGATTGAAGAGGTTTAAACCGGATAAAACCGAATTGAACCGGTTTAAACCGGTTTAAACCGGATAAAACCGGATTGAACCGGTTCAAACCGGTTGAAAACGGATAAAACCAAATTGAACCAGTTTAAACCGGATAAAATCAGATTGAACTGGTTTAAAACGTATAAAACCGGACTGAACCAGTTTAAACCCTTTTAAACCAGATGGAAACGAATAGAACCAGTTTAAACCGGATAAAACCGGATTGAACCGGCTTAAACCGGTTTAAACCAGATAAAACCGGATTGAACCGGCTTAAACCGGTTTAAACCGGATAAAACCGGAATGAACTGTTTTAAACCGGTTGAAAACGGATAGAACCAGTTTAAACCGGATAAAACCGGATTGAACCGGCTTAAACCGGTTTAAACCGGATAAAACCTGATTGAACCGGTTTAAACCGGATAAAACCGGATTGAACCGGCTTAAACCGGTTTAAAACGGATAGAACCGGATAGAAACGGTATAAACCGGATAAAACCGGATTGAACCGCTGTAAACCGGTTGAAACCGGATAAAAAAGGGATTGAAAGGGTTTAAACCGGTTTAAACAGGATAAAACCAGATTGAACTGGTTTAATCCAGTTAAAACAGGATAGAACAGGACAGAAACAGTTTAATCCGATTTAAAAAGGATAGAACCGGATAGAACCGGTCTAAACGAGATAAAACCGGATTGAACCGGTTTAAACCGGTTTAAACCGGATAAAACCGGATTGAACCGGTTCAAACTGGTTTAAACTGGATAAAACCGGATTAAACCGTTTTAAAGCGGTTTAAATCGGATAAAACCAGATTGAACCAGTTTTAGCCGATTAAAACCGGATTGAACTGGTTTAAACCGGTCTAAACTGGATAAAACCGGTTTCAACAGGATAAAACCAGATTGAACCGGTTTAAACCCGATAAAACCGGAGTGAACTGGTTTAAACCGTATAAAAACGGATCGAACCGGTTTAAACCGGATAAAACCGGATTGAACCGTTTCAAACCGGTTTTAAAGGGATAAAACCGGAATGAAACGTTTCAAATCGGTTTTAACCGGATAAAACCGGAATGAACCGGTTTAAACCGGATAAAATCGGATTGAACCGGTTTAAACCGGTTTTAACCGGATAGAACTGGATAGAACTGGTTTAAACCGGATAAAACCGGATTGAAGCGGTTTAAACCGGTTTAAACCGGATAAAATCAGATTGAAACGGTTTAAACCGGATTGATCCGGCTTAAACCGGATAAAACCGGAATGAACTGGTTGAAACCGGTTTAAACCGGAAAAAACGGATTGAACCGGTTTAAACCGGTTTCAACCGGATAGAACCGGTTTAAACTGGATAGAAGCGGATTGAACCGGTTAAAGCCGGTTAAAACCGGAGAAAACCGGGTGGAACCGGCTTAAACCAGTTTAAACCGGAGAAAACCGGATTGAACCGGTTGTAACCGGTTTAAACCGAATATAAACGGATTGAAGCAGTTTAAACCGGTTTAAAACTGATAAAACCGGAATGAACCGGCCTAAACCTGTTTAAACCCGATAGGACCGGTTTAAACCGGATAAAACCGGATTGAACTGGATTAAACTGGTTTAAACCGGATAGAACTGCTTTAAACTGGAAAAAATCGATTGAACTAGTTTAAACCGGTTTAAACCGGATAAAACCAGATTGAACCAGTTTTAACCTGAGAAAACCGGATTGAACTGGTTTAAACCGGTTTCAACCAGATAGAACCGGATAGAACCGGTTTAAACTGGATAAAACCGGATTGATCCAGCTTAAACTGGTTTAAACCGGATAAAACCGGATTGAACCGGTACAAACCGGTTTAAACCGGATTAAACCGGAGTGAACTGGTTTAAACCGGATAAAACCGGATTGAACCGGTTCAAACCAGTTTAAACCGGATAAAACCGGAATGAACTGGTTTAAACCGGATAAAATCGGACTGAACCAGTTTAAACCGGATAAAACCGGATCGAACCGTTTCAAACCGGTTTTAACCGGATAAAACCGGAATGAACCGGTTTAAACCGGATAAAACCGGATTGAACCGGTTTAAACTGGTTTCAACCAGATAGAACCAGATAGAACCGGTTTAAACTGGATAAAACCGGATTGAACCGGCTTAAACCGGTTTAAACCGGATCGAACCGAATCCGGTTTAAACCGGATAAAACCGGATTGAACCGGTTCAAACTGGTTTAAACCGGATAAAACCAGATAAAACCGTTTTAAAGCGGTTTAAACTGGATAAAACCAGATTGAACCGGTTTAAGCTGATTAAAACCGGATTGAACTGGTTTAAACTGGTCTAAACCGGATAAAACCGGTTTAAACCGGATAAAACCGGATTGAAGCGGTTTAAACCGGTTAAAACCGGATAAAATCAGATTGAAACGGTTTAAACCGGATTGATCCGGCTTAAACCGGATAAAACCGGAATGAACTGGTTGAAACCGGTTTAAACCGGAAAAAACGGACTGAACCGGTTTAAAATGGATAAAACCGGATAGAACCGGTTTAATCCGGTTTAAACCAGATAAAAACCGATTGAACCGGTTTAAACCAGTTTAAAGCCGATGAAACCGGATTGAACCGGATTAAACCAGTTTATACTGGATAAACCGGATTGAATCGGTTAAAACCGGTTTAAACTGGATAAAACCAGATTGAACCGGTTTAAAACGGTTTCAACTGGATAGAACCGGATAGAACCGGTTTAAACCGGATAAAAACGGATTGAAGCGGTTTAAACCGGTTCAAACCGGATAAAACCAGATTGAAACGGTTTAAACCGGATAAAACCGGAATGAACTGGTTTAAACCTGATAAACCGTAAAAAACGGATTGAACCGGTTTAAACCGGATAAAACCGATTGATCCGGTTTAAACCGGTTTAAACCTGATAAAACCAGATTGTACCGGTTTAAACCGGATAAAAACGGATAGAACCGGTTTAAACCGGTTTAAACCAGATTGAACCGGATAGAACCGGTTTAAACCGTTTAAAACCGGATTGAACTGGTTTAAACCGGTTTAAACCGGTTCAAACCGGAGGAAACCGGAATGAACCGGTTTAAACTGGATAAAAGCGGATTGAACCGGTTAAAGCCGGTTAAAACCGGAGAAAACCAGGTGGAACCGGCTTAAACCGGTTTAAACCGGAGAAAACCGGATTGAACCGGTTGTAACCGGTTTAAACCGGATATAAACCGATTGAAGCAGTTTAAACCGGTTTAAAACTGATAAAACCAGAATGAACCGGCCTAAACCGGTTTAAACCGGATAAAACCGGATTGAACCGGTTCAAACTGGTTTAAACCGGATTGAACCAGCTTAAACCGGTTTAAACAGAATTAAAGCGGTTTAATCCGGATAAGACCGGATTGAACTGGCTTAAACCGGTTTAAACCGGATAAAACCGGATTGAACCGGTTCAAACCGGTTTAAACCGGATAAAACCGGAATGAACTGGTTTAAACCGGTTTAAAACAGATAGAAGTGGAGAGAAACGGTTTAAACCGGATAAAACCGGATTGAACCGGTGTAAACCGGTTGAAACCGATAAAAACGGATTGAAAGGGTTTAAACCGGTTTAAACTGGATAAAACTGGAATGAACCGGCTTAAACAGGCCTAAACCGGATAAAACCCGATTGAACAGGCTTAAACTGGTATAAAGAGCATAGAACCGGTTTCAACCGGATAAAACCGGATTGAACCGGTTTAAATCGGTTTAAACCGGACAAAACCGGATTGAAACGGATTAAACCAGTTTATACTGGATAAACCAGATTGAATCGGTTAAAACCGGTTTAAACCGGATAAAACAAGATTGAACCGGTTTAAACCGGATCAAACCGGATTGAACCGGATTAAACCGGTTTCAACCGGATAGAACCGGATAGAACCGGTTTAAACCGGATAAAACCCGATTGAAGCGGCTTAAACCGGTTCAAACTGGATAAAACCAGATTGAAACGGTTTAAACCGGATTGAACCGGCTTAAACCGGATAAAACGGGAATGAACTGGTTTAAACCGGATTAAACTGGAAAAAACGGATTGAACCGGTTTAAACTGGATAAAACCGGATTGAACCGGCTTAAACCTGTTTAAACTGGAGAGAGCCGGTTTAAACCGGTATCCGGTTTAAAGCGGATAAAACCGGCATGAACCGGCTCAAACCGATTTAAACCGGATAGAACCGGAATGAACTGGTCTAAACCAGATAAAACCGGTTTAAACCAGATAAAACCGGATTGAACCGGTTCAAAACGGTTTCAACCGGATAGAACCGGAATGAACTGGTCTAAACCGGATAAAACCGGTTTAAACCAGATAAAACCAGATTGAACCAGTTCAAACCGGTTTAAACCGGATAAAACCGGAATGAACTGGTTTAAACCGGATAGAACCGGTTGAAACCGGTTGAAACCGGATATAAACGGATTGAAGCATTTTAAACTGGTTTAAAACTGATAAAACCGGAATGAACCGGCCTAAACCGGTTTAAACCGGATACGACCGGTTTAAACTGGATAAAACCGGATTGAACTGGCTGAAACGGGTTTAAACCGGATAGAACCGGTTTAAACAGGATAAAACCGATTGAACCGGTTTAAACAGGTTTAAACCGGATAAAACCGGATTGAACCGGTTTTAACTGGATAAAACCGGATTGAACTGGTTTAAACCGGTTTCAACTGGATAGAACCGGATAGAACCGGTTTAAACTGGATAAAACCGGATTGAACCAGCTTAAACAGGTTTAAACCGGATAAAACCGGATTGAACCGGTTCAAACCGGTTTAAACCGGATAAAACCAGAGTGAACTGGTTTAAACCGGATAAAACCGGATTGAACCGGTTTAAACCGGATAAAACCGGAATGAACTGGTTTAAACAGGATAAAACCGGACTGAACCAGTTTAAACCGGAAAAAACAGGATTGAAGCATTTCAAACCGGTTTTAACCGGATAAAACCGGAATGAAACGGTTTAAACCGGATAAAACCGGATTGAAACGGTTTCAACCGGATAAAACCGGATTGAACCGGTTTAAACCGGATAAAACCGGATTGAACCGGTATAAACTGGTTTCAACCGGATAGAACCGGATAGAACCGGTTTAAACTGGATAAAACCGGATTGAACCGGCTTAAACCGGTTTAAACCGGATAAAACCGGATTGAACCGGTTCAAACCGGTTTAAACCGGATAAAACCGGAATGAACTGGTTTAAACCGGTTTAAAACGGATAGAAGTGGAGAGAAACGGTTTTAACCGGATAAAACCGGATTGAACCGGTGTAAACCGGTTGAAACCGGATAAAAACGGATTGAAAGGGTTTAAACCGGTTTAAACGGGATAAAACTGGAATGAACCGGCTTAAACAGGTCTAAACCGGATAAAACCCGATTGAACAGGCTTAAACTGGTATAAACAGCATAGAACCAGTTTCAACCGGATAAAACCGGATTGAACCGGATTAAACCGGTTGAAACCGGATAAAACCAGACTGAACCGGTTTAAACTGGATAAAACCGGATTGAACCGGTTTGAACTGGTCTAAACCAGATAAAACCGGATTGAACTGGTTTCAACCGTTTTAAACCGGATAAAACAAGATTGAACCGGTTTAAACCGGATAAAACCGGATTGAACCGGTTTAAACCGGATAAAACTGGATTGAACCGGTTTAAACTGGTTTCAACCGGATAGAACCGGATAGAACCGGTTTAAACTGGATAAAACCGGATTGAACCGGCTTAAACCGGTTTAAACCGGATAAAACCAGATTGAACCGGTTTAAACTGGATAAAACCGGATTGAGCCGGCTTAAACAGGTTTAAACCGGATAAAACCGGATTGAACCGGTTCAAACAGGTTTAAACTGGATAAAACCGGATTGAACCGGTTTAAACTGGTTTCAACCGGGTAGAACCGGATAGAACCGGTTTAAACTGGATAAAACCGGAATGAACCGACTTAAACAGGTCTAAACCGGATAAAACCCGATTGAACAGGCTTAAACTGGTATAAACAGCATAGAACCGGTTTAAACCGGATAAAACCGGATTGAACCGTTTTAAACCGGTTTAAACCGGATAAAACCAGACTGAACCGGTTTAAACCGGATAAAATCGGATTGAACCGGTTTAAACCAGTTTCAACTGTATAGGACCGGATAGAAGCAGTTTAAACCGGATAAAACAGGATTGAACTGGTTTAAACCGGATAAAACCGGATTGAACCGGTTTAAACTGGTTTCAACCGGATAGAACCGGATAGAACCGGTTTAAACTGGATAAAACTGGATTGAACTGGCTTAAACCGGTTTAAACCGGATTAAACCGGATTGAACCGGTTCAAACTGGTTTAAACCGCTTAAAATCAGATTGAACCGGTTTAAACCGGATAAAACCGGATTGAACCGGCTTAAACTGGTTTAAACCGGATAGAACCGGATAGAACCGGTTTAAACTGGATAAAACCGGATTGAACCGGATAAAACAGGATTGAAGCGGTTTAAAACGGTTAAAACCGGATAAAATCAGATTGAAACGGTTTAAACCGGATTGATCCGGCTTAAACCGGATAAAACCGGATTGATCCGGCTTAAACCGGATAAAACCGGAATGAACTGGTTTAAACTGGTTCAAACCGGAAAAAACGGATTGAACCGGTTTAAAATGGATAAAACCGGATAGAACCGGTTTATTCCAGTTTAAACCAGATAAAAACCGATTGAACCGGTTTAAACCGGTTTAAAGCGGATAAAACCGGATTGAACCGGATTAAACCAGTTTATACTGGATAAACTGTATTGAATCGGTTAAAACCGGTTTAAACTGGATAAAACCAGATTGAACCGGTTTAAACCGGTTTCAACCGGATAGAACCGGATAGAACCGGTTTAAACTGGATAAAAATGGATTGAAGCGGTTTAAACCGGTTCAAACCGGATAAAACCAGATTGAAACGGTTTAAACCGGATTGAACCGGTTTAAACCGGATAAAACCGGAATGAACTGGTTTAAACCGGTTTAAACTGGAAAAAACGGATTGAACCGGTTTAAACTGGATAAAACCGATTGAACCGGTTGAAACTGGTTTCAACCGGAAAGAACCGGATAGAACCGGTTTAAACCGGATAAAAACGGATTGAAGCGGTTTAAACCGGATAAAACCAGATTGAAACGGTTTAAACCGGATTGAACCGGTTTAAACCGGATAAAACCGGAATGAACTGGTTTAAACCGGTTTAAACTGGAAAAAACGGATTGAACCGGTTTAAACTGGATAAAACCGATTGAACAGGTTTAAACCAGTTTAAACCGGATAAAACCAGATTGTACCGGTTTAAACCGGATAAAAACGGATAGAACCGGTTTAAACCGGTTTAAACCAGATTGAATTGGATTGAACCGGTTTAAACCGGTTTCAACCGGATAGAACCAGATAGAACCGGTTTAAACTGGATAAAAGCGGATTGAACCGGTTAAAGCCGGTTAAAACCGGAGAAAACCGGGTGGAACCGGCTTAAACCGGTTTAAACCAGAGAAAACCGGATTGAACCGGTTGTAACCAGTTTAAACCGAATATAAACGGATTGAAGCAGTTTAAACCGGTTTAAATCTGATAAAACCGGAATGAACCGGCCTAAACCTGTTTAAACCCGATAGGACCGGTTTACACCGGATAAAACCGGATTGAACTGGATTAAACTGGTTTAAACCGGATAGAACTGGTTTAAACTGTATAAAACCGATTGAACCGGTTTAAACCGGTGTAAACCGGATAAAACCAGATTGAACCGGTTTTAACCTGAGAAAACCGGATTGAACTGGTTTAAACCGGTTTCAACCAGATAGAACCGGATAGAACCGGTTTAAACTGGATAAAACCGGATTGAACCAGCTTAAACCGGTTTAAACCGGATAAAACCGGATTGAACAGGTTCAAACCAGTTTAAACCGGATAAAACCGGAATGAAGTGGTTTAAACCGGATAAAATCGGACTGAACCAGTTTAAACCAGATAAAACCGGATCGAACCGTTTCAAACCGGTTTTAAACGGATAAAACCGGAATGAACCGGTTTAAACCGGATAAAACCGGATTGAACCGGTTTAAACCGGATAAAACCGGAATGAACTGGTTTAAACCGGTTTAAACTGGAAAAAACGGATAGAACCGGTTTAAACCGGTTAAAACCATATTGAATCGGATAGAACCGGTTTAAACCGTTTAAAACCGGATTGAACCGGTTTAAACCGGTTTAAACCGGTTCAAACCGGATGAAATCGGAATGAACCGGTTTAAACCGTATAAAACCGGATTGAACCGGTTTAAACCGCTTTCAACCAGATAGAATCAGATAGAACCGGTTTAAACTGGATAAAAGCGGATTGAACCGGTTAAAGCCGGTTAAAACCGGAGAAAACCGGGTGGAACCGGCTTAAACCGGTTTAAACCGGAGAAAACCGGATTGAACCGGTTGTAACTGGTTTAATCCGAATATAAACGGATTGAAGCAGTTTAAACCGGTTTAAAACTGATAAAACCAGAATGAACCAGCCTAAACCTGTTTAAACCCGATAGGACCGGTTTAAACCGGATAAAACCGGATTGAACTGGATTAAACTGGTTTAAACCGGATAGAACTGGTTTAAACTGGATAAAACCGATTGAACCGGTTTAAAGCGGTTTAAACCGGATAAAACCAGATTGAACCGGTTTTAACCTGAGAAAACCGGATTGAACTGGTTTAAACCGGTTTCAACCAGATAGAACCGGATAGAACCGGTTTAAACTGGATAAAACCGGATTGAACCAGCTTAAACCGGTTTAAACAGGATTAAACCGGTTTAAACCGGATAAAACCGGATTGAACCGGCTTAAACCGGTTTAAACCGGATAAAACCGGATTGAACCGGTTCAAACTGGTTTAAACCGGATAAAACCGGAATGAACTGGTTTAAACCGGTTTAAAACGGATAGAAGTGGAGAGAAACGGTTTTAACCGGATAAAACCGGATTGAACCGGTGTAAACCGGTTGAAACCGGATAAAAACGGATTGAAAGGGTTTAAACCGGTTTAAACGGGATAAAACTGGAATGAACCGGCTTAAACAGGTCTAAACCGGATAAAACCCGATTGAACAGGCTTAAACTGGTATAAACAGCATAGAACCAGTTTCAACCGGATAAAACCGGATTGAACCGGATTAAACCGGTTGAAACCGGATAAAACAAGATTGAACCGGTTTAAACCGGATAAAACCGGATTGAACCAGCTTAAACCGGTTTAAACCGGATAAAACTGGATTGAACCGGTTTAAACTGGTTTCAACCGGATAGAACCGGATAGAACCGGTTTAAACTGGATAAAACCGGATTGAACCGGCTTAAACCGGTTTAAACCGGATAAAACCAGATTGAACCGGTTTAAACTGGATAAAACCGGATTGAGCCGGCTTAAACAGGTTTAAACCGGATAAAACCGGATTGAACCGGTTCAAACAGGTTTAAACTGGATAAAACCGGATTGAACCGGTTTAAACTGGTTTCAACCGGGTAGAACCGGTTTAATCCGGTTTAAACCAGATAAAAACCGATTGAACTGGTTTAAACCGGTTTAAAGCGGATAAAACCGGATTGAACTGGTATAAACCGGTTTAAACTGGAGAAAAACGGATTGAAGAGGTTTAAACCGGATAAAACCGAATTGAACCGGTGTAAACCGGTTGAAACCGATAAAAACGGATTGAAAGGGTTTAAACCGGTTTAAACTGGATAAAACTGGAATGAACCGGCTTAAACAGGCCTAAACCGGATAAAACCCGATTGAACAGGCTTAAACTGGTATAAAGAGCATAGAACCGGTTTCAACCGGATAAAACCGGATTGAACCGGTTTAAATCGGTTTAAACCGGACAAAACCGGATTGAAACGGATTAAACCAGTTTATACTGGATAAACCAGATTGAATCGGTTAAAACCGGTTTAAACCGGATAAAACAAGATTGAACCGGTTTAAACCGGATCAAACCGGATTGAACCGGATTAAACCGGTTTCAACCGGATAGAACCGGATAGAACCGGTTTAAACCGGATAAAACCCGATTGAAGCGGCTTAAACCGGTTCAAACTGGATAAAACCAGATTGAAACGGTTTAAACCGGATTGAACCGGCTTAAACCGGATGAAACGGGAATGAACTGGTTTAAACCGGATTAAACTGGAAAAAACGGATTGAACCGGTTTAAACTGGATAAAACCGGATTGAACCGGCTTAAACCTGTTTAAACTGGAGAGAGCCGGTTTAAACCGGTATCCGGTTTAAAGCGGATAAAACCGGCATGAACCGGCTCAAACCGATTTAAACCGGATAGAACCGGAATGAACTGGTCTAAACCAGATAAAACCGGTTTAAACCAGATAAAACCGGATTGAACCGGTTCAAAACGGTTTCAACCGGATAGAACCGGAATGAACTGGTCTAAACCGGATAAAACCGGTTTAAACCAGATAAAACCAGATTGAACCAGTTCAAACCGGTTTAAACCGGATAAAACCGGAATGAACTGGTTTAAACCGGATAGAACCGGTTGAAACCGGTTGAAACCGGATATAAACGGATTGAAGCATTTTAAACTGGTTTAAAACTGATAAAACCGGAATGAACCGGCCTAAACCGGTTTAAACCGGATACGACCGGTTTAAACTGGATAAAACCGGATTGAACTGGCTGAAACGGGTTTAAACCGGATAGAACCGGTTTAAACAGGATAAAACCGATTGAACCGGTTTAAACAGGTTTAAACCGGATAAAACCGGATTGAACCGGTTTTAACTGGATAAAACCGGATTGAACTGGTTTAAACCGGTTTCAACTGGATAGAACCGGATAGAACCGGTTTAAACTGGATAAAACCGGATTGAACCAGCTTAAACAGGTTTAAACCGGATAAAACCGGATTGAACCGGTTCAAACCGGTTTAAACCGGATAAAACCAGAGTGAACTGGTTTAAACCGGATAAAACCGGATTGAACCGGTTTAAACCGGATAAAACCGGAATGAACTGGTTTAAACAGGATAAAACCGGACTGAACCAGTTTAAACCGGAAAAAACAGGATTGAAGCATTTCAAACCGGTTTTAACCGGATAAAACCGGAATGAAACGGTTTAAACCGGATAAAACCGGATTGAAACGGTTTCAACCGGATAAAACCGGATTGAACCGGTTTAAACCGGATAAAACCGGATTGAACCGGTATAAACTGGTTTCAACCGGATAGAACCGGATAGAACCGGTTTAAACTGGATAAAACCGGATTGAACCGGCTTAAACCGGTTTAAACCGGATAAAACCGGATTGAACCGGTTCAAACCGGTTTAAACCGGATAAAACCGGAATGAACTGGTTTAAACCGGTTTAAAACGGATAGAAGTGGAGAGAAACGGTTTTAACCGGATAAAACCGGATTGAACCGGTGTAAACCGGTTGAAACCGGATAAAAACGGATTGAAAGGGTTTAAACCGGTTTAAACGGGATAAAACTGGAATGAACCGGCTTAAACAGGTCTAAACCGGATAAAACCCGATTGAACAGGCTTAAACTGGTATAAACAGCATAGAACCAGTTTCAACCGGATAAAACCGGATTGAACCGGATTAAACCGGTTGAAACCGGATAAAACCAGACTGAACCGGTTTAAACTGGATAAAACCGGATTGAACCGGTTTGAACTGGTCTAAACCAGATAAAACCGGATTGAACTGGTTTCAACCGTTTTAAACCGGATAAAACAAGATTGAACCGGTTTAAACCGGATAAAACCGGATTGAACCGGTTTAAACCGGATAAAACTGGATTGAACCGGTTTAAACTGGTTTCAACCGGATAGAACCGGATAGAACCGGTTTAAACTGGATAAAACCGGATTGAACCGGCTTAAACCGGTTTAAACCGGATAAAACCAGATTGAACCGGTTTAAACTGGATAAAACCGGATTGAGCCGGCTTAAACAGGTTTAAACCGGATAAAACCGGATTGAACCGGTTCAAACAGGTTTAAACTGGATAAAACCGGATTGAACCGGTTTAAACTGGTTTCAACCGGGTAGAACCGGATAGAACCGGTTTAAACTGGATAAAACCGGAATGAACCGACTTAAACAGGTCTAAACCGGATAAAACCCGATTGAACAGGCTTAAACTGGTATAAACAGCATAGAACCGGTTTAAACCGGATAAAACCGGATTGAACCGTTTTAAACCGGTTTAAACCGGATAAAACCAGACTGAACCGGTTTAAACCGGATAAAATCGGATTGAACCGGTTTAAACCAGTTTCAACTGTATAGGACCGGATAGAAGCAGTTTAAACCGGATAAAACAGGATTGAACTGGTTTAAACCGGATAAAACCGGATTGAACCGGTTTAAACTGGTTTCAACCGGATAGAACCGGATAGAACCGGTTTAAACTGGATAAAACTGGATTGAACTGGCTTAAACCGGTTTAAACCGGATTAAACCGGATTGAACCGGTTCAAACTGGTTTAAACCGCTTAAAATCAGATTGAACCGGTTTAAACCGGATAAAACCGGATTGAACCGGCTTAAACTGGTTTAAACCGGATAGAACCGGATAGAACCGGTTTAAACTGGATAAAACCGGATTGAACCGGATAAAACAGGATTGAAGCGGTTTAAAACGGTTAAAACCGGATAAAATCAGATTGAAACGGTTTAAACCGGATTGATCCGGCTTAAACCGGATAAAACCGGATTGATCCGGCTTAAACCGGATAAAACCGGAATGAACTGGTTTAAACTGGTTCAAACCGGAAAAAACGGATTGAACCGGTTTAAAATGGATAAAACCGGATAGAACCGGTTTATTCCAGTTTAAACCAGATAAAAACCGATTGAACCGGTTTAAACCGGTTTAAAGCGGATAAAACCGGATTGAACCGGATTAAACCAGTTTATACTGGATAAACTGTATTGAATCGGTTAAAACCGGTTTAAACTGGATAAAACCAGATTGAACCGGTTTAAACCGGTTTCAACCGGATAGAACCGGATAGAACCGGTTTAAACTGGATAAAAATGGATTGAAGCGGTTTAAACCGGTTCAAACCGGATAAAACCAGATTGAAACGGTTTAAACCGGATTGAACCGGTTTAAACCGGATAAAACCGGAATGAACTGGTTTAAACCGGTTTAAACTGGAAAAAACGGATTGAACCGGTTTAAACTGGATAAAACCGATTGAACCGGTTGAAACTGGTTTCAACCGGAAAGAACCGGATAGAACCGGTTTAAACCGGATAAAAACGGATTGAAGCGGTTTAAACCGGATAAAACCAGATTGAAACGGTTTAAACCGGATTGAACCGGTTTAAACCGGATAAAACCGGAATGAACTGGTTTAAACCGGTTTAAACTGGAAAAAACGGATTGAACCGGTTTAAACTGGATAAAACCGATTGAACAGGTTTAAACCAGTTTAAACCGGATAAAACCAGATTGTACCGGTTTAAACCGGATAAAAACGGATAGAACCGGTTTAAACCGGTTTAAACCAGATTGAATTGGATTGAACCGGTTTAAACCGGTTTCAACCGGATAGAACCAGATAGAACCGGTTTAAACTGGATAAAAGCGGATTGAACCGGTTAAAGCCGGTTAAAACCGGAGAAAACCGGGTGGAACCGGCTTAAACCGGTTTAAACCGGAGAAAACCGGATTGAACCGGTTGTAACCAGTTTAAACCGAATATAAACGGATTGAAGCAGTTTAAACCGGTTTAAATCTGATAAAACCGGAATGAACCGGCCTAAACCTGTTTAAACCCGATAGGACCGGTTTACACCGGATAAAACCGGATTGAACTGGATTAAACTGGTTTAAACCGGATAGAACTGGTTTAAACTGTATAAAACCGATTGAACCGGTTTAAACCGGTGTAAACCGGATAAAACCAGATTGAACCGGTTTTAACCTGAGAAAACCGGATTGAACTGGTTTAAACCGGTTTCAACCAGATAGAACCGGATAGAACCGGTTTAAACTGGATAAAACCGGATTGAACCAGCTTAAACCGGTTTAAACCGGATAAAACCGGATTGAACAGGTTCAAACCAGTTTAAACCGGATAAAACCGGAATGAAGTGGTTTAAACCGGATAAAATCGGACTGAACCAGTTTAAACCAGATAAAACCGGATCGAACCGTTTCAAACCGGTTTTAAACGGATAAAACCGGAATGAACCGGTTTAAACCGGATAAAACCGGATTGAACCGGTTTAAACCGGATAAAACCGGAATGAACTGGTTTAAACCGGTTTAAACTGGAAAAAACGGATAGAACCGGTTTAAACCGGTTAAAACCATATTGAATCGGATAGAACCGGTTTAAACCGTTTAAAACCGGATTGAACCGGTTTAAACCGGTTTAAACCGGTTCAAACCGGATGAAATCGGAATGAACCGGTTTAAACCGTATAAAACCGGATTGAACCGGTTTAAACCGCTTTCAACCAGATAGAATCAGATAGAACGGGTTTAAACTGGATAAAAGCGGATTGAACCGGTTAAAGCCGGTTAAAACCGGAGAAAACCGGGTGGAACCGGCTTAAACCGGTTTAAACCGGAGAAAACCGGATTGAACCGGTTGTAACTGGTTTAATCCGAATATAAACGGATTGAAGCAGTTTAAACCGGTTTAAAACTGATAAAACCAGAATGAACCAGCCTAAACCTGTTTAAACCCGATAGGACCGGTTTAAACCGGATAAAACCGGATTGAACTGGATTAAACTGGTTTAAACCGGATAGAACTGGTTTAAACTGGATAAAACCGATTGAACCGGTTTAAAGCGGTTTAAACCGGATAAAACCAGATTGAACCGGTTTTAACCTGAGAAAACCGGATTGAACTGGTTTAAACCGGTTTCAACCAGATAGAACCGGATAGAACCGGTTTAAACTGGATAAAACCGGATTGAACCAGCTTAAACCGGTTTAAACAGGATTAAACCGGTTTAAACCGGATAAAACCGGATTGAACCGGCTTAAACCGGTTTAAACCGGATAAAACCGGATTGAACCGGTTCAAACTGGTTTAAACCGGATAAAACCGGAATGAACTGGTTTAAACCGGTTTAAAACGGATAGAAGTGGAGAGAAACGGTTTTAACCGGATAAAACCGGATTGAACCGGTGTAAACCGGTTGAAACCGGATAAAAACGGATTGAAAGGGTTTAAACCGGTTTAAACGGGATAAAACTGGAATGAACCGGCTTAAACAGGTCTAAACCGGATAAAACCCGATTGAACAGGCTTAAACTGGTATAAACAGCATAGAACCAGTTTCAACCGGATAAAACCGGATTGAACCGGATTAAACCGGTTGAAACCGGATAAAACAAGATTGAACCGGTTTAAACCGGATAAAACCGGATTGAACCAGCTTAAACCGGTTTAAACCGGATAAAACTGGATTGAACCGGTTTAAACTGGTTTCAACCGGATAGAACCGGATAGAACCGGTTTAAACTGGATAAAACCGGATTGAACCGGCTTAAACCGGTTTAAACCGGATAAAACCAGATTGAACCGGTTTAAACTGGATAAAACCGGATTGAGCCGGCTTAAACAGGTTTAAACCGGATAAAACCGGATTGAACCGGTTCAAACAGGTTTAAACTGGATAAAACCGGATTGAACCGGTTTAAACTGGTTTCAACCGGGTAGAACCGGTTTAATCCGGTTTAAACCAGATAAAAACCGATTGAACTGGTTTAAACCGGTTTAAAGCGGATAAAACCGGATTGAACTGGTATAAACCGGTTTAAACTGGAGAAAAACGGATTGAAGAGGTTTAAACCGGATAAAACCGAATTGAACCGGTTTAAACCGGTTTAAACCGGATAAAACCGGATTGAACCGGTTCAAACCGGTTGAAAACGGATAAAACCAAATTGAACCAGTTTAAACCGGATAAAATCAGATTGAACTGGTTTAAAACGTATAAAACCGGACTGAACCAGTTTAAACCCTTTTAAACCAGATGGAAACGAATAGAACCAGTTTAAACCGGATAAAACCGGATTGAACCGGCTTAAACCGGTTTAAACCAGATAAAACCGGATTGAACCGGCTTAAACCGGTTTAAACTGGATAAAACCGGAATGAACTGTTTTAAACCGGTTGAAAACGGATAGAACCAGTTTAAACCGGATAAAACCGGATTGAACCGGCTTAAACCGGTTTAAACCGGATAAAACCTGATTGAACCGGTTTAAACCGGATAAAACCGGATTGAACCGGCTTAAACCGGTTTAAAACGGATAGAACCGGATAGAAACGGTATAAACCGGATAAAACCGGATTGAACCGCTGTAAACCGGTTGAAACCGGATAAAAACGGATTGAAAGGGTTTAAACCGGTTTAAACAGGATAAAACCAGATTGAACTGGTTTAATCCAGTTAAAACAGGATAGAACAGGACAGAAACAGTTTAATCCGATTTAAAAAGGATAGAACCGGATAGAACCGGTCTAAACGAGATAAAACCGGATTGAACCGGTTTAAACCGGTTTAAACCGGATAAAACCGGATTGAACCGGTTCAAACTGGTTTAAACTGGATAAAACCGGATTAAACCGTTTTAAAGCGGTTTAAATCGGATAAAACCAGATTGAACCAGTTTTAGCCGATTAAAACCGGATTGAACTGGTTTAAACCGGTCTAAACTGGATAAAACCGGTTTCAACAGGATAAAACCAGATTGAACCGGTTTAAACCCGATAAAACCGGAGTGAACTGGTTTAAACCGTATAAAAACGGATCGAACCGGTTTAAACCGGATAAAACCGGATTGAACCGTTTCAAACCGGTTTTAAAGGGATAAAACCGGAATGAAACGTTTCAAATCGGTTTTAACCGGATAAAACCGGAATGAACCGGTTTAAACCGGATAAAATCGGATTGAACCGGTTTAAACCGGTTTTAACCGGATAGAACTGGATAGAACTGGTTTAAACCGGATAAAACCGGATTGAAGCGGTTTAAACCGGTTTAAACCGGATAAAATCAGATTGAAACGGTTTAAACCGGATTGATCCGGCTTAAACCGGATAAAACCGGAATGAACTGGTTGAAACCGGTTTAAACCGGAAAAAACGGATTGAACCGGTTTAAACCGGTTTCAACCGGATAGAACCAGATAGAACCGGTTTAAACTGGATAGAAGCGGATTGAACCGGTTAAAGCCGGTTAAAACCGGAGAAAACCGGGTGGAACCGGCTTAAACCAGTTTAAACCGGAGAAAACCGGATTGAACCGGTTGTAACCGGTTTAAACCGAATATAAACGGATTGAAGCAGTTTAAACCGGTTTAAAACTGATAAAACCGGAATGAACCGGCCTAAACCTGTTTAAACCCGATAGGACCGGTTTAAACCGGATAAAACCGGATTGAACTGGATTAAACTGGTTTAAACCGGATAGAACTGCTTTAAACTGGATAAAATCGATTGAACTAGTTTAAACCGGTTTAAACCGGATAAAACCAGATTGAACCGGTTTTAACCTGAGAAAACCGGATTGAACTGGTTTAAACTGGTTTCAACCAGATAGAACCGGATAGAACCGGTTTAAACTGGATAAAACCGGATTGATCCAGCTTAAACTGGTTTAAACCGGATAAAACAGGATTGAACCGGTACAAACCGGTTTAAACCGGATTAAACCGGAGTGAACTGGTTTAAACAGGATAAAACCGGATTGAACCGGTTCAAACCAGTTTAAACCGGATAAAACCGGAATGAACTGGTTTAAACCGGATAAAATCGGACTGAACCAGTTTAAACCGGATAAAACCGGATCGAACCGTTTCAAACCGGTTTTAACCGGATAAAACCGGAATGAACCGGTTTAAACCGGATAAAACCGGATTGAACCGGTTTAAACCGGATAAAACCGGATTGAACCGGTTTAAACTGGTTTCAACCAGATAGAACCAGATAGAACCGGATTAAACTGGATAAAACCGGATTGAACCGGCTTAAACCGGTTTAAACCGGATTGAACCGAATCCGGTTTAAACCGGATAAAACCGGATTGAACCGGTTCAAACTGGTTTAAACCGGATAAAACCAGATAAAACCGTTTTAAAGCGGTTTAAACTGGATAAAACCAGATTGAACCGGTTTAAGCTGATTAAAACCGGATTGAACTGGTTTAAACTGGTCTAAACCGGATAAAACCGGTTTAAACCGGATAAAACCGGATTGAAGCGGTTTAAACCGGTTAAAACCGGATAAAATCAGATTGAAACGGTTTAAACCGGATTGATCCGGCTTAAACCGGATAAAACCGGAATGAACTGGTTGAAACCGGTTTAAACCGGAAAAAACGGACTGAACCGGTTTAAAATGGATAAAACCGGATAGAACCGGTTTAATCCGGTTTAAACCAGATAAAAACCGATTGAACCGGTTTAAACCAGTTTAAAGCGGATGAAACCGGATTGAACCGGATTAAACCAGTTTATACTGGATAAACCGGATTGAATCGGTTAAAACCGGTTTAAACTGGATAAAACCAGATTGAACCGGTTTAAAACGGTTTCAACTGGATAGAACCGGATAGAACCGGTTTAAACCGGATAAAAACGGATTGAAGCGGTTTAAACCGGTTCAAACCGGATAAAACCAGATTGAAACGGTTTAAACCGGATAAAACCGGAATGAACTGGTTTAAACCTGATAAACCGTAAAAAACGGATTGAACCGGTTTAAACTGGATAAAACCGATTGATCCGGTTTAAACCGGTTTAAACCTGATAAAACCAGATTGTACCGGTTTAAACCGGATAAAAACGGATAGAACCAGTTTAAACCGGTTTAAACCAGATTGAACCGGATAGAACCGGTTTAAACCGTTTAAAACCGGATTGAACTGGTTTAAACCGGTTTAAACCGGTTCAAACCGGAGGAAACCGGAATGAACCGGTTTAAACTGGATAAAAGCGGATTGAACCGGTTAAAGCCGGTTAAAACCGGAGAAAACCGGGTGGAACCGGCTTAAACCGGTTTAAACCGGAGAAAACCGGATTGAACCGGTTGTAACCGGTTTAAACCGGATATAAACCGATTGAAGCAGTTTAAACCGGTTTAAAACTGATAAAACCAGAATGAACCGGCCTAAACCGGTTTAAACCGGATAAAACCGGATTGAACCGGTTCAAACTGGTTTAAACCGGATTGAACCAGCTTAAACCGGTTTAAACAGAATTAAAGCGGTTTAATCCGGATAAGACCGGATTGAACTGGCTTAAACCGGTTTAAACCGGATAAAACCGGATTGAACCGGTTGAAACCGGTTTAAACCGGATAAAACCGGAATGAACTGGTTTAAACCGGTTTAAAACAGATAGAAGTGGAGAGAAACGGTTTAAACCGGATAAAACCGGATTGAACCGGTGTAAACCGGTTGAAACCGGATAAAAACGGATTGAAAGGGTTTAAACCGGTTTAAACTGGATAAAACTGGAATGAACCGGCTTAAACAGGCCTAAACCGGATAAAACCCGATTGAACAGGCTTAAACTGGTATAAAGAGCATAGAACCGGTTTCAACCGGATAAAACCGGATTGAACCGGTTCAAACTGGTTTAAACTGGATAAAACCAGATAAAACCGTTTTAAAGCGGTTTAAACTGGATAAAACCAGATTGAACCGGTTTAAGCTGATTAAAACCGGATTGAACTGGTTTAAACTGGTCTAAACCAGATAAAACCGGTTTAAACCGGATAAAACCGGATTGAAGCGGTTTAAACCGGTTAAAACCGGATAAAATCAGATTGAAACGGTTTAAACCGGATTGATCCGGCTTAAACCGGATAAAACCGGAATGAACTGGTTGAAACCGGTTTAAACCGGAAAAAACGGACTGAACCGGTTTAAAATGGATAAAACCGGATAGAACCGGTTTAATCCGGTTTAAACCAGATAAAAACCGATTGAACCGGTTTAAACCAGTTTAAAGCGGATGAAACCGGATTGAACCGGATTAAACCAGTTTATACTGGATAAACCGGATTGAATCGGTTAAAACCGGTTTAAACTGGATAAAACCAGATTGAACCGGTTTAAAACGGTTTCAACTGGATAGAACCGGATAGAACCAGTTTAAACTGGATAAAAACGGATTGAAGCGGTTTAAACCGGTTCAAACCGGATAAAACCAGATTGAAACGGTTTAAACCGGATAAAACCGGAATGAACTGGTTTAAACCTGATAAACCGTAAAAAACGGATTGAACCGGTTTAAACTGGATAAAACCGATTGATCCGGTTTAAACCGGTTTAAACCTGATAAAACCAGATTGTACCGGTTTAAACCGGATAAAAACGGATAGAACCGGTTTAAACCGGTTTAAACCAGATTGAACCGGATAGAACCGGTTTAAACCGTTTAAAACCGGATTGAACTGGTTTAAACCGGTTTAAACCGGTTCAAACCGGAGGAAACCGGAATGAACCGGTTTAAACTGGATAAAAGCGGATTGAACCAGCTTAAACCGGTTTAAACAGAATTAAAGCGGTTTAATCCGGATAAGACCGGATTGAACTGGCTTAAACCGGTTTAAACCGGATAAAACCGGATTGAACCGGTTGAAACCGGTTTAAACCGGATAAAACCGGAATGAACTGGTTTAAACCGGTTTAAAACAGATAGAAGTGGAGAGAAACGGTTTAAACCGGATAAAACCGGATTGAACCGGTGTAAACCGGTTGAAACCGGATAAAAACGGATTGAAAGGGTTTAAACCGGTTTAAACTGGATAAAACTGGAATGAACCGGCTTAAACAGGCCTAAACCGGATAAAACCCGATTGAACAGGCTTAAACTGGTATAAAGAGCATAGAACCGGTTTCAACCGGATAAAACCGGATTGAACCGGTTTAAATCGGTTTAAACCGGACAAAACCGGATTGAAACGGATTAAACCAGTTTATACTGGATAAACCAGATTGAATCGGTTAAAACCGGTTTAAAACGGATAAAACAAGATTGAACCGGTTTAAACCGGATCAAACCGGATTGAACCGGATTAAACCGGTTTCAACCGGATAGAACCGGATAGAACCGGTTTAAACCGGATAAAACCCGATTGAAGCGGCTTAAACCGGTTCAAACCGGATAAAACCAGATTGAAACGGTTTAAACCGGATTGAACCGGCTTAAACCGGATAAAACGGGAATGAACTGGTTTAAACCGGATTAAACTGGAAAAAACGGATTGAACCGGTTTAAACTGGATAAAACCGGATTGAACCGGCTTAAACCTGTTTAAACTGGATAGAGCCGGTTTAAACCGGTATCCGGTTTAAAGCGGATAAAACCGGCATGAACCGGCTCAAACCGATTTAAACCGGATAGAACCGGAATGAACTGGTCTAAACCAGATAAAACCGGTTTAAACCAGATAAAACCGGATTGAACCGGTTCAAAACGGTTTCAACCGGATAGAACCGGAATGAACTGGTCTAAACCGGATAAAACCGGTTTAAACCAGATAAAACCGGATTGAACCGGTTCAAACCGGTTTAAACCGGATAAAACCGGAATGAACTGGTTTAAACCGGATAGAACCGGTTGAAACCGGTTGAAACCGGATATAAACGGATTGAAGCATTTTAAACTGGTTTAAAACTGATAAAACCGGAATGAACCGGCCTAAACCGGTTTAAACCAGATACGACCGGTTTAAACTGGATAAAACCGGATTGAACTGGCTGAAACGGGTTTAAACCGGATAGAACCGGTTTAAACAGGATAAAACCGATTGAACCGGTTTAAACAGGTTTAAACCGGATAAAACCGGATTGAACCGGTTTTAACTGGATAAAACCGGATTGAACTGGTTTAAACCGGTTTCAACTGGATAGAACCGGATAGAACCGGTTTAAACTGGATAAAACCGGATTGAACCAGCTTAAACAGGTTTAAACCGGATAAAACCGGATTGAACCGGTTCAAACCGGTTTAAACCGGATAAAACCAGAGTGAACTGGTTTAAACCGGATAAAACCGGATTGAACCGGTTTAAACCGGATAAAACCGGAATGAACTGGTTTAAACAGGATAAAACCGGACTGAACCAGTTTAAACCGGAAAAAACAGGATTGAAGCATTTCAAACCGGTTTTAACCGGATAAAACCGGAATGAAACGGTTTAAACTGGATAAAACCGGATTGAAACGGTTTCAACCGGATAAAACCGGATTGAACCGGTTTAAACCGGATAAAACCGGATTGAACCGGTATAAACTGGTTTCAACCGGATAGAACCGGATAGAACCGGTTTAAACTGGATAAAACCGGATTGAACCAGCTTAAACCGGTTTAAACAGGATTAAACCGGTTTAAACCGGATAAAACCGGATTGAACCGGCTTAAACCGGTTTAAACCGGATAAAACCGGATTGAACCGGTTCAAACCGGTTTAAACCGGATAAAACCGGAATGAACTGGTTTAAACCGGTTTAAAACGGATAGAAGTGGAGAGAAACGGTTTTAACCGGATAAAACCGGATTGAACCGGTGTAAACCGGTTGAAACCGGATAAAAACGGATTGAAAGGGTTTAAACCGGTTTAAACGGGATAAAACTGGAATGAACCGGCTTAAACAGGTCTAAACCGGATAAAACCCGATTGAACAGGCTTAAACTGGTATAAACAGCATAGAACCAGTTTCAACCGGATAAAACCGGATTGAACCGGATTAAACCGGTTGAAACCGGATAAAACCAGACTGAACCGGTTTAAACTGGATAAAACCGGATTGAACCGGTTTGAACTGGTCTAAACCAGATAAAACCGGATTGAACTGGTTTCAACCGTTTTAAACCGGATAAAACAAGATTGAACCGGTTTAAACCGGATAAAACCGGATTGAACCAGCTTAAACCGGTTTAAACCGGATAAAACTGGATTGAACCGGTTTAAACTGGTTTCAACCGGATAGAACCGGATAGAACCGGTTTAAACTGGATAAAACCGGATTGAACCGGCTTAAACCGGTTTAAACCGGATAAAACCAGATTGAACCGGTTTAAACTGGATAAAACCGGATTGAGCCGGCTTAAACAGGTTTAAACCGGATAAAACCGGATTGAACCGGTTCAAACAGGTTTAAACTGGATAAAACCGGATTGAACCGGTTTAAACTGGTTTCAACCGGGTAGAACCGGTTTAATCCGGTTTAAACCAGATAAAAACCGATTGAACTGGTTTAAACCGGTTTAAAGCGGATAAAACCGGATTGAACTGGTATAAACCGGTTTAAACTGGAGAAAACCGGATTGAAGAGGTTTAAACCGGATAAAACCGAATTGAACCGGTTTAAACCAGTTTAAACCGGATAAAACCGGATTGAACCGGTTCAAACCGGTTGAAAACGGATAAAACCAAATTGAACCAGTTTAAACCGGATAAAATCAGATTGAACTGGTTTAAAACGTATAAAACCGGACTGAACCAGTTTAAACCCTTTTAAACCAGATGGAAACGAATAGAACCAGTTTAAACCGGATAAAACCGGATTGAACCGGCTTAAACCGGTTTAAACCGGATAAAACCGGAATGAACTGTTTTAAACCGGTTGAAAACGGATAGAACCAGTTTAAACCGGATAAAACCGGATTGAACCGGCTTAAACCGGTTTAAACCGGATAAAACCTGATTGAACCGGTTTAAACCGGATAAAACCGGATTGAACCGGCTTAAACCGGTTTAAAACGGATAGAACCGGATAGAAACGGTATAAACCGGATAAAACCGGATTGAACCGCTGTAAACCGGTTGAAACCGGATAAAAACGGATTGAAAGGGTTTAAACCGGTTTAAACAGGATAAAACCAGATTGAACTGGTTTAATCCAGTTAAAACAGGATAGAACAGGACAGAAACAGTTTAATCCGATTTAAAAAGGATAGAACCGGATAGAACCGGTCTAAACGAGATAAAACCGGATTGAACCGGTTTAAACCGGTTTAAACCGGATAAAACCGGATTGAACCGGTTCAAACTGGTTTAAACCGGATAAAACCGGATTAAACCGTTTTAAAGCGGTTTAAATCGGATAAAACCAGATTGAACCAGTTTTAGCCGATTAAAACCGGATTGAACTGGTTTAAACCGGTCTAAACTGGATAAAACCGGTTTCAACAGGATAAAACCAGATTGAACCGGTTTAAACCCGATAAAACCGGAGTGAACTGGTTTAAACCGTATAAAAACGGATCGAACCGGTTTAAACCGGATAAAACCGGATTGAACCGTTTCAAACCGGTTTTAAAGGGATAAAACCGGAATGAAACGTTTCAAATCGGTTTTAACCGGATAAAACCGGAATGAACCGGTTTAAACCGGATAAAATCGGATTGAACCGGTTTAAACCGGTTTTAACCGGATAGAACTGGATAGAACTGGTTTAAACCGGATAAAACCGGATTGAAGCGGTTTAAACCGGTTTAAACCGGATAAAATCAGATTGAAACGGTTTAAACCGGATTGATCCGGCTTAAACCGGATAAAACCGGAATGAACTGGTTGAAACCGGTTTAAACCGGAAAAAACGGATTGAACCGGTTTAAACCGGTTTCAACCGGATAGAACCAGATAGAACCGGTTTAAACTGGATAAAAGCGGATTGAACCGGTTAAAGCCGGTTAAAACCGGAGAAAACCGGGTGGAACCGGCTTAAACCAGTTTAAACCGGAGAAAACCGGATTGAACCGGTTGTAACCGGTTTAAACCGAATATAAACGGATTGAAGCAGTTTAAACCGGTTTAAAACTGATAAAACCGGAATGAACCGGCCTAAACCTGTTTAAACCCGATAGGACCGGTTTAAACCGGATAAAACCGGATTGAACTGGATTAAACTGGTTTAAACCGGATAGAACTGCTTTAAACTGGATAAAATCGATTGAACTAGTTTAAACCGGTTTAAACCGGATAAAACCAGATTGAACCGGTTTTAACCTGAGAAAACCGGATTGAACTGGTTTAAACCGGTTTAAACCAGATAGAACCGGATAGAACCGGTTTAAACTGGATAAAACCGGATTGATCCAGCTTAAACTGGTTTAAACCGGATAAAACCGGATTGAACCGGTACAAACCGGTTTAAACCGGATTAAACCGGAGTGAACTGGTTTAAACCGGATAAAACCGGATTGAACCGGTTCAAACCAGTTTAAACTGGATAAAACCGGAATGAACTGGTTTAAACCGGATAAAATCGGACTGAACCAGTTTAAACCGGATAAAACCGGATCGAACCGTTTCAAACCGGTTTTAACCGGATAAAACCGGAATGAACCGGTTTAAACCGGATAAAACCGGATTGAACCGGTTTAAACTGGTTTCAACCAGATAGAACCAGATAGAACCGGTTTAAACTGGATAAAACCGGATTGAACCGGCTTAAACCGGTTTAAACCGGATCGAACCGAATCCGGTTTAAACCGGATAAAACCGGATTGAACCGGTTCAAACTGGTTTAAACCGGATAAAACCAGATAAAACCGTTTTAAAGTGGTTTAAACGGGATAAAACCAGATTGAACCGGTTTAAGCTGATTAAAACCGGATTGAACTGGTTTAAACTGGTCTAAACCGGATAAAACCGGTTTAAACCAGATAAAACCGGATTGAAGCGGTTTAAACCGGTTAAAACCGGATAAAATCAGATTGAAACGGTTTAAACCGGATTGATCCGGCTTAAACCGGATAAAACCGGAATGAACTGGTTGAAACCGGTTTAAACCGGAAAAAACGGACTGAACCGGTTTAAAATGGATAAAACCGGATAGAACCGGTTTAATCCGGTTTAAACCAGATAAAAACCGATTGAACCGGTTTAAACCAGTTTAAAGCCGATGAAACCGGATTGAACCGGGTTAAACCAGTTTATACTGGATAAACCGGATTGAATCGGTTAAAACCGGTTTAAACTGGATAAAACCAGATTGAAACGGTTTAAACCGGATAAAAACGGATTGAAGCGGTTTAAACCGGTTCAAACCGGATAAAACCAGATTGAAACGGTTTAAACCGGATAAAACCGGAATGAACTGGTTTAAACCTGATAAACCGTAAAAAACGGATTGAACCGGTTTAAACTGGATAAAACCGATTGATCCGGTTTAAACCGGTTTAAACCTGATAAAACCAGATTGTACCGGTTTAAACCGGATAAAAACGGATAGAACCGGTTTAAACCGGTTTAAACCAGATTGAACCGGATAGAACCGGTTTAAACCGTTTAAAACCGGATTGAACTGGTTTAAACCGGTTTAAACCGGTTCAAACCGGAGGAAACCGGAATGAACCGGTTTAAACTGGATAAAAGCGGATTGAACCGGTTAAAGCCGGTTAAAACCGGAGAAAACCGGGTGGAACCGGCTTAAACCGGTTTAAAACGGAGAAAACCGGATTGAACCGGTTGTAACCGGTTTAAACCGGATATAAACCGATTGAAGCAGTTTAAACCGGTTTAAAACTGATAAAACCAGAATGAACCGGCCTAAACCGGTTTAAACCGGATAAAACCGGATTGAACCGGTTCAAACTGGTTTAAACCGGATTGAACCAGCTTAAACCGGTTTAAACAGAATTAAAGCGGTTTAATCCGGATAAGACCGGACTGAACTGGCTTAAACCGGTTTAAACCGGATAAAACCGGATTGAACCGGTTGAAACCGGTTTAAACCGGATAAAACCGGAATGAACTGGTTTAAACCGGTTTAAAACAGATAGAAGTGGAGAGAAACGGTTTAAACCGGATAAAACCGGATTGAACCGGTGTAAACCGGTTGAAACCGATAAAAACGGATTGAAAGGGTTTAAACCGGTTTAAACTGGATAAAACTGGAATGAACCGGCTTAAACAGGCCTAAACCGGATAAAACCCGATTGAACAGGCTTAAACTGGTATAAAGAGCATAGAACCGGTTTCAACCGGATAAAACCGGATTGAACCGGTTTAAATCGGTTTAAACCGGACAAAACCGGATTGAAACGGATTAAACCAGTTTATACTGGATAAACCAGATTGAATCGGTTAAAACCGGTTTAAACCGGATAAAACAAGATTGAACCGGTTTAAACCGGATCAAACCGGATTGAACCGGATTAAACCGGTTTCAACCGGATAGAACCGGATAGAACCGGTTTAAACCGGATAAAACCCGATTGAAGCGGCTTAAACCGGTTCAAACCGGATAAAACCAGATTGAAACGGTTTAAACCGGATTGAACCGGCTTAAACCGGATAAAACGGGAATGAACTGGTTTAAACCGGATTAAACTGGAAAAAACGGATTGAACCGGTTTAAACTGGATAAAACCGGATTGAACCGGCTTAAACCTGTTTAAACTGGAGAGAGCCGGTTTAAACCGGTATCCGGTTTAAAGCGGATAAAACCGGCATGAACCGGCTCAAACCGATTTAAACCGGATAGAACCGGAATGAACTGGTCTAAACCAGATAAAACCGGTTTAAACCAGATAAAACCGGATTGAACCGGTTCAAAACGGTTTCAACCGGATAGAACCGGAATGAACTGGTCTAAACCGGATAAAACCGGTTTAAACCAGATAAAACCAGATTGAACCAGTTCAAACCGGTTTAAACCGGATAAAACCGGAATGAACTGGTTTAAACCGGATAGAACCGGTTGAAACCGGTTGAAACCGGATATAAACGGATTGAAGCATTTTAAACTGGTTTAAAACTGATAAAACCGGAATGAACCGGCCTAAACCGGTTTAAACCGGATACGACCGGTTTAAACTGGATAAAACCGGATTGAACTGGCTGAAACGGGTTTAAACCGGATAGAACCGGTTTAAACAGGATAAAACCGATTGAACCGGTTTAAACAGGTTTAAACCGGATAAAACCGGATTGAACCGGTTTTAACTGGATAAAACCGGATTGAACTGGTTTAAACCGGTTTCAACTGGATAGAACCGGATAGAACCGGTTTAAACTGGATAAAACCGGATTGAACCAGCTTAAACAGGTTTAAACCGGATAAAACCGGATTGAACCGGTTCAAACCGGTTTAAACCGGATAAAACCAGAGTGAACTGGTTTAAACCGGATAAAACCGGACTGAACCAGTTTAAACCGGAAAAAACAGGATTGAAGCATTTCAAACCGGTTTTAACCGGATAAAACCGGAATGAAACGGTTTAAACCGGATAAAACCGGATTGAAACGGTTTCAACCGGATAAAACCGGATTGAACCGGTTTAAACCGGATAAAACCGGATTGAACCGGTATAAACTGGTTTCAACCGGATAGAACCGGATAGAACCGGTTTAAACTGGATAAAACCGGATTGAACCGGCTTAAACCGGTTTAAACCGGATAAAACCGGATTGAACCGGTTCAAACCGGTTTAAACCGGATAAAACCGGAATGAACTGGTTTAAACCGGTTTAAAACGGATAGAAGTGGAGAGAAACGGTTTTAACCGGATAAAACCGGATTGAACCGGTGTAAACCGGTTGAAACCGGATAAAAACGGATTGAAAGGGTTTAAACCGGTTTAAACGGGATAAAACTGGAATGAACCGGCTTAAACAGGTCTAAACCGGATAAAACCCGATTGAACAGGCTTAAACTGGTATAAACAGCATAGAACCAGTTTCAACCGGATAAAACCGGATTGAACCGGATTAAACCGGTTGAAACCGGATAAAACCAGACTGAACCGGTTTAAACTGGATAAAACCGGATTGAACCGGTTTGAACTGGTCTAAACCAGATAAAACCGGATTGAACTGGTTTCAACCGTTTTAAACCGGATAAAACAAGATTGAACCGGTTTAAACCGGATAAAACCGGATTGAACCAGCTTAAACCGGTTTAAACCGGATAAAACTGGATTGAACCGGTTTAAACTGGTTTCAACCGGATAGAACCGGATAGAACCGGTTTAAACTGGATAAAACCGGATTGAACCGGCTTAAACCGGTTTAAACCGGATAAAACTAGATTGAACCGGTTTAAACTGGATAAAACCGGATTGAGCCGGCTTAAACAGGTTTAAACCGGATAAAACCGGATTGAACCGGTTCAAACAGGTTTAAACTGGATAAAACCGGATTGAACCGGTTTAAACTGGTTTCAACCGGGTAGAACCGGATAGAACCGGTTTAAACTGGATAAAACCGGAATGAACCGACTTAAACAGGTCTAAACCGGATAAAACCCGATTGAACAGGCTTAAACTGGTATAAACAGCATAGAACCGGTTTAAACCGGATAAAACCGGATTGAACCGTTTTAAACCGGTTTAAACCGGATAAAACCAGACTGAACCGGTTTAAACCGGATAAAATCGGATTGAACCGGTTTAAACCAGTTTCAACTGTATAGGACCGGATAGAAGCAGTTTAAACCGGATAAAACAGGATTGAACTGGTTTAAACCGGATAAAACCGGATTGAACCGGTTTAAACTGGTTTCAACCGGATAGAACCGGATAGAACCGGTTTAAACTGGATAAAACTGGATTGAACTGGCTTAAACCGGTTTAAACCGGATTAAACCGGATTGAACCGGTTCAAACTGGTTTAAACCGCTTAAAATCAGATTGAACCGGTTTAAACCGGATAAAACCGGATTGAACCGGCTTAAACTGGTTTAAACCGGATAGAACCGGATAGAACCGGTTTAAACTGGATAAAACCGGATTGAACCGGATAAAACAGGATTGAAGCGGTTTAAAACGGTTAAAACCGGATAAAATCAGATTGAAACGGTTTAAACCGGATTGATCCGGCTTAAACCGGATAAAACCGGATTGATCCGGCTTAAACCGGATAAAACCGGAATGAACTGGTTTAAACTGGTTCAAACCGGAAAAAACGGATTGAACCGGTTTAAAATGGATAAAACCGGATAGAACCGGTTTATTCCAGTTTAAACCAGATAAAAACCGATTGAACCGGTTTAAACCGGTTTAAAGCGGATAAAACCGGATTGAACCGGATTAAACCAGTTTATACTGGATAAACTGTATTGAATCGGTTAAAACCGGTTTAAACTGGATAAAACCAGATTGAACCGGTTTAAACCGGTTTCAACCGGATAGAACCGGATAGAACCGGTTTAAACTGGATAAAAATGGATTGAAGCGGTTTAAACCGGTTCAAACCGGATAAAACCAGATTGAAACGGTTTAAACCGGATTGAACCGGTTTAAACCGGATAAAACCGGAATGAACTGGTTTAAACCGGTTTAAACTGGAAAAAACGGATTGAACCGGTTTAAACTGGATAAAACCGATTGAACCGGTTGAAACTGGTTTCAACCGGAAAGAACCGGATAGAACCGGTTTAAACCGGATAAAAACGGATTGAAGCGGTTTAAACCGGTTCAAACCGGATAAAACCAGATTGAAACGGTTTAAACCGGATTGAACCGGTTTAAACCGGATAAAACCGGAATGAACTGGTTTAAACCGGTTTAAACTGGAAAAAACGGATTGAACCGGTTTAAACTGGATAAAACCGATTGAACAGGTTTAAACCAGTTTAAACCGGATAAAACCAGATTGTACCGGTTTAAACCGGATAAAAACGGATAGAACCGGTTTAAACCGGTTTAAACCAGATTGAATTGGATAGAACCGGTTTAAACCGTTTAAAACCGGATTGAACCGGTTTAAACCGGTTTAAACCGGTTCAAACCGGATGAAATCGGAATGAACCGGTTTAAACCGTATAAAACCGGATTGAACCGGTTTAAACCGGTTTCAACCAGATAGAACCAGATAGAACCGGTTTAAACTGGATAAAAGCGGATTGAACCGGTTAAAGCCGGTTAAAACCGGAGAAAACCGGGTGGAACCGGCTTAAACCGGTTTAAACCGGAGAAAACCAGATTGAACCGGTTGTAACTGGTTTAAACCGAATATAAAAGGATTGAAGCAGTTTAAACCGGTTTAAAACTGATAAAACCAGAATGAACCGGCCTAAACCTGTTTAAACCCGATAGGACCGGTTTAAACCGGATAAAACCGGATTGAACTGGATTAAACTGGTTTAAACCGGATAGAACTGGTTTAAACTGGATAAAACCGATTGAACCGGTTTAAACCGGTTTAAACCGGATAAAACCAGATTGAACCGGTTTTAACCTGAGAAAACCGGATTGAACTGGTTTAAACCGGTTTCAACCAGATAGAACCGGATAGAACCGGTTTAAACTGGATAAAACCGGATTGAACCAGCTTAAACCGGATTAAACCGGATAAAACCGGATTGAACCGGTACAAACCGGTTTAAACCGGATAAAACCGGAGTGAACTGGTTTAAACTGGATAAAACCGGATTGAACCGGTTCAAACCAGTTTAAACCGGATAAAACTGGAATGAACTGGTTTAAACCGGATAAAATCGGACTGAACCAGTTTAAACCGGATAAAACCGGATCGAAACGTTTCAAACCGGTTTTAACCGGATAAAACCGGAATGAACCGGTTTAAACCGGATAAAACCGGATTGAACCGGTTTAAACCGGATAAAACCGGATTGAACCGGTTTAAACCGGATAAAACCGGATTGAACCGTTTTAAACTGGTTTCAACCAGATAGAACCAGATAGAACCGGTTTAAACTGGATAAAACAGGATTGAACCGGCTTAAACCGGTTTAAACCGGATTGAACCGGTTTAAACCGGATAAAACCGGATTGAACCGGTTCAAACTGGTTTAAACCGGATAAAACCGGATAAAACCGTTTTAAAGCGGTTTAAACTGGATAAAACCAGATTGACCCGGTTTAAGCTGATTAAAACCGGATTGAACTGGTTTAAACTGGTCTAAACCGGATAAAACCGGTTTAAACCGGATAAAACCGGATTGAACCGGTTTAAACTGGTTTCAACCGGATAGAACCGGATAGAACCGGTTTAAACTGGATAAAACCGGATTGAACCGGTTTGAACTGGTCTAAACCAGATAAAACCGGATTGAACTGGTTTCAACCGGTTTAAACCGGATAAAACAAGATTGAACCGGTTTAAACCGGATAAAACCGGATTGAACCAGCTTAAACCGGTTTAAACCGGATAAAACTGGATAGAACCGGTTTAAACTGGTTTCAACCGGATAGAACCGGATAGAACCGGTTTAAACCGGATAAAACCGGATTGAACCGGCTTAAACCGGTTTAAACCGGATAAAACCAGATTGAACCGGTTTCAACTGGATAAAACCAGATTGAGCCGGCTTAAACCGGTTTAAACCGGATAAAACCGGATTGAACCGGTTGAAAGAGGTTTAAACTGGATAAAACCGGATTGAACCGGTTTAAACTGGTTTCAACCGGGTAGAACCGGATAGAACCGGTTTAAACTGGATAAAATCGGAATGAACCAGCTTAAACAGGTCTGAACCGGATAAAACCCGATTGAACAGCCTTAAACTGGTATAAACAGCATAGAACCGGTTTAAACCGGATGAAACCGGATTGAACCGTTTTAAACCGGTTTAAACCGGATAAAACCAGACTGAACCGGTTTAAACAGGATAAAACCGGATTGAACCGGTTTAACCGGTTAAAACAGGATAGAACAGGGCAGAACCGGTTTAAACTGATTTAAACAGGATAGAACCGGATAGAACCGGTTTAAACGAGATAAAAGCGGATTGAACCGGTTTAAACCGGTTTAAACCGGATAAAACCGGATTGAAACGTTTCAAACCGGTTTTAACCGGATAAAACCGGAATGAACCGGTTTAAACCGGATAAAATCGGATTGAACAGGTTTAAACCGGATAAAACCGGAATGAACTGGTTTAAACCGGTTTAAACTGGAAAAAACGGATTGAACCGGTTTAAACTGGATAAAACCGATTGAACCGGTTTAAACCGGTTTAAACCGGTTAAAACCAGATTGTACCGGTTTAAACCGGATAAAAATGGATAGAACCGGTTTAAACCGGTTTAAACCAGATTGAACCGGATAGAACCGGTTTAAACCGTTTAAAACCGGATTGAACCGGCTTAAACCGGTTTAAACCGGTTCAAACCGGATGAAACCGGAATGAACCGGTTTAAACCGTATAAAACCGGATTGAACCGGTTTAAACCGGTTTCAACCGGATAGAACCAGATAGAACCGGTTTAAACTGGATAAAAGCGGATTGAACCGGTTAAAGCCGGTTAAAACCGGAGAAAACCGGGTGGAACCGGCTTAAACCGGTTTAAACCGGAGAAAACCGGATTGAACCGGTTGTAACCAGTTTAAACCGAATATAAACGGATTGAAGCAGTTTAAACCGGTTTAAATCTGATAAAACCGGAATGAACCGGCCTAAACCTGTTTAAACCCGATAGGACCGGTTTAAACCGGATAAAACCGGATTGAACTGGATTAAACTGGTTTAAACCGGATAGAACTGGTTTAAACTGTATAAAACCGATTGAACCGGTTTAAACCGGTGTAAACCGGATAAAACCAGATTGAACCGGTTTTAACCTGAGAAAACCGGATTGAACTGGTTTAAACCGGTTTCAACCAGATAGAACCGGATAGAACCGGTTTAAACTGGATAAAACCGGATTGAACCAGCTTAAACCGGTTTAAACCGGATAAAACCGGATTGAACCGGTTCAAACCAGTTTAAACCGGATAAAACCGGAATGAAGTGGTTTAAACCGGATAAAATCGGACTGAACCAGTTTAAACCAGATAAAAACGGATCGAACCGTTTCAAACCGGTTTTAAACGGATAAAACCGGAATGAACCGGTTTAAACCGGATAAAACCGGATTGAACCGGTTTAAACCGGATAAAACCGGAATGAACTGGTTTAAACCGGTTTAAACTGGAAAAAACGGATTGAACCGGTTTAAACTGGATAAAACCCAATGAACCGGTTTAAACCGTTTTAAACCGGTTAAAACCAGATTGTACCGGTTTAAACCGGATAAAAACGGATAGAACCGGTTTAAACCGGTTAAAACCATATTGAATCGGATAGAACCGGTTTAAACCGTTTAAAACCGGATTGAACCGGTTTAAACCGGTTTAAACCGGTTCAAACCGGATGAAATCGGTATGAACCGGTTTAAACCGTATAAAACCGGATTGAACCGGTTTAAACCGCTTTCAACCAGATAGAATCAGATAGAACCGGTTTAAACTGGATAAAAGCGGATTGAACCGGTTAAAGCCGGTTAAAACCGGAGAAAACCGGGTGGAACCGGCTTAAACCGGTTTAAACCGGAGAAAACCGGATTGAACCGGTTGTAACTGGTTTAATCCGAATATAAACGGATTGAAGCAGTTTAAACCGGTTTAAAACTGATAAAACCAGAATGAACCGGCCTAAACCTGTTTAAACCCGATAGGACCGGTTTAAACCAGATAAAACCGGATTGAACTGGATTAAACTGGTTTAAACCGGATAGAACTGGTTTAAACTGGATAAAACCGATTGAACCGGTTTAAACCGGTTTAAACCGGATAAAACCAGATTGAACCGGTTTTAACCTGAGAAAACCGGATTGAACTGGTTTAAACCGGTTTCAACCAGATAGAACCGGATAGAACCGGTTTAAACTGGATAAAACCGGATTGAACCAGCTTAAACCGGTTTAAACAGGATTAAACCGGTTTAAACCGGATAAAACCGGATTGAACCGGCTTAAACCGGTTTAAACCGGATAAAACCGGATTGAACCGGTTCAAACTGGTTTAAACCGGATAAAACCGGAATGAACTGGTTTAAACCGGTTTAAAACGGATAGAAGTGGAGAGAAACGGTTTTAACCGGATAAAACCGGATTGAACCGGTGTAAACCGGTTGAAACCGGATAAAAACGGATTGAAAGGGTTTAAACCGGTTTAAACGGGATAAAACTGGAATGAACCGGCTTAAACAGGTCTAAACCGGATAAAACCCGATTGAACAGGCTTAAACTGGTATAAACAGCATAGAACCAGTTTCAACCGGATAAAACCGGATTGAACCGGATTAAACCGGTTGAAACCGGATAAAACAAAATTGAACCGGTTTAAACCGGATAAAACCGGATTGAACCAGCTTAAACCGGTTTAAACCGGATAAAACCAGATTGAACCGGTTTAAACTGGATAAAACCGGATTGAACCGGCTTAAACCGGTTTAAACCGGATAAAACCAGATTGAACCGGTTTAAACTGGATAAAACCGGATTGAGCCGGCTTAAACAGGTTTAAACCGGATAAAACCGGATTGAACCGGTTCAAACAGGTTTAAACTGGATAAAACCGGATTGAACCGGTTTAAACTGGTTTCAACCGGGTAGAACCGGTTTAATCCGGTTTAAACCAGATAAAAACCGATTGAACTGCTTTAAACCGGTTTAAAGCGGATAAAACCGGATTGAACTGGTATAAACCGGTTTAAACTGGAGAAAACCGGATTGAAGAGGTTTAAACCGGATAAAACCGAATTGAACCGGTTTAAACCGGTTTAAACCGGATAAAACCGGATTGAACCGGTTCAAACCGGTTGAAAACGGATAAAACCAAATTGAACCAGTTTAAACCGGATAAAATCAGATTGAACTGGTTTAAAACGTATAAAACCGGACTGAACCAGTTTAAACCCTTTTAAACCAGATGGAAACGAATAGAACCAGTTTAAACCGGATAAAACCGGATTGAACCGGCTTAAACCGGTTTAAACCAGATAAAACCGGATTGAACCGGCTTAAACCGGTTTAAACCGGATAAAACCGGAATGAACTGTTTTAAACCGGTTGAAAACGGATAGAACCAGTTTAAACCGGATAAAACCGGATTGAACCGGCTTAAACCGGTTTAAACCGGATAAAACCTGATTGAACCGGTTTAAACCGGATAAAACCGGATTGAACCGGCTTAAACCGGTTTAAAACGGATAGAACCGGATAGAAACGGTATAAACCGGATAAAACCGGATTGAACCGCTGTAAACCGGTTGAAACCGGATAAAAACGGATTGAAAGGGTTTAAACCGGTTTAAACAGGATAAAACCAGATTGAACTGGTTTAATCCAGTTAAAACAGGATAGAACAGGACAGAAACAGTTTAATCCGATTTAAAAAGGATAGAACCGGATAGAACCGGTCTAAACGAGATAAAACCGGATTGAACCGGTTTAAACCGGTTTAAACCGGATAAAACCGGATTGAACCGGTTCAAACTGGTTTAAACCGGATAAAACCGGATTAAACCGTTTTAAAGCGGTTTAAATCGGATAAAACCAGATTGAACCAGTTTTAGCCGATTAAAACCGGATTGAACTGGTTTAAACCGGTCTAAACTGGATAAAACCGGTTTCAACAGGATAAAACCAGATTGAACCGGTTTAAACCCGATAAAACCGGAGTGAACTGGTTTAAACCGTATAAAAACGGATCGAACCGGTTTAAACCGGATAAAACCGGATTGAACCGTTTCAAACCGGTTTTAAAGGGATAAAACCGGAATGAAACGTTTCAAATCGGTTTTAACCGGATAAAACCGGAATGAACCGGTTTAAACCGGATAAAATCGGATTGAACCGGTTTAAACCGGTTTTAACCGGATAGAACTGGATAGAACTGGTTTAAACCGGATAAAACCGGATTGAAGCGGTTTAAACCGGTTTAAACCGGATAAAATCAGATTGAAACGGTTTAAACCGGATTGATCCGGCTTAAACCGGATAAAACCGGAATGAACTGGTTGAAACCGGTTTAAACCGGAAAAAACGGATTGAACCGGTTTAAACCGGTTTCAACCGGATAGAACCAGATAGAACCGGTTTAAACTGGATAGAAGCGGATTGAACCGGTTAAAGCCGGTTAAAACCGGAGAAAACCGGGTGGAACCGGCTTAAACCAGTTTAAACCGGAGAAAACCGGATTGAACCGGTTGTAACCGGTTTAAACCGAATATAAACGGATTGAAGCAGTTTAAACCGGTTTAAAACTGATAAAACCGGAATGAACCGGCCTAAACCTGTTTAAACCCGATAGGACCGGTTTAAACCGGATAAAACCGGATTGAACTGGATTAAACTGGTTTAAACCGGATAGAACTGCTTTAAACTGGATAAAATCGATTGAACTAGTTTAAACCGGTTTAAACCGGATAAAACCAGATTGAACCGGTTTTAACCTGAGAAAACCGGATTGAACTGGTTTAAACCGGTTTCAACCAGATAGAACCGGATAGAACCGGTTTAAACTGGATAAAACCGGATTGATCCAGCTTAAACTGGTTTAAACCGGATAAAACCGGATTGAACCGGTACAAACCGGTTTAAACCGGATTAAACCGGAGTGAACTGGTTTAAACCGGATAAAACCGGATTGAACCGGTTCAAACCAGTTTAAACCGGATAAAACCGGAATGAACTGGTTTAAACCGGATAAAATTGGACTGAACCAGTTTAAACCGGATAAAACCGGATCGAACCGTTTCAAACCGGTTTTAACCGGATAAAACCGGAATGAACCGGTTTAAACCGGATAAAACTGGATTGAACCGGTTTAAACCGGATAAAACCGGATTGAACCGGTTTAAACTGGTTTCAACCAGATAGAACCAGATAGATCCGGTTTAAACTGGATAAAACCGGATTGAACCGGCTTAAACCGGTTTAAACCGGATTGAACCGAATCCGGTTTAAACCGGATAAAACCGGATTGAACCGGTTCAAACTGGTTTAAACCGGATAAAACCAGATAAAACCGTTTTAAAGCGGTTTAAACTGGATAAAACCAGATTGAACCGGTTTAAGCTGATTAAAACCGGATTGAACTGGTTTAAACTGGTCTAAACCGGATAAAACCGGTTTAAACCGGATAAAACCGGATTGAAGCGGTTTAAACCGGTTAAAACCGGATAAAATCAGATTGAAACGGTTTAAACCGGATTGATCCGGCTTAAACCGGATAAAACCGGAATGAACTGGTTGAAACCGGTTTAAACCGGAAAAAACGGACTGAACCGGTTTAAAATGGATAAAACCGGATAGAACCGGTTTAATCCGGTTTCAACCAGATAAAAACCGATTGAACAGGTTTAAACCAGTTTAAAGCCGATGAAACCGGATTGAACCGGATTAAACCAGTTTATACTGGATAAACCGGATTGAATCGGTTAAAACCGGTTTAAACTGGATAAAACCAGATTGAACCGGTTTAAAACGGTTTCAACTGGATAGAACCGGATAGAACCGGTTTAAACCGGATAAAAACGGATTGAAGCGGTTTAAACCGGTTCAAACCGGATAAAACCAGATTGAAACGGTTTAAACCGGATAAAACCGGAATGAACTGGTTTAAACCTGATAAACCGTAAAAAACGGATTGAACCGGTTTAAACTGGATAAAACCGATTGATCCGGTTTAAACCGGTTTAAACCTGATAAAACCAGATTGTACCGGTTTAAACCGGATAAAAACGGATAGAACCGGTTTAAACCGGTTTAAACCAGATTGAACCGGATAGAACCGGTTTAAACCGTTTAAAACCGGATTGAACCGGTTTAAACCGGTTTAAACCGGTTCAAACCGGAGGAAACCGGAATGAACCGGTTTAAACTGGATAAAAGCGGATTGAACCGGTTAAAGCCGGTTAAAACCGGAGAAAACCGGGTGGAACCGGCTTAAACCGGTTTAAACCGGAGAAAACCGGATTGAACCGGTTGTAACCGGTTTCAACCGGATATAAACCGGATTGAACCAGTTTAAACCCGTTTAAACCAGATAGAAACGGATAGAACCGGTTTAAACCAGATAAAACCGGATTGAACTGGTTTAATCCAGTTAAAACAGGATAGAACAGGACAGAACAAGTTTAATCCGATTTAAAAAGGATAGAACCGGATAGAACCGGTCTAAACGAGATAAAACCGGATTGAACCGGTTTAAACCGGTTTAAACCGGATAAAACCGGATTGAACCGGTTCAAACTGGTTTATACCGGATAAAACCGGATTAAACCGTTTTAAAGCGGTTTAAACCGGATAAAACCAGATTGAACCAGTTTAAGCCGATTAAAACCGGATTGAACTGGTTTAAACCGGTCTAAACCGGATAAAACCGGTTTCAACAGGATAAAACCAGATTGAACCGGTTTAAACCAGATAAAACTGGATTGAACCGGTTCAAACCGGTTTAAACCGGAGAAAACCGGAGTGAACTGGTTTAAACCGGATAAAAACGGATTGAACCGGTTTAAACCGGATAAAACCGGATTGAACCGTTTCAAACCGGTTTTAAACGGATAAAACCGGAATGAACCGTTTTAAACCGGATAAGACAGGATTGAACCGTTTCAAACCGGTCTTAACCGGATAAAACCGGAATGAACCGGTTTAAACCGGATAAAATTGGATTGAACCGGTTTAAACCGGATAAAACCAGATTGAACCGGTTTAAACTGGTTTCAACCGGATAGAACCGGATAGAACCGGTTTAAACTGGATAAAACCGGATTGAACCGGCTTAAACCGGTTTAAACCGGATAAAATCGGATTGAACCGGTTCAAACCGGATATAACCGGATAGAACCGGATAGAACCGGTTTAAAACGGATAAAACCGGATTGAACCGGTTTAAACCGGTTTAAACCGGATAAAACAGGATTGAACTGGTTTAAACCGGATAAAAGCGGATTGAACCGGTTTAAACCAGTTTCAACCGGATAGAAATGGATAGAACCGGTTTAAACCGGATAAAACCGGATTGAAGCGGTTTAAACCGTTTAAAACCGGATAAAACCAGATTGAAACGGTTTAAACCGGATTGATCCGGCTTAAACCGGATAAAACCGGAATGAACTGGTTTAAACCGGTTTAAACCGGAAAAAACGGATTGAACCGGTTTAAAATGGATAAAACCGGATAGAACCGGTTTAATCCGGTTTAAACCAGATAAAAACCGATTGAACTGGTTTAAACCGGTTTAAAGCGGATAAAACCGGATTGAACTGGTATAAACCGGTTTAAACTGGAGAAAACCGGATTGAAGAGGTTTAAACCGGATAAAACCGAATTGAACCGGTTTAAACCGGTTTAAACCGGATAAAACCGGATTGAACCGGTTCAAACCGGTTGAAAACGGATAAAACCAAATTGAACCAGTTTAAACCGGATAAAATCAGATTGAACTGGTTTAAAACGTATAAAACCGGACTGAACCAGTTTAAACCCTTTTAAACCAGATGGAAACGAATAGAACCAGTTTAAACCGGATAAAACCGGATTGAACCGGCTTAAACCGGTTTAAACCAGATAAAACCGGATTGAACCGGCTTAAACCGGTTTAAACCGGATAAAACCGGAATGAACTGTTTTAAACCGGTTGAAAACGGATAGAACCAGTTTAAACCGGATAAAACCGGATTGAACCGGCTTAAACCGGTTTAAACCGGATAAAACCTGATTGAACCGGTTTAAACCGGATAAAACCGGATTGAACCGCTGTAAACCGGTTGAAACCGGATAAAAACGGATTGAAAGGGTTTAAACCGGTTTAAACAGGATAAAACCAGATTGAACTGGTTTAATCCAGTTAAAACAGGATAGAACAGGACAGAAACAGTTTAATCCGATTTAAAAAGATAGAACCGGATAGAACCGGTCTAAACGAGATAAAACCGGATTGAACCGGTTTAAACCGGTTTAAACCGGATAAAACCGGATTGAACCGGTTCAAACTGGTTTAAACCGGATAAAACCGGATTAAACCGTTTTAAAGCGGTTTAAATCGGATAAAACCAGATTGAACCAGTTTTAGCCGATTAAAACCGGATTGAACTGGTTTAAACCGGTCCAAACTGGATAAAACCGGTTTCAACAGGATAAAACCAGATTGAACCGGTTTAAACCCGATAAAACCGGAGTGAACTGGTTTAAACCGTATAAACACGGATCGAACCGGTTTAAACCGGATAAAACCGGATTGAACCGTTTCAAACCGGTTTTAAAGGGATAAAACCGGAATGAAACGTTTCAAATCGGTTTTAACCGGATAAAACCGGAATGAACCGGTTTAAACCGGATAAAATCGGATTGAACCGGTTTAAACCGGTTTTAACCGGATAGAACTGGATAGAACTGGTTTAAACCGGATAAAACCGGATTGAAGCGGTTTAAACCGGTTTAAACCGGATAAAATCAGATTGAAACGGTTTAAACCGGATTGATCCGGCTTAAACCGGATAAAACCGGAATGAACTGGTTGAAACCGGTTTAAACCGGAAAAAACGGATTGAACCGGTTTAAACCGGTTTCAACCGGATAGAACCAGATAGAACCGGTTTAAACTGGATAAAAGCGGATTGAACCGGTTAAAGCCGGTTAAAACCGGAGAAAACCGGGTGGAACCGGCTTAAACCAGTTTAAACCGGAGAAAACCGGATTGAACCGGTTGTAACCGGTTTAAACCGAATATAAACGGATTGAAGCAGTTTAAACCGGTTTAAAACTGATAAAACCGGAATGAACCGGCCTAAACCTGTTTAAACCCGATAGGACCGGTTTAAACCGGATAAAACCGGATTGAACTGGATTAAACTGGTTTAAACCGGATAGAACTGCTTTAAACTGGATAAAATCGATTGAACTAGTTTAAACCGGTTTAAACCGGATAAAACCAGATTGAACCGGTTTTAACCTGAGAAAACCGGATTGAACTGGTTTAAACCGGTTTCAACCAGATAGAACCGGATAGAACCGGTTTAAACTGGATAAAACCGGATTGATCCAGCTTAAACTGGTTTAAACCGGATAAAACCGGATTGAACCGGTACAAACCGGTTTAAACCGGATTAAACCGGAGTGAACTGGTTTAAACCGGATAAAACCGGATTGAACCGGTTCAAACCAGTTTAAACCGGATAAAACCGGAATGAACTGGTTTAAACCGGATAAAATCGGACTGAACCAGTTTAAACCGGATAAAACCGGATCGAACCGTTTCAAACCGGTTTTAACCGGATAAAACCGGAATGAACCGGTTTAAACCGGATAAAACCGGATTGAACCGGTTTAAACCGGATAAAACCGGATTGAACCGGTTTAAACTGGTTTCAACCAGATAGAACCAGATAGAACCGGTTTAAACTGGATAAAACCGGATTGAACCGGCTTAAACCGGTTTAAACTGGATTGAACCGAATCCGGTTTAAACTGGATAAAACCGGATTGAACCGGCTTAAACCGGTTTAAACCGGATTGAACCGAATCCGGTTTAAACCGGATAAAACCGGATTGAACCGGTTCAAACTGGTTTAAACCGGATAAAACCAGATAAAACCGTTTTAAAGCGGTGTAAACTGGATAAAACCAGATTGAACCGGTTTAAGCTGATTAAAACCGGATTGAACTGGTTTAAACTGGTCTAAACCGGATAAAACCGGTTTAAACCGGATAAAACCGGATTGAAGCGGTTTAAACCGGTTAAAACCGGATAAAATCAGATTGAAACGGTTTAAACCGGATTGATCCGGCTTAAACCGGATAAAACCGGAATGAACTGGTTGAAACCGGTTTAAACCGGAAAAAACGGACTGAACCGGTTTAAAATGGATAAAACCGGATAGAACCGGTTTAATCCGGTTTCAACCAGATAAAAACCGATTGAACCGGTTTAAACCAGTTTAAAGCGGATGAAACCGGATTGAACCGGATTAAACCAGTTTATACTGGATAAACCGGATTGAATCGGTTAAAACCGGTTTAAACTGGATAAAACCAGATTGAACCGGTTTAAAACGGTTTCAACTGGATAGAACCGGATAGAACCGGTTTAAACCGGATAAAAACGGATTGAAGCGGTTTAAACCGGTTCAAACCGGATAAAACCAGATTGAAACGGTTTAAACCAGATAAAACCGGAATGAACTGGTTTAAACCTGATAAACCGTAAAAAACGGATTGAATCGGTTTAAACTGGATAAAACCGATTGATCCGGTTTAAACCGGTTTAAACCTGATAAAACCAGATTGTACCGGTTTAAACCGGATAAAAACGGATAGAACCGGTTTAAACCGGTTTAAACCAGATTGAACCGGATAGAACCGGTTTAAACCGTTTAAAACCGGATTGAACTGGTTTAAACCGGTTTAAACCGGTTCAAACCGGAGGAAACCGGAATGAACCGGTTTAAACTGGATAAAAGCGGATTGAACCGGTTAAAGCCGGTTAAAACCGGAGAAAACCGGGTGGAACCGGCTTAAACCGGTTTAAACGGGAGAAAACCGGATTGAACCGGTTGTAACCGGTTTAAACCGGATATAAACCGATTGAAGCAGTTTAAACCGGTTTAAAACTGATAAAACCAGAATGAACCGGCCTAAACCGGTTTAAACCGGATAAAACCGGATTGAACCGGTTCAAACTGGTTTAAACCGGATTGAACCAGCTTAAACCGGTTTAAACAGAATTAAAGCGGTTTAATCCGGATAAGACCGGATTGAACTGGCTTAAACCGGTTTAAACCGGATAAAACCGGATTGAACCGGTTGAAACCGGTTTAAACCGGATAAAACCGGAATGAACTGGTTTAAACCGGTTTAAAACAGATAGAAGTGGAGAGAAACGGTTTAAACCGGATAAAACCGGATTGAACCGGTGTAAACCGGTTGAAACCGGATAAAAACGGATTGAAAGGGTTTAAACCGGTTTAAACTGGATAAAACTGGAATGAACCGGCTTAAACAGGCGTAAACCGGATAAAACCCGATTGAACAGGCTTAAACTGGTATAAAGAGCATAGAACCGGTTTCAACCGGATAAAACCGGATTGAACCGGTTTAAATCGGTTTAAACCGGACAAAACCGGATTGAAACGGATTAAACCAGTTTATACTGGATAAACCAGATTGAATCGGTTAAAACCGGTTTAAACCGGATAAAACAAGATTGAACCGGTTTAAACCGGATCAAACCGGATTGAACCGGATTAAACCGGTTTCAACCGGATAGAACCGGATAGAACCGGTTTAAACCGGATAAAACCCGATTGAAGCGGCTTAAACCGGTTCAAACCGGATAAAACCAGATTGAAACGGTTTAAACCGGATTGAACCGGCTTAAACCGGATAAAACGGGAATGAACTGGTTTAAACCGGATTAAACTGGAAAAAACGGATTGAACCGGTTTAAACTGGATAAAACCGGATTGAACCGGCTTAAACCTGTTTAAACTGGATAGAGCCGGTTTAAACCGGTATCCGGTTTAAAGCGGATAAAACCGGCATGAACCGGCTCAAACCGATTTAAACCGGATAGAACCGGAATGAACTGGTCTAAACCGGATAAAACCGGTTTAAACCAGATAAAACCGGATTGAACCGGTTCAAACCGGTTTAAACCGGATAAAACCGGAATGAACTGGTTTAAACCGGATAGAACCGGTTGAAACCGGTTGAAACCGGATATAAACGGATTGAAGCATTTTAAACTGGTTTAAAACTGATAAAACCGGAATGAACCGGCCTAAACCGGTTTAAACCAGATACGACCGGTTTAAACTGGATAAAACCGGATTGAACTGGCTGAAACGGGTTTAAACCGGATAGAACCGGTTTAAACAGGATAAAACCGATTGAACCGGTTTAAACAGGTTTAAACCGGATAAAACCGGATTGAACCGGTTTTAACTGGATAAAACCGGATTGAACTGGTTTAAACCGGTTTCAACTGGATAGAACCGGATAGAACCGGTTTAAACTGGATAAAACCGGATTGAACCAGCTTAAACAGGTTTAAACCGGATAAAACCGGATTGAACCGGTTCAAACCGGTTTAAACCGGATAAAACCAGAGTGAACTGGTTTAAACCGGATAAAACCGGATTGAACCGGTTTAAACCGGATAAAACCGGAATGAACTGGTTTAAACAGGATAAAACCGGACTGAACCAGTTTAAACCGGAAAAAACAGGATTGAAGCATTTCAAACCGGTTTTAACCGGATAAAACCGGAATGAAACGGTTTAAACCGGATAAAACCGGATTGAAACGGTTTCAACCGGATAAAACCGGATTGAACCGGTTTAAACCGGATAAAACCGGATTGAACCGGTATAAACTGGTTTCAACCGGATAGAACCGGATAGAACCGGTTTAAACTGGATAAAACCGGATTGAACCAGCTTAAACCGGTTTAAACAGGATTAAACCGGTTTAAACCGGATAAAACCGGATTGAACCGGCTTAAACCGGTTTAAACCGGATAAAACCGGATTGAACCGGTTCAAACCGGTTTAAACCGGATAAAACCGGAATGAACTGGTTTAAACCGGTTTAAAACGGATAGAAGTGGAGAGAAACGGTTTTAACCGGATAAAACCGGATTGAACCGGTGTAAACCGGTTGAAACCGGATAAAAACGGATTGAAAGGGTTTAAACCGGTTTAAACGGGATAAAACTGGAATGAACCGGCTTAAACAGGTCTAAACCGGATAAAACCCGATTGAACAGGCTTAAACTGGTATAAACAGCATAGAACCAGTTTCAACCGGATAAAACCGGATTGAACCGGATTAAACCGGTTGAAACCGGATAAAACCAGACTGAACCGGTTTAAACTGGATAAAACCGGATTGAACCGGTTTGAACTGGTCTAAACCAGATAAAACCGGATTGAACTGGTTTCAACCGTTTTAAACCGGATAAAACAAGATTGAACCGGTTTAAACCGGATAAAACCGGATTGAACCAGCTTAAACCGGTTTAAACCGGATAAAACTGGATTGAACCGGTTTAAACTGGTTTCAACCGGATAGAACCGGATAGAACCGGTTTAAACTGGATAAAACCGGATTGAACCGGCTTAAACCGGTTTAAACCGGATAAAACCAGATTGAACCGGTTTAAACTGGATAAAACCGGATTGAGCCGGCTTAAACAGCTTTAAACCGGATAAAACCGGATTGAACCGGTTCAAACAGGTTTAAACTGGATAAAACCGGATTGAACCGGTTTAAACTGGTTTCAACCGGGTAGAACCGGTTTAATCCGGTTTAAACCAGATAAAAACCGATTGAACTGGTTTAAACCGGTTTAAAGTGGATAAAACCGGATTGAACTGGTATAAACCGGTTTAAACTGGAGAAAACCGGATTGAAGAGGTTTAAACCGGATAAAACCGAATTGAACCGGTTTAAACCGGTTTAAACCGGATAAAACCGGATTGAACCGGTTCAAACCGGTTGAAAACGGATAAAACCAAATTGAACCAGTTTAAACCGGATAAAATCAGATTGAACTGGTTTAAAACGTATAAAACCGGACTGAACCAGTTTAAACCCTTTTAAACCAGATGGAAACGAATAGAACCAGTTTAAACCAGATAAAACCGGATTGAACCGGCTTAAACCGGTTTAAACCAGATAAAACCGGATTGAACCGGCTTAAACCGGTTTAAACCGGATAAAACCGGAATGAACTGTTTTAAACCGGTTGAAAACGGATAGAACCAGTTTAAACCGGATAAAACCGGATTGAACCGGCTTAAACCGGTTTAAACCGGATAAAACCTGATTGAACCGGTTTAAACCGGATAAAACCGGATTGAACCGGCTTAAACCGGTTTAAAACGGATAGAACCGGATAGAAACGGTATAAACCGGATAAAACCGGATTGAACCGCTGTAAACCGGTTGAAACCGGATAAAAACGGATTGAAAGGGTTTAAACCGGTTTAAACAGGATAAAACCAGATTGAACTGGTTTAATCCAGTTAAAACAGGATAGAACAGGACAGAAACAGTTTAATCCGATTTAAAAAGGATAGAACCGGATAGAACCGGTCTAAACGAGATAAAACCGGATTGAACCGGTTTAAACCAGTTTAAACCGGATAAAACCGGATTGAACCGGTTCAAACTGGTTTAAACCGGATAAAACCGGATTAAACCGTTTTAAAGCGGTTTAAATTGGATAAAACCAGATTGAACCAGTTTTAGCCGATTAAAACCGGATTGAACTGGTTTAAACCGGTCTAAACTGGATAAAACCGGTTTCAACAGGATAAAACCAGATTGAACCGGTTTAAACCCGATAAAACCGGAGTGAACTGGTTTAAACCGGATAAAAACGGATCGAACCGGTTTAAACCGGATAAAACCGGATTGAACCGTTTCAAACCGGTTTTAAAGGGATAAAACCGGAATGAAACGTTTCAAATCGGTTTTAACCGGATAAAACCGGAATGAACCGGTTTAAACCGGATAAAATCGGATTGAACCGGTTTAAACCGGTTTTAACCGGATAGAACTGGATAGAACTGGTTTAAACCGGATAAAACCGGATTGAAGCGGTTTAAACCGGTTTAAACCGGATAAAATCAGATTGAAACGGTTTAAACCGGATTGATCCGGCTTAAACCGGATAAAACCGGAATGAACTGGTTGAAACCGGTTTAAACCGGAAAAAACGGATTGAACCGGTTTAAACCGGTTTCAACCGGATAGAACCAGATAGAACCGGTTTAAACTGGATAAAAGCGGATTGAACCGGTTAAAGCCGGTTAAAACCGGAGAAAACCGGGTGGAACCGGCTTAAACCAGTTTAAACCGGAGAAAACCGGATTGAACCGGTTGTAACCGGTTTAAACCGAATATAAACGGATTGAAGCAGTTTAAACCGGTTTAAAACTGATAAAACCGGAATGAACCGGCCTAAACCTGTTTAAACCCGATAGGACCGGTTTAAACCGGATAAAACCGGATTGAACTGGATTAAACTGGTTTAAACCGGATAGAACTGCTTTAAACTGGATAAAATCGATTGAACTAGTTTAAACCGGTTTAAACCGGATAAAACCAGATTGAACCGGTTTTAACCTGAGAAAACCGGATTGAACTGGTTTAAACCGGTTTCAACCAGATAGAACCGGATAGAACCGGTTTAAACTGGATAAAACCGGATTGATCCAGCTTAAAATGGTTTAAACCGGATAAAACCGGATTGAACCGGTACAAACCGGTTTAAACCGGATTAAACCGGAGTGAACTGGTTTAAACCGGATAAAACCGGATTGAACCGGTTCAAACCAGTTTAAACCGGATAAAACCGGAATGAACTGGTTTAAACCGGATAAAATCGGACTGAACCAGTTTAAACCGGATAAAACCGGATCGAACCGTTTCAAACCGGTTTTAACCGGATAAAACCGGAATGAACCGGTTTAAACCGGATAAAACCGGATTGAACCGGTTTAAACCGGATAAAACCGGATTGAACCGGTTTAAACTGGTTTCAACCAGATAGAACCAGATAGAACCGGTTTAAACTGGATAAAACCGGATTGAACCGGCTTAAACCGGTTTAAACCGGATTGAACCGAATCCGGTTTAAACCGGATAAAACCGGATTGAACCGGTTCAAACTGGTTTAAACCGGATAAAACCAGATAAAACCGTTTTAAAGCGGTGTAAACTGGATAAAACCAGATTGAACCGGTTTAAGCTGATTAAAACCGGATTGAACTGGTTTAAACTGGTCTAAACCGGATAAAACCGGTTTAAACCGGATAAAACCGGATTGAACCAGTTTAAACCGGAAAAAACAGGATTGAAGCATTTCAAACCGGTTTTCACCGGATAAAACCGGAATGAAACGGTTTAAACCGGATAAAACCGGATTGAAACGGTTTCAACCGGATAAAACCGGATTGAACCGGTTTAAACAGGATAAAACCGATTGAACCGGTTTAAACAGGTTTAAACCGGATAAAACCGGATTGAACCGGTTTTAACTGGATAAAACTGGATTGAACTGGTTTAAACCGGTTTCAACTGGATAGAACCGGATAGAACCGGTTTAAACTGGATAAAACCGGATTGAACCAGCTTAAACAGGTTTAAACCGGATAAAACCGGATTGAACCGGTTCAAACCGGTTTAAACCGGATAAAACCAGAGTGAACTGGTTTAAACCGGATAAAACCGGATTGAACCGGTTTAAACCGGATAAAACCGGAATGAACTGGTTTTAAACAGGATAAAACCGGACTGAACCAGTTTAAACCGGAAAAAACAGGATTGAAGCATTTCAAACCGGTTTTAACCGGATAAAACCGGAATGAAACGGTTTAAACCGGATAAAACCGGATTGAAACGGTTTCAACCGGATAAAACCGGATTGAACCGGTTTAAACCGGATAAAACCGGATTGAACCGGTATAAACTGGTTTCAACCGGATAGAACCGGATAGAACCGGTTTAAACTGGATAAAACCGGATTGAACCAGCTTAAACCGGTTTAAACAGGATTAAACCGGTTTAAACCGGATAAAACCGGATTGAACCGGCTTAAACCGGTTTAAACCGGATAAAACCGGATTGAACCGGTTCAAACCGGTTTAAACCGGATAAAACCGGAATGAACTGGTTTAAACCGGTTTAAAACGGATAGAAGTGGAGAGAAACGGTTTTAACCGGATAAAACCGGATTGAACCGGTGTAAACCGGTTGAAACCGGATAAAAACGGATTGAAAGGGTTTAAACCGGTTTAAACGGGATAAAACTGGAATGAACCGGCTTAAACAGGTCTAAACCGGATAAAACCCGATTGAACAGGCTTAAACTGGTATAAACAGCATAGAACCAGTTTCAACCGGATAAAACCGGATTGAACCGGATTAAACCGGTTGAAACCGGATAAAACCAGACTGAACCGGTTTAAACTGGATAAAACCGGATTGAACCGGTTTGAACTGGTCTAAACCAGATAAAACCGGATTGAACTGGTTTCAACCGTTTTAAACCGGATAAAACAAGATTGAACCGGTTTAAACCGGATAAAACCGGATTGAACCAGCTTAAACCGGTTTAAACCGGATAAAACTGGATTGAACCGGTTTAAACTGGTTTCAACCGGATAGAACCGGATAGAACCGGTTTAAACTGGATAAAACCGGATTGAACCGGCTTAAACCGGTTTAAACCGGATAAAACCAGATTGAACCGGTTTAAACTGGATAAAACCGGATTGAGCCGGCTTAAACAGGTTTAAACCGGATAAAACCGGATTGAACCGGTTTAAACTGGTTTCAACCGGGTAGAACCGGTTTAATCCGGTTTAAACCAGATAAAAACCGATTGAACTGGTTTAAACCGGTTTAAAGTGGATAAAACCGGATTGAACTGGTATAAACCGGTTTAAACTGGAGAAAACCGGATTGAAGAGGTTTAAACCGGATAAAACCGAATTGAACCAGTTTAAACCGGTTTAAACCGGATAAAACCGGATTGAACCGGTTCAAACCGGTTGAAAACGGATAAAACCAAATTGAACCAGTTTAAACCGGATAAAATCAGATTGAACTGGTTTAAAACGTATAAAACCGGACTGAACCAGTTTAAACCCTTTTAAACCAGATGGAAACGAATAGAACCAGTTTAAACCGGATAAAACCGGATTGAACCGGCTTAAACCGGTTTAAACCAGATAAAACCGGATTGAACCGGCTTAAACCGGTTTAAACCGGATAAAACCGGAATGAACTGTTTTAAACCGGTTGAAAACGGATAGAACCAGTTTAAACCGGATAAAACCTGATTGAACCGGTTCAAACTGGTTTAAACCGGATAAAACCGGATTAAACCGTTTTAAAGCGGTTTAAATTGGATAAAACCAGATTGAACCAGTTTTAGCCGATTAAAACCGGATTGAACTGGTTTAAACCGGTCTAAACTGGATAAAACCGGTTTCAACAGGATAAAACCAGATTGAACCGGTTTAAACCCGATAAAACCGGAGTGAACTGGTTTAAACCGGATAAAAACGGATCGAACCGGTTTAAACCGGATAAAACCGGATTGAACCGTTTCAAACCGGTTTTAAAGGGATAAAACCGGAATGAAACGTTTCAAATCGGTTTTAACCGGATAAAACCGGAATGAACCGGTTTAAACCGGATAAAATCGGATTGAACCGGTTTAAACCGGTTTTAACCGGATAGAACTGGATAGAACTGGTTTAAACCGGATAAAACCGGATTGAAGCGGTTTAAACCGGTTTAAACCGGATAAAATCAGATTGAAACGGTTTAAACCGGATTGATCCGGCTTAAACCGGATAAAACCGGAATGAACTGGTTGAAACCGGTTTAAACTGGAAAAAACGGATTGAACCGGTTTAAACCGGTTTCAACCGGATAGAACCAGATAGAACCGGTTTAAACTGGATAAAAGCGGATTGAACCGGTTAAAGAGGGTTAAAACCGGAGAAAACCGGGTGGAACCGGCTTAAACCAGTTTAAACCGGAGAAAACCGGATTGAACCGGTTGTAACCGGTTTAAACCGAATATAAACGGATTGAAGCAGTTTAAACCGGTTTAAAACTGATAAAACCGGAATGAACCGGCCTAAACCTGTTTAAACCCGATAGGACCGGTTTAAACCGGATAAAACCGGATTGAACTGGATTAAACTGGTTTAAACCGGATAGAACTGCTTTAAACTGGATAAAATCGATTGAACTAGTTTAAACCGGTTTAAACCGGATAAAACCAGATTGAACCGGTTTTAACCTGAGAAAACCGGATTGAACTGGTTTAAACCGGTTTCAACCAGATAGAACCGGATAGAACCGGTTTAAACTGGATAAAACCGGATTGATCCAGCTTAAACTGGTTTAAACCGGATAAAACCGGATTGAACCGGTACAAACCGGTTTAAACCGGATTAAACCGGAGTGAACTGGTTTAAACCGGATAAAACCGGATTGAACCGGTTCAAACCAGTTTAAACCGGATAAAACCGGAATGAACTGGTTTAAACCGGATAAAATCGGACTGAACCAGTTTAAACCGGATAAAACCGGATCGAACCGTTTCAAACCGGTTTTAACCGGATAAAACCGGAATGAACCGGTTTAAACCGGATAAAACCGGATTGAACCGGTTTAAACCGGATAAAACCGGATTGAACCGGTTTAAACTGGTTTCAACCAGATAGAACCAGATAGAACCGGTTTAAACTGGATAAAACCGGATTGAACCGGCTTAAACCGGTTTAAACCGGATTGAACCGAATCCGGTTTAAACCGGATAAAACCGGATTGAACCGGTTCAAACTGGTTTAAACCGGATAAAACCAGATAAAACCGTTTTAAAGCGGTGTAAACTGGATAAAACCAGATTGAACCGGTTTAAGCTGATTAAAACCGGATTGAACTGGTTTAAACTGGTCTAAACCGGATAAAACCGGTTTAAACCGGATAAAACCGGATTGAACCAGTTTAAACCGGAAAAAACAGGATTGAAGCATTTCAAACCGGTTTTAACCGGATAAAACCGGAATGAAACGGTTTAAACCGGATAAAACCGGATTGAAACGGTTTCAACCGGATAAAACCGGATTGAACCGGTTTAAACCGGATAAAACCGGATTGAACCGGCTTAAACCGGTTTAAACCGGATAAAACCGGATTGAACCGGTTCAAACCGGTTTAAACCGGATAAAACCGGAATGAACTGGTTTAAACCGGTTTAAAACGGATAGAAGTGGAGAGAAACGGTTTTAACCGGATAAAACCGGATTGAACCGGTGTAAACCGGTTGAAACCGGATAAAAACGGATTGAAAGGGTTTAAACCGGTTTAAACGGGATAAAACTGGAATGAACCGGCTTAAACAGGTCTAAACCGGATAAAACCCGATTGAACAGGCTTAAACTGGTATAAACAGCATAGAACCAGTTTCAACCGGATAAAACCGGATTGAACCGGATTAAACCGGTTGAAACCGGATAAAACCAGACTGAACCGGTTTAAACTGGATAAAACCGGATTGAACCGGTTTGAACTGGTCTAAACCAGATAAAACCGGATTGAACTGGTTTCAACCGTTTTAAACCGGATAAAACAAGATTGAACCGGTTTAAACCGGATAAAACCGGATTGAACCAGCTTAAACCGGTTTAAACCGGATAAAACTGGATTGAACCGGTTTAAACTGGTTTCAACCGGATAGAACCGGATAGAACCGGTTTAAACTGGATAAAACCGGATTGAACCGGCTTAAACCGGTTTAAACCGGATAAAACCAGATTGAACCGGTTTAAACTGGATAAAACCGGATTGAGCCGGCTTAAACAGGTTTAAACCGGATAAAACCGGATTGAACCGGTTCAAACAGGTTTAAACTGGATAAAACCGGATTGAACCGGTTTAAACTGGTTTCAACCGGGTAGAACCGGTTTAATCCGGTTTAAACCAGATAAAAACCGATTGAACTGGTTTAAACCGGTTTAAAGCGGATAAAACCGGATTGAACTGGTATAAACCAGTTTAAACTGGAGAAAACCGGATTGAAGAGGTTTAAACCGGATAAAACCGAATTGAACCGGTTTAAACCGGTTTTAACCGGATAAAACCGGATTGAACCGGTTCAAACCGGTTGAAAACGGATAAAACCAAATTGAACCAGTTTAAACCGGATAAAATCAGATTGAACTGGTTTAAAACGTATAAAACCGGACTGAACCAGTTTAAACCCTTTTAAACCAGATGGAAACGAATAGAACCAGTTTAAACCGGATAAAACCGGATTGAACCGGCTTAAACCGGTTTAAACCAGATAAAACCGGATTGAACCGGCTTAAACCGGTTTAAACCGGATAAAACCGGAATGAACTGTTTTAAACCGGTTGAAAACGGATAGAACCAGTTTAAACCGGATAAAACCGGATTGAACCGGCTTAAACCGGTTTAAACCGGATAAAACCTGATTGAACCGGTTTAAACCGGATAAAACCGGATTGAACCGGCTTAAACCGGTTTAAAACGGATAGAACCGGATAGAAACGGTATAAACCGGATAAAACCGGATTGAACCGCTGTAAACCGGTTGAAACCGGATAAAAACGGATTGAAAGGGTTTAAACCGGTTTAAACAGGATAAAACCAGATTGAACTGGTTTAATCCAGTTAAAACAGGATAGAACAGGACAGAAACAGTTTAATCCGATTTAAAAAGGATAGAACCGGATAGAACTGGTCTAAACGAGATAAAACCGGATTGAACCGGTTTAAACCGGTTTAAACCGGATAAAACCGGATTGAACCGGTTCAAACTGGTTTAAACCGGATAAAACCGGATTAAACCGTTTTAAAGCGGTTTAAATCGGATAAAACCAGATTGAACCAGTTTTAGCCGATTAAAACCGGATTGAACTGGTTTAAACCGGTCTAAACTGGATAAAACCGGTTTCAACAGGATAAAACCAGATTGAACCGGTTTAAACCCGATAAAACCGGAGTGAACTGGTTTAAATCGTATAAAAACGGATCGAACCGGTTTAAACCGGATAAAACCGGATTGAACCGTTTCAAACCGGTTTTAAAGGGATAAAACCGGAATGAAACGTTTCAAATCGGTTTTAACCGGATAAAACCGGAATGAACCGGTTTAAACCGGATAAAATCGGATTGAACCGGTTTAAACCAGTTTTAACCGGATAGAACTGGATAGAACTGGTTTAAACCGGATAAAACCGGATTGAAGCGGTTTAAACCGGTTTAAACCGGATAAAATCAGATTGAAACGGTTTAAACCGGATTGATCCGGCTTAAACCGGATAAAACCGGAATGAACTGGTTGAAACCGGTTTAAACCGGAAAAAACGGATTGAACCGGTTTAAACCGGTTTCAACCGGATAGAACCAGATAGAACCGGTTTAAACTGGATAAAAGCGGATTGAACCGGTTAAAGCCGGTTAAAACCGGAGAAAACCGGGTGGAACCGGCTTAAACCAGTTTAAACCGGAGAAAACCGGATTGAACCGGTTGTAACCGGTTTAAACCGAATATAAACGGATTGAAGCAGTTTAAACCGGTTTAAAACTGATAAAACCGGAATGAACCGGCCTAAACCTGTTTAAACCCGATAGGACCGGTTTAAACCGGATAAAACCGGATTGAACTGGATTAAACTGGTTTAAACCGGATAGAACTGCTTTAAACTGGATAAAATCGATTGAACTAGTTTAAACCGGTTTAAACCGGATAAAACCAGATTGAACCGGTTTTAACCTGAGAAAACCGGATTGAACTGGTTTAAACCGGTTTCAACCAGATAGAACCGGATAGAACCGGTTTAAACTGGATAAAACCGGATTGATCCAGCTTAAACTGGTTTAAACCGGATAAAACCGGATTGAACCGGTACAAACCGGTTTAAACCGGATTAAACCGGAGTGAACTGGTTTAAACCGGATAAAACCGGATTGAACCGGTTCAAACCAGTTTAAACCGGATAAAACCGGAATGAACTGGTTTAAACCGGATAAAATCGGACTGAACCAGTTTAAACCGGATAAAACCGGATCGAACCGTTTCAAACCGGTTTTAACCGGATAAAACCGGAATGAACCGGTTTAAACCGGATAAAACCGGATTGAACCGGTTTAAACCGGATAAAACCGGATTGAACCGGTTTAAACTGGTTTCAACCAGATAGAACCAGATAGAACCGGTTTAAACTGGATAAAACCGGATTGAACCGGCTTAAACCGGTTTAAACCGGATTGAACCGAATCCGGTTTAAACCGGATAAAACCGGATTGAACCGGTTCAAACTGGTTTAAACCGGATAAAACCAGATAAAACCGTTTTAAAGCGGTGTAAACTGGATAAAACCAGATTGAACCGGTTTAAGCTGATTAAAACCGGATTGAACTGGTTTAAACTGGTCTAAACCGGATAAAACCGGTTTAAACCGGATAAAACCGGATTGAAGCGGTTTAAACCGGTTAAAACCGGATAAAATCAGATTGAAACGGTTTAAACCGGATTGATCCGGCTTAAACCGGATAAAACCGGAATGAACTGGTTGAAACCGGTTTAAACCGGAAAAAACGGACTGAACCGGTTTAAAATGGATAAAACCGGATAGAACCGGTTTAATCCGGTTTCAACCAGATAAAAACCGATTGAACCGGTTTAAACCAGTTTAAAGCGGATGAAACCGGATTGAACCGGATTAAACCAGTTTATACTGGATAAACCGGATTGAATCGGTTAAAACCGGTTTAAACTGGATAAAACCAGATTGAACCGGTTTAAAACGGTTTCAACTGGATAGAACCGGATAGAACCGGTTTAAACCGGATAAAAACGGATTGAAGCGGTTTAAACCGGTTCAAACCGGATAAAACCAGATTGAAACGGTTTAAACCGGATAAAACCGGAATGAACTGGTTTAAACCTGATAAACCGTAAAAAACGGATTGAACCGGTTTAAACTGGATAAAACCGATTGATCCGGTTTAAACCGGTTTAAACCTGATAAAACCAGATTGTACCGGTTTAAACCGGATAAAAACGGATAGAACCGGTTTAAACCGGTTTAAACCAGATTGAACCGGATAGAACCGGTTTAAACCGTTTAAAACCGGATTGAACTGGTTTAAACCGGTTTAAACCGGTTCAAACCGGAGGAAACCGGAATGAACCGGTTTAAACTGGATAAAAGCGGATTGAACCGGTTAAAGCCGGTTAAAACCGGAGAAAACCGGGTGGAACCGGCTTAAACCGGTTTAAACCGGAGAAAACCGGATTGAACCGGTTGTAACCGGTTTAAACCGGATATAAACCGATTGAAGCAGTTTAAACCGGTTTAAAACTGATAAAACCAGAATGAACCGGCCTAAACCGGTTTAAACCGGATAAAACCGGATTGAACCGGTTCAAACTGGTTTAAACCGGATTGAACCAGCTTAAACCGGTTTAAACAGAATTAAAGCGGTTTAATCCGGATAAGACCGGATTGAACTGGCTTAAACCGGTTTAAACCGGATAAAACCGGATTGAACCGGTTGAAACCGGTTTAAACCGGATAAAACCGGAATGAACTGGTTTAAACCGGTTTAAAACAGATAGAAGTGGAGAGAAACGGTTTAAACCGGATAAAACCGGATTGAACCGGTGTAAACCGGTTGAAACCGGATAAAAACGGATTGAAAGGGTTTAAACCGGTTTAAACTGGATAAAACTGGAATGAACCGGCTTAAACAGGCCTAAACCGGATAAAACCCGATTGAACAGGCTTAAACTGGTATAAAGAGCATAGAACCGGTTTCAACCGGATAAAACCGGATTGAACCGGTTTAAATCGGTTTAAACCGGACAAAACCGGATTGAAACGGATTAAACCAGTTTATACAGGATAAACCAGATTGAATCGGTTAAAACCGGTTTAAACCAGATAAAACAAGATTGAACCGGTTTAAACCGGATCAAACCGGATTGAACCGGATTAAACCGGTTTCAACCGGATAGAACCGGATAGAACCGGTTTAAACCGGATAAAACCCGATTGAAGCGGCTTAAACCGGTTCAAACCGGATAAAACCAGATTGAAACGGTTTAAACCGGATTGAACTGGCTTAAACCGGATAAAACGGGAATGAACTGGTTTAAACCGGATTAAACTGGAAAAAACGGATTGAACCGGTTTAAACTGGATAAAATCGGATTGAACCGGCTTAAACCTGTTTAAACTGGATAGAGCCGGTTTAAACCGGTATCCGGTTTAAAGCGGATAAAACCGGCATGAACCGGCTCAAACCGATTTAAACGGGATAGAACCGGAATGAACTGGTCTAAACCAGATAAAACCGGTTTAAACCAGATAAAACCGGATTGAACCGGTTCAAACCGGTTTAAACCGGATAAAACCGGAATGAACTGGTTTAAACCGGATAGAACCGGTTGAAACCGGTTGAAACCGGATATAAACGGATTGAAGCATTTTAAACTGGTTTAAAACTGATAAAACCGGAATGAACCGGCCTAAACCGGTTTAAACCGGATACGACCGGTTTAAACTGGATAAAACCGGATTGAACTGGCTGAAACGGGTTTAAACCGGATAGAACCGGTTTAAACAGGATAAAACCGATTGAACCGGTTTAAACAGGTTTAAACCGGATAAAACCGGATTGAACCGGTTTTAACTGGATAAAACCGGATTGAACTGGTTTAAACCGGTTTCAACTGGATAGAACCGGATAGAACCGGTTTAAACTGGATAAAACCGGATTGAACCAGCTTAAACAGGTTTAAACCGGATAAAACCGGATTGAACCGGTTCAAACCGGTTTAAACCGGATAAAACCAGAGTGAACTGGTTTAAACCGGATAAAACCGGATTGAACCGGTTTAAACCGGATAAAACCGGAATGAACTGGTTTAAACAGGATAAAACCGGACTGAACCAGTTTAAACCGGAAAAAACAGGATTGAAGCATTTCAAACCGGTTTTAACCGGATAAAACCGGAATGAAACGGTTTAAACCGGATAAAACCGGATTGAAACGGTTTCAACCGGATAAAACCGGATTGAACCGGTTTAAACCGGATAAAACCGGATTGAACCGGGATAAACTGGTTTCAACCGGATAGAACCGGATAGAACCGGTTTAAACTGGATAAAACCGGATTGAACCAGCTTAAACCGGTTTAAACAGGATTAAACCGGTTTAAACCGGATAAAACCGGATTGAACCGGCTTAAACCGGTTTAAACTGGGTAAAACCGGATTGAACCGGTTCAAACTGGTTTAAACCGGATAAAACCGGAATGAACTGGTTTAAACCGGTTTAAAACGGATAGAAGTGGAGAGAAACGGTTTTAACCGGATAAAACCGGATTGAACCGGTGTAAACCGGTTGAAACCGGATAAAAACGGATTGAAAGGGTTTAAACCGGTTTAAACGGGATAAAACTGGAATGAACCGGCTTAAACAGGTCTAAACCAGATAAAACCCGATTGAACAGGCTTAAACTGGTATAAACAGCATAGAACCAGTTTCAACCGGATAAAACCGGATTGAACCGGATTAAACCGGATGAAACCGGATAAAACAAGATTGAACCGGTTTAAACCGGATAAAACCGGATTGAACCAGCTTAAACCGGTTTAAACCGGATAAAACTGGATTGAACCGGTTTAAACTGGTTTCAACCGGATAGAACCGGATAGAACCGGTTTAAACTGGATAAAACCGGATTGAACCGGCTTAAACCGGTTTAAACCGGATAAAACCAGATTGAACCGGTTTAAACTGGATAAAACCGGATTGAGCCGGCTTAAACAGGTTTAAACCGGATAAAACCGGATTGAACCGGTTCAAACAGGTTTAAACTGGATAAAACCGGATTGAACCGGTTTAAACTGGTTTCAACTGGGTAGAACCGGTTTAATCCGGTTTAAACCAGATAAAAACCGATTGAACTGGTTTAAACCGGTTTAAAGCGGATAAAACCGGATTGAACTGGTATAAACCGGTTTAAACTGGAGAAAACCGGATTGAAGAGGTTTAAACCGGATAAAACCGAATTGAACCGGTTTAAACCGGTTTAAACCGGATAAAACCGGATTGAACCGGTTCAAACCGGTTGAAAACGGATAAAACCAAATTGAACCAGTTTAAACCGGATAAAATCAGATTGAACTGGTTTAAAACGTATAAAACCGGACTGAACCAGTTTAAACCCTTTTAAACCAGATGGAAACGAATAGAACCAGTTTAAACCGGATAAAACCGGATTGAACCGGCTTAAACCGGTTTAAACCAGATAAAACCGGATTGAACCGGCTTAAACCGGTTTAAACCGGATAAAACCGGAATGAACTGTTTTAAACCGGTTGAAAACGGATAGAACCAGTTTAAACCGGATAAAACCGGATTGAACCGGCTTAAACCGGTTTAAACCGGATAAAACCTGATTGAACCGGTTTAAACCGGATAAAACCGGATTGAACCGGCTTAAACCGGTTTAAAACGGATAGAACCGGATAGAAACGGTATAAACCGGATAAAACCGGATTGAACCGCTGTAAACCGGTTGAAACCGGATAAAAACGGATTGAAAGGGTTTAAACCGGTTTAAACAGGATAAAACCAGATTGAACTGGTTTAATCCAGTTAAAACAGGATAGAACAGGACAGAAACAGTTTAATCCGATTTAAAAAGGATAGAACCGGATAGAACCGGTCTAAACGAGATAAAACCGGATTGAACCGGTTTAAACCGGTTTAAACCGGATAAAACCGGATTGAACCGGTTCAAACTGGTTTAAACCGGATAAAACCGGATTAAACCGTTTTAAAGCGGTTTAAATCGGATAAAACCAGATTGAACCAGTTTTAGCCGATTAAAACCGGATTGAACTGGTTTAAACCGGTCTAAACTGGATAAAACCGGTTTCAACAGGATAAAACCAGATTGAACCGGTTTAAACCCGATAAAACCGGAGTGAACTGGTTTAAACCGTATAAAAACGGATCGAACCGGTTTAAACCGGATAAAACCGGATTGAACCGTTTCAAACCGGTTTTAAAGGGATAAAACCGGAATGAAACGTTTCAAATCGGTTTTAACCGGATAAAACCGGAATGAACCGGTTTAAACCGGATAAAATCGGATTGAACCGGTTTAAACCGGTTTTAACCGGATAGAACTGGATAGAACTGGTTTAAACCGGATAAAACCGGATTGAAGCGGATTAAACCGGTTTAAACCGGATAAAATCAGATTGAAACGGTTTAAACCGGATTGATCCGGCTTAAACCGGATAAAACCGGAATGAACTGGTTGAAACCGGTTTAAACCGGAAAAAACGGATTGAACCGGTTTAAACCGGTTTCAACCGGATAGAACCAGATAGAACCGGTTTAAACTGGATAAAAGCGGATTGAACCGGTTAAAGCCGGTTAAAACCGGAGAAAACCGGGTGGAACCGGCTTAAACCAGTTTAAACCGGAGAAAACCGGATTGAACCGGTTGTAACCGGTTTCAACTGGATAGAACCGGATAGAACCGGTTTAAACTGGATAAAACCGGATTGAACCAGCTTAAACAGGTTTAAACCGGATAAAACCGGATTGAACCGGTTCAAACCGGTTTAAACCGGATAAAACCAGAGTGAACTGGTTTAAACCGGATAAAACCGGATTGAACCGGTTTAAACCGGAGAAAACCGGAATGAACTGGTTTAAACAGGATAAAACCGGACTGAACCAGTTTAAACCGGAAAAAACAGGATTGAAGCATTTCAAACCGGTTTTAACCGGATAAAACCGGAATGAAACGGTTTAAACCGGATAAAACCGGATTGAAACGGTTTCAACCGGATAAAACCGGAATGAACTGGTTTAAACCGGTTTAAAACGGATAGAAGTGGAGAGAAACGGTTTTAACCGGATAAAACCGGATTGAACCGGTGTAAACCGGTTGAAACCGGATAAAAACGGATTGAAAGGGTTTAAACCGGTTTAAACGGGATAAAACTGGAATGAACCGGCTTAAACAGGTCTAAACCGGATAAAACCCGATTGAACAGGCTTAAACTGGTATAAACAGCATAGAACCAGTTTCAACCGGATAAAACCGGATTGAACCGGATTAAACCGGTTGAAACCGGATAAAACCAGACTGAACCGGTTTAAACTGGATAAAACCGGATTGAACCGGTTTGAACTGGTCTAAACCAGATAAAACCGGATTGAACTGGTTTCAACCGTTTTAAACCGGATAAAACAAGATTGAACCGGTTTAAACCGGATAAAACCGGATTGAACCAGCTTAAACCGGTTTAAACCGGATAAAACTGGATTGAACCGGTTTAAACTGGTTTCAACCGGATAGAACCGGATAGAACCGGTTTAAACTGGATAAAACCGGATTGAACCGGCTTAAACCGGTTTAAACCGGATAAAACCAGATTGAACCGGTTTAAACTGGATAAAACCGGATTGAGCCGGCTTAAACAGGTTTAAACCGGATAAAACCGGATTGAACCGGTTCAAACAGGTTTAAACTGGATAAAACCGGATTGAACCGGTTTAAACTGGTTTCAACCGGGTAGAACCGGATAGAACCGGTTTAAACTGGATAACACCGGAATGAACCGACTTAAACAGTTCTAAACCGGATAAAACCCGATTGAACAGGCTTAAACTGGTATAAACAGCATAGAACCGGTTTAAACCGGATAAAACCGGATTGAACCGTTTTAAACCGGTTTAAACCGGATAAAACCAGACTGAACCGGTTTAAATCGGATAAAATCGGATTGAACCGGTTTAAACCAGTTTCAACTGTATAGGACCGGATAGAAGCAGTTTAAACCGGATAAAACAGGATTGAACTGGTTTAAACCGGATAAAACCGGATTGAACCGGTTTAAACTGGTTTCAACCGGATAGAACCGGATAGAACCGGTTTAAACTGGATAAAACTGGATTGAACTGGCTTAAACCGGTTTAAACCGGATTAAACCGGATTGAACCGGTTCAAACTGGTTTAAACCGCTTAAAATCAGATTGAACCGGTTTAAACCGGATAAAACCGGATTGAACCGGCTTAAACTGGTTTAAACCGGATAGAACCGGATAGAACCGGTTTAAACTGGATAAAACCGGATTGAACCGGATAAAACAGGATTGAAGCGGTTTAAAACGGTTAAAACCGGATAAAATCAGATTGAAACGGTTTAAACCGGATTGATCCGGCTTAAACCGGATAAAACCGGATTGATCCGGCTTAAACCGGATAAAACCGGAATGAACTGGTTTAAACTGGTTCAAACCGGAAAAAACGGATTGAACCGGTTTAAAATGGATAAAACCGGATAGAACCGGTTTATTCCAGTTTAAACCAGATAAAAACCGATTGAACCGGTTTAAACCGGTTTAAAGCGGATAAAACCGGATTGAACCGGATTAAACCAGTTTATACTGGATAAACCGGATTGAATCGGTTAAAACCGGTTTAAACTGGATAAAACCAGATTGAACCGGTTTAAACCGGTTTCAACCGGATAGAACCGGATAGAACCGGTTTAAACTGGATAAAAATGGATTGAAGCGGTTTAAACCGGTTCAAACCGGATAAAACCAGATTGAAACGGTTTAAACCGGATTGAACCGGTTTAAACCGGATAAAACCGGAATGATCTGGTTTAAACCGGTTTAAACTGGAAAAAACGGATTGAACCGGTTTAAACTGGATAAAACCGATTGAACCGGTTGAAACTGGTTTCAACCGGAAAGAACCGGATAGAACCGGTTTAAACCGGATAAAAACGGATTGAAGCGGTTTAAACCGGTTCAAACCGGATAAAACCAGATTGAAACGGTTTAAACCGGATTGAACCGGTTTAAACCGGATAAAACCGGAATGAACTGGTTTAAACCGGTTTAAACTGGAAAAAACGGATTGAACCGGTTTAAACTGGATAAAACCGATTGAACAGGTTTAAACCAGTTTAAACCGGATAAAACCAGATTGTACCGGTTTAAACCGGATAAAAACGGATAGAACCGGTTTAAACCGGTTTAAACCAGATGGAATCGGATAGAACCGGTTTAAACCGTTTAAAACCGGATTGAACCGGTTTAAACCGGTTTAAACCGGTTCAAACCGGATGAAATCGGAATGAACCGGTTTAAACCGTATAAAACCGGATTGAACCGGTTTAAACCGGTTTCAACCAGATAGAACCAGATAGAACCGGTTTAAACTGGATAAAAGCGGATTGAACCGGTTAAAGCCGGTTTAAACCGGAGAAAACCGGGTGGAACCGGCTTAAACCGGTTTAAACCGGAGAAAACCGGATTGAACCGGTTGTAACTGGTTTAAACCGAATATAAACGGATTGAAGCAGTTTAAACCGGTTTAAAACTGATAAAACCAGAATGAACCGGCCTAAACCTGTTTAAACCCGATAGGACCGGTTTAAACCGGATAAAACCGGATTGAACTGGATTAAACTGGTTTAAACCGGATAGAACTGGTTTAAACTGGATAAAACCGATTGAACCGGTTTAAACCGGTTTAAACCGGATAAAACCAGATTGAACCGGTTTTAACCTGAGAAAACCGGATTGAACTGGTTTAAACCGGTTTCAACCAGATAGAACCGGATAGAACCGGTTTAAACTGGATAAAACCGGATTGAACCAGCTTAAACCGGATTAAACCGGATAAAACCGGATTGAACCGGTACAAACCGGTTTAAACCGGATAAAACCGGAGTGAACTGGTTTAAACTGGATAAAACCGGATTGAACCGGTTCAAACCAGTTTAAACCGGATAAAACTGGAATGAACTGGTTTAAACCGGATAAAATCGGACTGAACCAGTTTAAACCGGATAAAACCGGATCGAAACGTTTCAAACCGGTTTTAACCGGATAAAACCGGAATGAACCGGTTTAAACCGGATAAAACCGGATTGAACCGGTTTAAACCGGATAAAACCGGATTGAACCGGTTTAAACTGCTTTCAACCAGATAGAACCAGATAGAACCGGTTTAAACTGGATAAAACCGGATTGAACCGGCTTAAACCGGTTTAAACCGGATTGAACCGAATCCGGTTTAAACCGGATAAAACCGGATTGAACCGGTTCAAACTGGTTTAAACCGGATAAAACCAGATAAAACCGTTTTAAAGCGGTTTAAACTGGATAAAACCAGATTGAACCGGTTTAAGCTGATTAAAACCGGATTGAACTGGTTTAAACTGGTCTAAACCGGATAAAACCGGTTTAAACCAGATAAAACCGGATTGAAGCGGTTTAAACCGGTTAAAACCGGATAAAATCAGATTGAAACGGTTTAAACCGGATTGATCCGGCTTAAACCGGATAAAACCGGAATGAACTGGTTGAAACCGGTTTAAACCGGAAAAAACGGACTGAACCGGTTTAAAATGGATAAAACCGGATAGAACCGGTTTAATCCGGTTTAAACCAGATAAAAACCGATTGAACCGGTTTAAACCAGTTTAAAGCCGATGAAACCGGATTGAACCGGATTAAACCAGTTTATACTGGATAAACCGGATTGAATCGGTTAAAACCGGTTTAAACTGGATAAAACCAGATTGAACCGGTTTAAAACGGTTTCAACTGGATAGAACCGGATAGAACCGGTTTAAACCGGATAAAAACGGATTGAAGCGGTTTAAACCGGTTCAAACCGGATAAAACCAGATTGAAACGGTTTAAACCGGATAAAACCGGAATGAACTGGTTTAAACCTGATAAACCGTAAAAAACGGATTGAACCTGTTTAAACTGGATAAAACCGATTGATCCGGTTTAAACCGGTTTAAACCTGATAAAACCAGATTGTACCGGTTTAAACCGGATAAAAACGGATAGAACCGGTTTAAACCGGTTTAAACCAGATTGAACCGGATAGAACCGGTTTAAACCGTTTAAAACCGGATTGAACTGGTTTAAACCGGTTTAAACCGGTTCAAACCGGAGGAAACCGGAATGAACCGGTTTAAACTGGATAAAAGCGGATTGAACCGGTTAAAGCCGGTTAAAACCGGAGAAAACCGGGTGGAACCGGCTTAAACCGGTTTAAACCGGAGAAAACCGGATTGAACCGGTTGTAACCGGTTTAAACCGGATATAAACCGATTGAAGCAGTTTAAACCGGTTTAAAACTGATAAAACCAGAATGAACCGGCCTAAACCGGTTTAAACCGGATAAAACCGGATTGAACCGGTTCAAACTGGTTTAAACCGGATTGAACCAGCTTAAACCGGTTTAAACAGAATTAAAGCGGTTTAATCCGGATAAGACCGGATTGAACTGGCTTAAACCGGTTTAAACCGGATAAAACCGGATTGAACCGGTTGAAACCGGTTTAAACCGGATAAAACCGGAATGAACTGGTTTAAACCGGTTTAAAACAGATAGAAGTGGAGAGAAACGGTTTAAACCGGATAAAACCGGATTGAACCGGTGTAAACCGGTTGAAACCGATAAAAACGGATTGAAAGGGTTTAAACCGGTTTAAACTGGATAAAACTGGAATGAACCGGCTTAAACAGGCCTAAACCGGATAAAACCCGATTGAACAGGCTTAAACTGGTATAAAGAGCATAGAACCGGTTTCAACCGGATAAAACCGGATTGAACCGGTTTAAATCGGTTTAAACCGGACAAAACCGGATTGAAACGGATTAAACCAGTTTATACTGGATAAACCAGATTGAATCGGTTAAAACCGGTTTAAACCGGATAAAACAAGATTGAACCGGTTTAAACCGGATCAAACCGGATTGAACCGGATTAAACCGGTTTCAACCGGATAGAACCGGATAGAACCGGTTTAAACCAGATAAAACCCGATTGAAGCGGCTTAAACCGGTTCAAACCGGATAAAACCAGATTGAAACGGTTTAAACCGGATTGAACCGGCTTAAACCGGATAAAACGGGAATGAACTGGTTTAAACCGGATTAAACTGGAAAAAACGGATTGAACCGGTTTAAACTGGATAAAACCGGATTGAACCGGCTTAAACCTGTTTAAACTGGATAGAGCCGGTTTAAACCGGTATCCGGTTTAAAGCGGATAAAACCGGCATGAACTGGCTCAAACCGATTTAAACCGGATAGAACCGGAATGAACTGGTCTAAACCAGATAAAACCGGTTTAAACCAGATAAAACCGGATTGAACCGGTTCAAAACGGTTTCAACCGGATAGAACCGGAATGAACTGGTCTAAACCGGATAAAACCGGTTTAAACCAGATAAAACCGGATTGAACCAGTTCAAACCGGTTTAAACCGGATAAAACCGGAATGAACTGGTTTAAACCGGATAGAACCGGAATGAAACGGTTTAAACCGGATAAAACCGGATTGAAACGGTTTCAACCGGATAAAACCGGATTGAACCGGTTTAAACCGGATAAAACCGGATTGAACCGGTATAAACTGGTTTCAACCGGATAGAACCGGATAGAACCGGTTTAAACTGGATAAAACCGGATTGAACCAGCTTAAACCGGTTTAAACAGGATTAAACCGGTTTAAACCGGATAAAACCGGATTGAACCGGCTTAAACCGGTTTAAACCGGATAAAACCGGATTGAACCGGTTCAAACCGGTTTAAACCGGATAAAACCGGAATGAACTGGTTTAAACCAGTTTAAAACGGATAGAAGTGGAGAGAAACGGTTTTAACCGGATAAAACCGGATTGAACCGGTGTAAACCGGTTGAAACCGGATAAAAACGGATTGAAAGGGTTTAAACCGGTTTAAACGGGATAAAACTGGAATGAACCGGCTTAAACAGGTCTAAACCGGATAAAACCCGATTGAACAGGCTTAAACTGGTATAAACAGCATAGAACCAGTTTCAACCGGATAAAACCGGATTGAACCGGATTAAACCGGTTGAAACCGGATAAAACCAGACTGAACCGGTTTAAACTGGATAAAACCGGATTGAACCGGTTTGAACTGGTCTAAACCAGATAAAACCGGATTGAACTGGTTTCAACCGTTTTAAACCGGATAAAACAAGATTGAACCGGTTTAAACCGGATAAAACCGGATTGAACCAGCTTAAACTGGTTTAAACCGGATAAAACTGGATTGAACCGGTTTAAACTGGTTTCAACCGGATAGAACCGGATAGAACCGGTTTAAACTGGATAAAACCGGATTGAACCGGCTTAAACCGGTTTAAACCGGATAAAACCAGATTGAACCGGTTTAAACTGGATAAAACCGGATTGAGCCGGCTTAAACAGGTTTAAACCGGATAAAACCGGATTGAACCGGTTCAAACAGGTTTAAACTGGATAAAACCGGATTGAACCGGTTTAAACTGGTTTCAACCGGGTAGAACCGGATAGAACCGGTTTAAACTGGATAAAACCGGAATGAACCGACTTAAACAGGTCTAAACCGGATAAAACCCGATTGAACAGGCTTAAACTGGTATAAACAGCATAGAACCGGTTTAAACCGGAAAAAAACCGGATTGAACCGTTTTAAACCGGTTTAAACCGGATAAAACCAGACTGAACCGGTTTAAACCGGATAAAATCGGATTGAACCGGTTTAAACCAGTTTCAACTGTATAGGACCGGATAGAAGCAGTTTAAACCGGATAAAACAGGATTGAACTGGTTTAAACCGGATAAAAACGGATTGAACCGGTTTAAACTGGTTTCAACCGGATAGAACCGGATAGAACCGGTTTAAACTGGATAAAACTGGATTGAACTGGCTTAAACCGGTTTAAACCGGATTAAACCGGATTGAACTGGTTCAAACTGGTTTAAACCGCTTAAAATCAGATTGAACCGGTTTAAACCGGATAAAACCGGATTGAACCGGCTTAAACTGGTTTAAACCGGATAGAACCGGATAGAACCGGTTTAAACTGGATAAAACCGGATTGAACCGGATAAAACAGGATTGAAGCGGTTTAAAACGGTTAAAACCGGATAAAATCAGATTGAAACGGTTTAAACCGGATTGATCCGGCTTAAACCGGATAAAACCGGATTGATCCGGCTTAAACCGGATAAAACCGGAATGAACTGGTTTAAACTGGTTCAAACCGGAAAAAACGGATTGAACCGGTTTAAAATGGATAAAACCGATTGAACCGGTTGAAACTGGTTTCAACCGGAAAGAACCGGATAGAACCGGTTTAAACCGGATAAAAACGGATTGAAGCGGTTTAAACCGGTTCAAACCGGATAAAACCAGATTGAAACGGTTTAAACCGGATTGAACCGGTTTAAACCGGATAAAACCGGAATGAACTGGTTTAAACCGGTTTAAACTGGAAAAAACGGATTGAACCGGTTTAAACTGGATAAAACCGATTGAACAGGTTTAAACCAGTTTAAACCGGATAAAACCAGATTGTACCGGTTTAAACCGGATAAAAACGGATAGAACCGGTTTAAACCGGTTTAAACCAGATTGAACCGGTTTAAACCGGATAAAACCGGAATGAACTGGTTTAAACCTGATAAACCGTAAAAAACGGATTGAACCGGTTTAAACTGGATAAAACCGATTGATCCGGTTTAAACCGGTTTAAACCTGATAAAACCAGATTGTACCGGTTTAAACCGGATAAAAACGGATAGAACCGGTTTAAACCGGTTTAAACCAGATTGAACCGGATAGAACCGGTTTAAACCGTTTAAAACCGGATTGAACCGGTTTAAACCGGTTTAAACCGGTTCAAACCGGAGGAAACCGGAATGAACCGGTTTAAACTGGATAAAAGCGGATTGAACCGGTTAAAGCCGGTTAAAACCGGAGAAAACCGGGTGGAACCGGCTTAAACCGGTTTAAACCGGAGAAAACCGGATTGAACCGGTTGTAACCGGTTTAAACCGGATATAAACCGATTGAAGCAGTTTAAACCGGTTTAAAACTGATAAAACCAGAATGAACCGGCCTAAACCGGTTTAAACCGGATAAAACCGGATTGAACCAGTTTAAACCCGTTTAAACCAGATAGAAACGGATAGAACCGGTTTAAACCAGATAAAACCGGATTGAACTGGTTTAATCCAGTTAAAACAGGATAGAACAGGACAGAACAAGTTTAATCCGATTTAAAAAGGATAGAACCGGATAGAACCGGTCTAAACGAGATAAAACCGGATTGAACCGGTTTAAACCGGTTTAAACCGGATAAAACCGGATTGAACCGGTTCAAACTGGTTTATACCGGATAAAACCGGATTAAACCGTTTTAAAGCGGTTTAAACCGGATAAAACCAGATTGAACCAGTTTAAGCCGATTAAAACCGGATTGAACTGGTTTAAACCGGTCTAAACCGGATAAAACCGGTTTCAACAAGATAAAACCAGATTGAACCGGTTTAAACCAGATAAAACTGGATTGAACAGGTTCAAACCGGTTTAAACCGGAGAAAACCGGAGTGAACTGGTTTAAACCGGATAAAAACGGATTGAACCGGTTTAAACCGGATAAAACCGGATTGAACCGTTTCAAACCGGTTTTAAACGGATAAAACCGGAATGAACCGTTTTAAACCGGATAAGACAGGATTGAACCGTTTCAAACCGGTCTTAACCGGATAAAACCGGAATGAACCGGTTTAAACCGGATAAAATTGGATTGAACCGGTTTAAACCGGATAAAACCAGATTGAACCGGTTTAAACTGGTTTCAACCGGATAGAACCGGATAGAACCGGTTTAAACTGGATAAAACCGGATTGAACCGGCTTAAACCGGTTTAAACCGGATAAAATCGGATTGAACCGGTTCAAACCGGATATAACCGGATAGAACCGGATAGAACTGGTTTAAAACGGATAAAACCGGATTGAACCGGTTTAAACCGGTTTAAACCGGATAAAACAGGATTGAACTGGTTTAAACCGGATAAAAGCGGATTGAACCGGTTTAAACCAGTTTCAACCGGATAGAAATGGATAGAACCGGTTTAAACCGGATAAAACCGGATTGAAGCGGTTTAAACCGTTTAAAACCGGATAAAACCAGATTGAAACGGTTTAAACCGGATTGATCCGGCTTAAACCGGATAAAACCGGAATGAACTGGTTTAAACCGGTTTAAACCGGAAAAAACGGATTGAACCGGTTTAAAATGGATAAAACCGGATAGAACCGGTTTAATCCGGTTTAAACCAGATAAAAACCGATTGAACTGGTTTAAACCGGTTTAAAGCGGATAAAACCGGATTGAACTGGTATAAACCGGTTTAAACTGGAGAAAACCGGATTGAAGAGGTTTAAACCGGATAAAACCGAATTGAACCGGTTTAAACCGGTTTAAACCGGATAAAACCGGATTGAACCGGTTCAAACCGGTTGAAAACGGATAAAACCAAATTGAACCAGTTTAAACCGGATAAAATCAGATTGAACTGGTTTAAAACGTATAAAACCGGACTGAACCAGTTTAAACCCTTTTAAACCAGATGGAAACGAATAGAACCAGTTTAAACCGGATAAAACCGGATTGAACCGGCTTAAACCGGTTTAAACCAGATAAAACCGGATTGAACCGGCTTAAACCGGTTTAAACCGGATAAAACCGGAATGAACTGTTTTAAACCGGTTGAAAACGGATAGAACCAGTTTAAACCGGATAAAACCGGATTGAACCGGCTTAAACCGGTTTAAACCGGATAAAACCTGATTGAACCGGTTTAAACCGGATAAAACCGGATTGAACCGGCTTAAACCGGTTTAAAACGGATAGAACCGGATAGAAACGGTATAAACCGGATAAAACCGGATTGAACCGCTGTAAACCGGTTGAAACCGGATAAAAACGGATTGAAAGGGTTTAAACCGGTTTAAACAGGATAAAACCAGATTGAACTGGTTTAATCCAGTTAAAACAGGATAGAACAGGACAGAAACAGTTTAATCCGATTTAAAAAGGATAGAACCGGATAGAACCGGTCTAAACGAGATAAAACCGGATTGAACCGGTTTAAACCGGTTTAAACCGGATAAAACCGGATTGAACCGGTTCAAACTGGTTTAAACCGGATAAAACCGGATTAAACCGTTTTAAAGCGGTTTAAATCGGATAAAACCAGATTGAACCAGTTTTAGCCGATTAAAACCGGATTGAACTGGTTTAAACCGGTCTAAACTGGATAAAACCGGTTTCAACAGGATAAAACCAGATTGAACCGGTTTAAACCCGATAAAACCGGAGTGAACTGGTTTAAACCGTATAAACACGGATCGAACCGGTTTAAACCGGATAAAACCGGATTGAACCGTTTCAAACCGGTTTTAAAGGGATAAAACCGGAATGAAACGTTTCAAATCGGTTTTAACCGGATAAAACCGGAATGAACCGGTTTAAACCGGATAAAATCGGATTGAACCGGTTTAAACCGGTTTTAACCGGATAGAACTGGATAGAACTGGTTTAAACCGGATAAAACCGGATTGAAGCGGTTTAAACCGGTTTAAACCGGATAAAATCAGATTGAAACGGTTTAAACCGGATTGATCCGGCTTAAACCGGATAAAACCGGAATGAACTGGTTGAAACCGGTTTAAACCGGAAAAAACGGATTGAACCGGTTTAAACCGGTTTCAACCGGATAGAACCAGATAGAACCGGTTTAAACTGGATAAAAGCGGATTGAACCGGTTAAAGCCGGTTAAAACCGGAGAAAACCGGGTGGAACCGGCTTAAACCAGTTTAAACCGGAGAAAACCGGATTGAACCGGTTGTAACCGGTTTAAACCGAATATAAACGGATTGAAGCAGTTTAAACCGGTTTAAAACTGATAAAACCGGAATGAACCGGCCTAAACCTGTTTAAACCCGATAGGACCGGTTTAAACCGGATAAAACCGGATTGAACTGGATTAAACTGGTTTAAACCGGATAGAACTGCTTTAAACTGGATAAAATCGATTGAACTAGTTTAAACCGGTTTAAACCGGATAAAACCAGATTGAACCGGTTTTAACCTGAGAAAACCGGATTGAACTGGTTTAAACCGGTTTCAACCAGATAGAACCGGATAGAACCGGTTTAAACTGGATAAAACCGGATTGATCCAGCTTAAACTGGTTTAAACCGGATAAAACCGGATTGAACCGGTACAAACCAGTTTAAACCGGATTAAACCGGAGTGAACTGGTTTAAACCGGATAAAACCGGATTGAACCGGTTCAAACCAGTTTAAACCGGATAAAACCGGAATGAACTGGTTTAAACCGGATAAAATCGGACTGAACCAGTTTAAACCGGATAAAACCGGATCGAACCGTTTCAAACCGGTTTTAACCGGATAAAACCGGAATGAACCGGTTTCAACCGGATAAAACCGGATTGAACCGGTTTAAACCGGATAAAACCGGATTGAACCGGTTTAAACTGGTTTCAACCAGATAGAACCAGATAGAACCGGTTTAAACTGGATAAAACCGGATTGAACCGGCTTAAACCGGTTTAAACTGGATTGAACCGAATCCGGTTTAAACTGGATAAAACCGGATTGAACCGGCTTAAACCGGTTTAAACCGGATTGAACCGAATCCGGTTTAAACCGGATAAAACCGGATTGAACCGGTTCAAACTGGTTTAACCCGGATAAAACCAGATAAAACCGTTTTAAAGCGGTGTAAACTGGATAAAACCAGATTGAACCGGTTTAAGCTGATTAAAACCGGATTGAACTGGTTTAAACTGGTCTAAACCGGATAAAACCGGTTTAAACCGGATAAAACCGGATTGAAGCGGTTTAAACCGGTTAAAACCGGATAAAATCAGATTGAAACGGTTTAAACCGGATTGATCCGGCTTAAACCGGATAAAACCGGAATGAACTGGTTGAAACCGGTTTAAACCGGAAAAAACGGACTGAACCGGTTTAAAATGGATAAAACCGGATAGAACCGGTTTAATCCGGTTTCAACCAGATAAAAACCGATTGAACCGGTTTAAACCAGTTTAAAGCGGATGAAACCGGATTGAACCGGATTAAACCAGTTTATACTGGATAAACCGGATTGAATCGGTTAAAACCAGTTTAAACTGGATAAAACCAGATTGAACCGGTTTAAAACGGTTTCAACTGGATAGAACCGGATAGAACCGGTTTAAACCGGATAAAAACGGATTGAAGCGGTTTAAACCGGTTCAAACCGGATAAAACCAGATTGAAACGGTTTAAACCGGATAAAACCGGAATGAACTGGTTTAAACCTGATAAACCGTAAAAAACGGATTGAATCGGTTTAAACTGGATAAAACCGATTGATCCGGTTTAAACCGGTTTAAACCTGATAAAACCAGATTGTACCGGTTTAAACCGGATAAAAACGGATAGAACCGGTTTAAACCGGTTTAAACCAGATTGAACCGGATAGAACCGGTTTAAACCGTTTAAAACCGGATTGAACGGGTTTAAACCGGTTTAAACCGGTTCAAACCGGAGGAAACCGGAATGAACCGGTTTAAACTGGATAAAAGCGGATTGAACCGGTTAAAGCCGGTTAAAACCGGAGAAAACCGGGTGGAACCGGCTTAAACCGGTTTAAACGGGAGAAAACCGGATTGAACCGGTTGTAACCGGTTTAAACCGGATATAAACCGATTGAAGCAGTTTAAACCGGTTTAAAACTGATAAAACCAGAATGAACCGGCCTAAACCGGTTTAAACCAGATAAAACCGGATTGAACCGGTTCAAACTGGTTTAAACCGGATTGAACCAGCTTAAACCGGTTTAAACAGAATTAAAGCGGTTTAATCCGGATAAGACCGGATTGAACTGGCTTAAACCGGTTTAAACCGGATAAAACCGGATTGAACCGGTTGAAACCGGTTTAAACCGGATAAAACCGGAATGAACTGGTTTAAACCGGTTTAAAACAGATAGAAGTGGAAAGAAAAGGTTTAAACCGGATAAAACCGGATTGAACCGGTGTAAACCGGTTGAAACCGGATAAAAACGGATTGAAAGGGTTTAAACCGGTTTAAACTGGATAAAACTGGAATGAACCGGCTTAAACAGGCCTAAACCGGATAAAACCCGATTGAACAGGCTTAAACTGGTATAAAGAGCATAGAACCGGTTTCAACCGGATAAAACCGGATTGAACCGGTTTAAATCGGTTTAAACCGGACAAAACCGGATTGAAACGGATTAAACCAGTTTATACAGGATAAACCAGATTGAATCGGTTAAAACCGGTTTAAACCGGATAAAACAAGATTGAACCGGTTTAAACCGGATCAAACCGGATTGAACCGGATTAAACCGGTTTCAACCGGATAGAACCGGATAGAACCGGTTTAAACCGGATAAAACCCGATTGAAGCGGCTTAAACCGGTTCAAACCGGATAAAACCAGATTGAAACGGTTTAAACCGGATTGAACCGGCTTAAACCGGATAAAACGGGAATGAACTGGTTTAAACCGGATTAAACTGGAAAAAACGGATTGAACCGGTTTAAACTGGATAAAATCGGATTGAACCGGCTTAAACCTGTTTAAACTGGATAGAGCCGGTTTAAACCGGTATCCGGTTTAAAGCGGATAAAACCGGCATGAACCGGATCAAACCGATTTAAACGGGATAGAACCGGAATGAACTGGTCTAAACCAGATAAAACCGGTTTAAACCAGATAAAACCGGATTGAACCGGTTCAAACCGGTTTAAACCGGATAAAACCGGAATGAACTGGTTTAAACCGGATAGAACCGGTTGAAACCGGTTGAAACCGGATATAAACGGATTGAAGCATTTTAAACTGGTTTAAAACTGATAAAACCGGAATGAACCGGCCTAAACCGGTTTAAACCGGATACGACCGGTTTAAACTGGATAAAACCGGATTGAACTGGCTGAAACGGGTTTAAACCGGATATAACCGGTTTAAACAGGATAAAACCGATTGAACCGGTTTAAACAGGTTTAAACCGGATAAAACCGGATTGAACCGGTTTTAACTGGATAAAACCGGATTGAACTGGTTTAAACCGGTTTCAACTGGATAGAACCGGATAGAACCGGTTTAAACTGGATAAAACCGGATTGAACCAGCTTAAACAGGTTTAAACCGGATAAAACCGGATTGAACCGGTTCAAACCGGTTTAAACCGGATAAAACCAGAGTGAACTGGTTTAAACCGGATAAAACCGGATTGAACCGGTTTAAACCGGATAAAACCGGAATGAACTGGTTTAAACAGGATAAAACCAGACTGAACCAGTTTAAACCGGAAAAAACAGGTTTGAAGCATTTCAAACCGGTTTTAACCGGATAAAACCGGAATGAAACGGTTTAAACCGGATAAAACCGGATTGAAACGGTTTCAACCGGATAAAACCGGATTGAACCGGTTTAAACCGGATAAAACCGGATTGAACCGGGATAAACTGGTTTCAACCGGATAGAACCGGATAGAACCGGTTTAAACTGGATAAAACCGGATTGAACCAGCTTAAACCGGTTTAAACAGGATTAAACCGGTTTAAACCGGATAAAACCGGATTGAACCGGCTTAAACCGGTTTAAACCGGATAAAACCGGATTGAACCGGTTCAAACTGGTTTAAACCGGATAAAACCGGAATGAACTGGTTTAAACCGGTTTAAAACGGATAGAAGTGGAGAGAAACGGTTTTAACCGGATAAAACCGGATTGAACCGGTGTAAACCGGTTGAAACCGGATAAAAACGGATTGAAAGGGTTTAAACCGGTTTAAACGGGATAAAACTGGAATGAACCGGCTTAAACAGGTCTAAACCGGATAAAACCCGATTGAACAGGCTTAAACTGGTATAAACAGCATAGAACCAGTTTCAACCGGATAAAACCGGATTGAACCGGATTAAACCGGATGAAACCGGATAAAACAAGATTGAACCGGTTTAAACCGGATAAAACCGGATTGAACCAGCTTAAACCGGTTTAAACCGGATAAAACTGGATTGAACCGGTTTAAACTGGTTTCAACCGGATAGAACCGGATAGAACCGGTTTAAACTGGATAAAACCGGATTGAACCGGCTTAAACCGGTTTAAACCGGATAAAACCAGATTGAACCGGTTTAAACTGGATAAAACCGGATTGAGCCGGCTTAAACAGGTTTAAACCGGATAAAACCGGATTGAACCGGTTCAAACAGGTTTAAACTGGATAAAACCGGATTGAACCGGTTTAAACTGGTTTCAACCGGGTAGAACCGGTTTAATCCGGTTTAAACCAGATAAAAACCGATTGAACTGGTTTAAACCGGTTTAAAGCGGATAAAACCGGATTGAACTGGTATAAACCGGTTTAAACTGGAGAAAACCGGATTGAAGAGGTTTAAACCGGATAAAACCGAATTGAACCGGTTTAAACCGGTTTAAACCGGATAAAACCGGATTGAACCGGTTCAAACCGGTTGAAAACGGATAAAACCAAATTGAACCAGTTTAAACCGGATAAAATCAGATTGAACTGGTTTAAAACGTATAAAACCGGACTGAACCAGTTTAAACCCTTTTAAACCAGATGGAAACGAATAGAACCAGTTTAAACCGGATAAAACCGGATTGAACCGGCTTAAACCGGTTTAAACCAGATAAAACCGGATTGAACCGGCTTAAACCGGTTTAAACCGGATAAAACCGGAATGAACTGTTTTAAACCGGTTGAAAACGGATAGAACCAGTTTAAACCGGATAAAACCGGATTGAACCGGCTTAAACCGGTTTAAACCGGATAAAACCTGATTGAACCGGTTTAAACCGGATAAAACCGGATTGAACCGGCTTAAACCGGTTTAAAACGGATAGAACCGGATAGAAACGGTATAAACCGGATAAAACCGGATTGAACCGCTGTAAACCGGTTGAAACCGGATAAAAACGGATTGAAAGGGTTTAAACCGGTTTAAACAGGATAAAACCAGATTGAACTGGTTTAATCCAGTTAAAACAGGATAGAACAGGACAGAAACAGTTTAATCCGATTTAAAAAGGATAGAACCGGATAGAACCGGTCTAAACGAGATAAAACCGGATTGAACCGGTTTAAACCGGTTTAAACCGGATAAAACCGGATTGAACCGGTTCAAACTGGTTTAAACCGGATAAAACCGGATTAAACCGTTTTAAAGCGGTTTAAATCGGATAAAACCAGATTGAACCAGTTTTAGCCGATTAAAACCGGATTGAACTGGTTTAAACCGGTCTAAACTGGATAAAACCGGTTTCAACAGGATAAAACCAGATTGAACCGGTTTAAACCCGATAAAACCGGAGTGAACTGGTTTAAACCGTATAAAAACGGATCGAACCGGTTTAAACCGGATAAAACCGGATTGAACCGTTTCAAACCGGTTTTAAAGGGATAAAACCGGAATGAAACGTTTCAAATCGGTTTTAACCGGATAAAAGCGGAATGAACCGGTTTAAACCGGATAAAATCGGATTGAACCGGTTTAAACCGGTTTTAACCGGATAGAACTGGATAGAACTAGTTTAAACCGGATAAAACCGGATTGAAGCGGTTTAAACCGGTTTAAACCGGATAAAATCAGATTGAAACGGTTTAAACCGGATTGATCCGGCTTAAACCGGATAAAACCGGAATGAACTGGTTGAAACCGGTTTAAACCGGAAAAAACGGATTGAACCGGTTTAAACCGGTTTCAACCGGATAGAACCAGATAGAACCGGTTTAAACTGGATAAAAGCGGATTGAACCGGTTAAAGCCGGTTAAAACCGGAGAAAACCGGGTGGAACCGGCTTAAACCAGTTTAAACCGGAGAAAACCGGATTGAACCGGTTGTAACCGGTTTCAACTGGATAGAACCGGATAGAACCGGTTTAAACTGGATAAAACCGGATTGAACCAGCTTAAACAGGTTTAAACCGGATAAAACCGGATTGAACCGGTTCAAACCGGTTTAAACCGGATAAAACCAGAGTGAACTGGTTTAAACCGGATAAAACCGGATTGAACCGGTTTAAACCGGAGAAAACCGGAATGAACTGGTTTAAACAGGATAAAACCGGACTGAACCAGTTTAAACCGGAAAAAACAGGATTGAAGCATTTCAAACCGGTTTTAACCGGATAAAACCGGAATGAAACGGTTTAAACCGGATAAAACCGGATTGAAACGGTTTCAACCGGATAAAACCGGAATGAACTGGTTTAAACCGGTTTAAAACGGATAGAAGTGGAGAGAAACGGTTTTAACCGGATAAAACCGGATTGAACCGGTGTAAACCGGTTGAAACCGGATAAAAACGGATTGAAAGGGTTTAAACCGGTTTAAACGGGATAAAACTGGAATGAACCGGCTTAAACAGGTCTAAACCGGATAAAACCCGATTGAACAGGCTTAAACTGGTATAAACAGCATAGAACCAGTTTCAACCGGATAAAACCGGATTGAACCGGATTAAACCGGTTGAAACCGGATAAAACCAGACTGAACCGGTTTAAACTGGATAAAACCGGATTGAACCGGTTTGAACTGGTCTAAACCAGATAAAACCGGATTGAACTGGTTTCAACCGTTTTAAACCGGATAAAACAAGATTGAACCGGTTTAAACCGGATAAAACCGGATTGAACCAGCTTAAACCGGTTTAAACCGGATAAAACTGGATTGAACCGGTTTAAACTGGTTTCAACCGGATAGAACCGGATAGAACCGGTTTAAACTGGATAAAACCGGATTGAACCGGCTTAAACCGGTTTAAACCGGATAAAACCAGATTGAACCGGTTTAAACTGGATAAAACCGGATTGAGCCGGCTTAAACAGGTTTAAACCGGATAAAACCGGATTGAACCGGTTCAAACAGGTTTAAACTGGATAAAACCGGATTGAACCGGTTTAAACTGGTTTCAACCGGGTAGAACCGGATAGAACCGGTTTAAACTGGATAAAACCGGAATGAACCGACTTAAACAGTTCTAAACCGGATAAAACCCGATTGAACAGGCTTAAACTGGTATAAACAGCATAGAACCGGTTTAAACCGGATAAAACCGGATTGAACCGTTTTAAACCGGTTTAAACCGGATAAAACCAGACTGAACCGGTTTAAACCGGATAAAATTGGATTGAACCGGTTTAAACCAGTTTCAACTGTATAGGACCGGATAGAAGCAGTTTAAACCGGATAAAACAGGATTGAACTGGTTTAAACCGGATAAAACCGGATTGAACCGGTTTAAACTGGTTTCAACCGGATAGAACCGGATAGAACCGGTTTAAACTGGATAAAACTGGATTGAACTGGCTTAAACCGGTTTAAACCGGATTAAACCGGATTGAACCGGTTCAAACTGGTTTAAACCGCTTAAAATCAGATTGAACCGGTTTAAACCGGATAAAACCGGATTGAACCGGCTTAAACTGGTTTAAACCGGATAGAACCGGATAGAACCGGTTTAAACTGGATAAAACCGGATTGAACCGGATAAAACAGGATTGAAGCGGTTTAAAACGGTTAAAACCGGATAAAATCAGATTGAAACGGTTTAAACCGGATTGATCCGGCTTAAACCGGATAAAACCGGATTGATCCGGCTTAAACCGGATAAAACCGGAATGAACTGGTTTAAACTGGTTCAAACCGGAAAAAACGGATTGAACCGGTTTAAAATGGATAAAACCGGATAGAACCGGTTTATTCCAGTTTAAACCAGATAAAAACCGATTGAACCGGTTTAAACCGGTTTAAAGCGGATAAAACCGGATTGAACCGGATTAAACCAGTTTATACTGGATAAACCGGATTGAATCGGTTAAAACCGGTTTAAACTGGATAAAACCAGATTGAACCGGTTTAAACCGGTTTCAACCGGATAGAACCGGATAGAACCGGTTTAAACTGGATAAAAATGGATTGAAGCGGTTTAAACCGGTTCAAACCGGATAAAACCAGATTGAAACGGTTTAAACCGGATTGAACCGGTTTAAACCGGATAAAACCGGAATGATCTGGTTTAAACCGGTTTAAACTGGAAAAAACGGATTGAACCGGTTTAAACTGGATAAAACCGATTGAACCGGTTGAAACTGGTTTCAACCGGAAAGAACCGGATAGAACCGGTTTAAACCGGATAAAAACGGATTGAAGCGGTTTAAACAGGTTCAAACCGGATAAAACCAGATTGAAACGGTTTAAACCGGATTGAACCGGTTTAAACCGGATAAAACCGGAATGAACTGGTTTAAACCGGTTTAAACTGGAAAAAACGGATTGAACCGGTTTAAACTGGATAAAACCGATTGAACAGGTTTAAACCAGTTTAAACCGGATAAAACCAGATTGTACCGGTTTAAACCGGATAAAAACGGATAGAACCGGTTTAAACCGGTTTAAACCAGATTGAATCGGATAGAACCGGTTTAAACCGTTTAAAACCGGATTGAACCGGTTTAAACCGGTTTAAACCGGTTCAAACCGGATGAAATCGGAATGAACCGGTTTAAACCGTATAAAACCGGATTGAACCGGTTTAAACCGGTTTCAACCAGATAGAACCAGATAGAACCGGTTTAAACTGGATAAAAGCGGATTGAACCGGTTAAAGCCGGTTTAAACCGGAGAAAACCGGGTGGAACCGGCTTAAACCGGTTTAAACCGGAGAAAACCGGATTGAACCGGTTGTAACTGGTTTAAACCGAATATAAACGGATTGAAGCAGTTTAAACCGGTTTAAAACTGATAAAACCAGAATGAACCGGCCTAAACCTGTTTAAACCCGATAGGACCGGTTTAAACCGGATAAAACCGGATTGAACTGGATTAAACTGGTTTAAACCGGATAGAACTGGTTTAAACTGGATAAAACCGATTGAACCGGTTTAAACCGGTTTAAACCGGATAAAACCAGATTGAACCGGTTTTAACCTGAGAAAACCGGATTGAACTGGTTTAAACCGGTTTCAACCAGATAGAACCGGATAGAACCGGTTTAAACTGGATAAAACCGGATTGAACCAGCTTAAACCGGATTAAACCGGATAAAACCGGATTGAACCGGTACAAACCGGTTTAAACCGGATAAAACCGGAGTGAACTGGTTTAAACTGGATAAAACCGGATTGAACCGGTTCAAACCAGTTTAAACCGGATAAAACTGGAATGAACTGGTTTAAACCGGATAAAATCGGACTGAACCAGTTTAAACCGGATAAAACCGGATTGAAGTGGTTTAAACCGGTTAAAACCGGATAAAATCAGATTGAAACGGTTTAAACCGGATTGATCCGGCTTAAACCGGATAAAACCGGAATGAACTGGTTGAAACCGGTTTAAACCGGAAAAAACGGACTGAACCGGTTTAAAATGGATAAAACCGGATAGAACCGGTTTAATCCGGTTTAAACGAGATAAAAACCGATTGAACCGGTTTAAACCAGTTTAAAGCCGATGAAACCGGATTGAACCGGATAAAACCAGTTTATACTGGATAAACCGGATTGAATCGGTTAAAACCGGTTTAAACTGGATAAAACCAGATTGAACCGGTTTAAAACGGTTTCAACTGGATAGAACCGGATAGAACCGGTTTAAACCGGATAAAAACGGATTGAAGCGGTTTAAACCGGTTCAAACCGGATAAAACCAGATTGAAACGGTTTAAACCGGATAAAACCGGAATGAACTGGTTTAAACCTGATAAACCGTAAAAAACGGATTGAACCGGTTTAAACTGGATAAAACCGATTGATCCGGTTTAAACCGGTTTAAACCTGATAAAACCAGATTGTACCGGTTTAAACCGGATAAAAACGGATAGAACCGGTTTAAACCGGTTTAAACCAGATTGAACCGGATAGAACCGGTTTAAACCGTTTAAAACCGGATTGAACTGGTTTAAACCGGTTTAAACCGGTTCAAACCGGAGGAAACCGGAATGAACCGGTTTAAACTGGATAAAAGCGGATTGAACCGGTTAAAGCCGGTTAAAACCGGAGAAAACCGGGTGGAACCGGCTTAAACCGGTTTAAACCGGAGAAAACCGGATTGAACCGGTTGTAACCGGTTTAAACTGGATATAAACCGATTGAAGCAGTTTAAACCGGTTTAAAACTGATAAAACCAGAATGAACCGGCCTAAACCGGTTTAAACCGGATAAAACCGGATTGAACCGGTTCAAACTGGTTTAAACCGGATTGAACCAGCTTAAACCGGTTTAAACAGAATTAAAGCGGTTTAATCCGGATAAGACCGGATTGAACTGGCTTAAACCGGTTTAAACCGGATAAAACCGGATTGAACTGGTTGAAACCGGTTTAAACCGGATAAAACCGGAATGAACTGGTTTAAACCGGTTTAAAACAGATAGAAGTGGAGAGAAACGGTTTAAACCGGATAAAACCGGATTGAACCGGTGTAAACCGGTTGAAACCGATAAAAACGGATTGAAAGGGTTTAAACCGGTTTAAACTGGATAAAACTGGAATGAACCGGCTTAAACAGGCCTAAACCGGATAAAACCCGATTGAACAGGCTTAAACTGGTATAAAGAGCATAGAACCGGTTTCAACCGGATAAAACCGGATTGAACCGGTTTAAATCGGTTTAAACCGGACAAAACCGGATTGAAACGGATTAAACCAGTTTATACTGGATAAACCAGATTGAATCGGTTAAAACCGGTTTAAACCGGATAAAACAAGATTGAACCGGTTTAAACCGGATCAAACCGGATTGAACCGGATTAAACCGGTTTCAACCGGATAGAACCGGATAGAACCGGTTTAAACCGGATAAAACCCGATTGAAGCGGCTTAAACCGGTTCAAACCGGATAAAACCAGATTGAAACGGTTTAAACCGGATTGAACCGGCTTAAACCGGATAAAACGGGAATGAACTGGTTTAAACCGGATTAAACTGGAAAAAACGGATTGAACCGGTTTAAACTGGATAAAACCGGATTGAACCGGCTTAAACCTGTTTAAACTGGATAGAGCCGGTTTAAACCGGTATCCGGTTTAAAGCGGATAAAACCGGCATGAACCGGCTCAAACCGATTTAAACCGGATAGAACCGGAATGAACTGGTCTAAACCAGATAAAACCGGTTTAAACCAGATAAAACCGGATTGAACCGGTTCAAAACGGTTTCAACCGGATAGAACCGGAATGAACTGGTCTAAACCGGATAAAACCGGTTTAAACCAGATAAAACCGGATTGAACCAGTTCAAACCGGTTTAAACCGGATAAAACCGGAATGAACTGGTTTAAACCGGATAGAACCGGTTGAAACCGGTTGAAACCGGATATAAACGGATTGAAGCATTTTAAACTGGTTTAAAACTGATAAAACCGGAATGAACCGGCCTAAACCGGTTTAAACCGGATACGACCGGTTTAAACTGGATAAAACCGGATTGAACTGGCTGAAACGGGTTTAAACCGGATAGAACCGGTTTAAACAGGATAAAACCGATTGAACCGGTTTAAACAGGTTTAAACCGGATAAAACCGGATTGAACCGGTTTTAACTGGATAAAACCGGATTGAACTGGTTTAAACCGGTTTCAACTGGATAGAACCGGATAGAACCGGTTTAAACTGGATAAAACCGGATTGAACCAGCTTAAACAGGTTTAAACCGGATAAAACCGGATTGAACCGGTTCAAACCGGTTTAAACCGGATAAAACCAGAGTGAACTGGTTTAAACCGGATAAAACCGGATTGAACCGGTTTAAACCGGAGAAAACCGGAATGAACTGGTTTAAACAGGATAAAACCGGACTGAACCAGTTTAAACCGGAAAAAACAGGATTGAAGCATTTCAAACCGGTTTTAACCGGATAAAACCGGAATGAAACGGTTTAAACCGGATAAAACCGGATTGAAACGGTTTCAACCGGATAAAACCGGATTGAACCGGTTTAAACCGGATAAAACCGGACTGAACCGGTATAAACTGGTTTCAACCGGATAGAACCGGATAGAACCGGTTTAAACTGGATAAAACCGGATTGAACCAGCTTAAACCGGTTTAAACAGGATTAAACCGGTTTAAACCGGATAAAACCGGATTGAACCGGCTTAAACCGGTTTAAACCGGATAAAACCGGATTGAACCTGTTCAAACCGGTTTAAACCGGATAAAACCGGAATGAACTGGTTTAAACCAGTTTAAAACGGATAGAAGTGGAGAGAAACGGTTTTAACCGGATAAAACCGGATTGAACCGGTGTAAACCGGTTGAAACCGGATAAAAACGGATTGAAAGGGTTTAAACCGGTTTAAACGGGATAAAACTGGAATGAACCGGCTTAAACAGGTCTATACCGGATAAAACCCGATTGAACAGGCTTAAACTGGTATAAACAGCATAGAACCAGTTTCAACCGGATAAAACCGGATTGAACCGGATTAAACCGGTTGAAACCGGATAAAACCAGACTGAACCGGTTTAAACTGGATAAAACCGGATTGAACCGGTTTGAACTGGTCTAAACCAGATAAAACCGGATTGAACTGGTTTCAACCGTTTTAAACCGGATAAAACAAGATTGAACCGGTTTAAACCGGATAAAACCGGATTGAACCAGCTTAAACCGGTTTAAACCGGATAAAACTGGATTGAACCGGTTTAAACTGGTTTCAACCGGATAGAACCGGATAGAACCGGTTTAAACTGGATAAAACCGGATTGAACCGGATTAAACCGGTTTAAACCGGATAAAACCAGATTGAACCGGTTTAAACTGGATAAAACCGGATTGAGCCGGCTTAAACAGGTTTAAACCGGATAAAACCGGATTGAACCGGTTCAAACAGGTTTAAACTGGATAAAACCGGATTGAACCGGTTTAAACTGGTTTCAACCGGGTAGAACCGGATAGAACCGGTTTAAACTGGATAAAACCGGAATGAACCGACTTAAACAGGTCTAAACCGGATAAAACCCGATTGAACAGGCTTAAACTGGTATAAACAGCATAGAACCGGTTTAAACCGGATAAAACCGGATTGAACCGTTTTAAACCGGTTTAAACCGGATAAAACCAGACTGAACCGGTTTAAACCGGATAAAATCGGATTGAACCGGTTTAAACCAGTTTCAACTGTATAGGACCGGATAGAAGCAGTTTAAACCGGATAAAACAGGATTGAACTGGTTTAAACCGGATAAAACCGGATTGAACCGGTTTAAACTGGTTTCAACCGGATAGAACCGGATAGAACCGGTTTAAACTGGATAAAACTGGATTGAACTGGCTTAAACCGGTTTAAACCGGATTAAACCGGATTGAACCGGTTCAAACTGGTTTAAACCGCTTAAAATCAGATTGAACCGGTTTAAACCGGATAAAACCGGATTGAACCGGCTTAAACTGGTTTAAACCGGATAGAACCGGATAGAACCGGTTTAAACTGGATAAAACCGGATTGAACCGGATAAAACAGGATTGAAGCGGTTTAAAACGGTTAAAACCGGATTGATCCGGCTTAAACCGGATAAAACCGGAATGATCCGGCTTAAACCGGATAAAACCGGAATGAACTGGTTTAAACTGGTTCAAACCGGAAAAAACGGATTGAACCGGTTTAAAATGGATAAAACCGATTGAACCGGTTGAAACTGGTTTCAACCGGAAAGAACCGGATAGAACCGGTTTAAACCGGATAAAAACGGATTGAAGCGGTTTAAACCGGTTCAAACCGGATAAAACCAGATTGAAACGGTTTAAACCGGATTGAACCGGTTTAAACCGGATAAAACCGGAATGAACTGGTTTAAACCGGTTTAAACTGGAAAAAACGGATTGAACCGGTTTAAACTGGATAAAACCGATTGAACCGGTTGAAACTGGTTTCAACCGGAAAGAACCGGATAGAACCGGTTTAAACCGGATAAAAACGGATTGAAGCGGTTTAAACCGGTTCAAACCGGATAAAACCAGATTGAAACGGTTTAAACCGGATTGAACCGGTTTAAACCGGATAAAACCGGAATGAACTGGTTTAAACCGGTTTAAACTGGAAAAAACGGATTGAACCGGTTTAAACTGGATAAAACCGATTGAACAGGTTTAAACCAGTTTAAACCGGATAAAACCAGATTGTACCGGTTTAAACCGGATAAAAACGGATAGAACCGGTTTAAACCGGTTTAAACCAGATTGAATCGGATAGAACCGGTTTAAACCGTTTAAAACCGGATTGAACCGGTTTAAACCGGTTTAAACCGGTTCAAACCGGATGAAATCGGAATGAACCGGTTTAAACCGTATAAAACCGGATTGAACCGGTTTAAACCGGTTTCAACCAGATAGAACCAGATAGAACCGGTTTAAACTGGATAAAAGCGGATTGAACCGGTTAAAGCCGGTTTAAACCGGAGAAAACCGGGTGGAACCGGCTTAAACCGGTTTAAACCGGAGAAAACCGGATTGAACCGGTTGTAACTGGTTTAAACCGAATATAAACGGATTGAAGCAGTTTAAACCGGTTTAAAACTGATAAAACCAGAATGAACCGGCCTAAACCTGTTTAAACCCGATAGGACCGGTTTAAACCGGATAAAACCGGATTGAACTGGATTAAACTGGTTTAAACCGGATAGAACTGGTTTAAACTGGATAAAACCGATTGAACCGGTTTAAACCGGTTTAAACCGGATAAAACCAGATTGAACCGGTTTTAACCTGAGAAAACCGGATTGAACTGGTTTAAACCGGTTTCAACCAGATAGAACCGGATAGAACCGGTTTAAACTGGATAAAACCAGATTGAACCAGCTTAAACCGGATTAAACCGGATAAAACCGGATTGAACCGGTACAAACCGGTTTAAACCGGATAAAACCGGAGTGAACTGGTTTAAACTGGATAAAACCGGATTGAACCGGTTCAAACCAGTTTAAACCGGATAAAACTGGAATGAACTGGTTTAAACCGGATAAAATCGGACTGAACCAGTTTAAACCGGATAAAACCGGATCGAAACGTTTCAAACCGGTTTTAACCGGATAAAACCGGAATGAACCGGTTTAAACCGGATAAAACCGGATTGAACCGGTTTAAACCGGATAAAACCGGATTGAACCGGTTTAAACTGGATAAAACCGGATTGAACCGGTTTAAACTGGTTTCAACCAGATAGAACCAGATAGAACCGGTTTAAACTGGATAAAACAGGATTGAACCGGCTTAAACCGGTTTAAACCGGATTGAACCGGTTTAAACCGGATAAAACCGGATTGAACCGGTTCAAACTGGTTTAAACCGGATAAAACCGGATAAAACCGTTTTAAAGCGGTTTAAACTGGATAAAACCAGATTGACCCGGTTTAAGCTGATTAAAACCGGATTGAACTGGTTTAAACTGGTCTAAACCGGATAAAACCGGTTTAAACCGGATAAAACCGGATTGAACCGGTTTAAACTGGTTTCAACCGGATTGAACCGGTTCAAACAGGTTTAAACTGGATAAAACCGGATTGAACCGGTTTGAACTGGTCTAAACCAGATAAAACCGGATTGAACTGGTTTCAACCGGTTTAAACCGGATAAAACAAGATTGAACCGGTTTAAACCGGATAAAACCGGATTGAACCAGCTTAAACCGGTTTAAACCGGATAAAACTGGATTGAACCGGTTTAAACTGGTTTCAACCGGATAGAACCGGATAGAACCGGTTTAAACCGGATAAAACCGGATTGAACCGGCTTAAACCGGTTTAAACCGGATAAAACCAGATTGAACCGGTTTCAACTGGATAAAACCAGATTGAGCCGGCTTAAACCGGTTTAAACCGGATAAAACCGGATTGAACCGGTTCAAAGAGGTTTAAACTGGATAAAACCGGATTGAACCGGTTTAAACTGGTTTCAACCGGGTAGAACCGGATAGAACCGGTTTAAACTGGATAAAATCGGAATGAACCAGCTTAAACAGGTCTAAACCGGATAAAACCCGATTGAACAGCCTTAAACTGGTATAAACAGCATAGAACCGGTTTAAACCGGATAAAACCGGATTGAACCGTTTTAAACCGGTTTAAACCGGATAAAACCAGACTGAACCGGTTTAAACAGGATAAAACCGGATTGAACCGGTTTAACCGGTTAAAACAGGATAGAACAGGATAGAACCGGTTTAAACTGATTTAAACAGGATAGAACCGGATAGAACCGGTTTAAACGAGATAAAAGCGGATGGAACCGGTTTAAACCGGTTTAAACCGGATAAAACCGGATTGAAACGTTTCAAACCGGTTTTAACCGGATAAAACCGGAATGAACCGGTTTAAACCGGATAAAATCGGATTGAACCGGTTTAAACCGGATAAAACCGGAATGAACTGGTTTAAACCGGTTTAAACTGGAAAAAACGGATTGAACCGGTTTAAACTGGATAAAACCGATTGAACCGGTTTAAACCGGTTTAAACCGGTTAAAACCAGATTGTACCGGTTTAAACCGGATAAAAATGGATAGAACCGGTTTAAACCGGTTTAAACCAGATTGAACCGGATAGAACCGGTTTAAACCGTTTAAAACCGGATTGAACCGGTTTAAACCGGTTTAAACCGGTTCAAACCGGATGAAACCGGAATGAACCGGTTTAAACCGTATAAAACCGGATTGAACCGGTTTAAACCGGTTTCAACCGGATAGAACCAGATAGAACCGGTTTAAACTGGATAAAAGCGGATTGAACCGGTTAAAGCCGGTTAAAACCGGAGAAAACCGGGTGGAACCGGCTTAAACCGGTTTAAACCGGAGAAAACCGGATTGAACCGGTTGTAACCGGTTTAAACCGAATATAAACGGATTGAAGCAGTTTAAACCGGTTTAAATCTGATAAAACCGGAATGAACCGGCCTAAACCTGTTTAAACCCGATAGGACCGGTTTAAACCGGATAAAACCGGATTGAACTGGATTAAACTGGTTTAAACCGGATAGAACTGGTTTAAACTGGATAAAACCGATTGAACCGGTTTAAACCGGTGTAAACCGGATAAAACCAGATTGAACCGGTTTTAACCTGAGAAAACCGGATTGAACTGGTTTAAACCGGTTTCAACCAGATAGAACCGGATAGAACCGGTTTAAACTGGATAAAACCGGATTGAACCAGCTTAAACCGGTTTAAACCGGATAAAACCGGATTGAACCGGTTCAAACCAGTTTAAACCGGATAAAACCGGAATGAACTGGTTTAAACCGGATAAAATCGGACTGAACCAGTTTAAACCAGATAAAACCGGATCGAACCGTTTCAAACCGGTTTTAACCGGATAAAACCGGAATGAACCGGTTTAAACCGGATAAAACCGGATTGAACCGGTTTAAACCGGATAAAACCGGAATGAACTGGTTTAAACCGGTTTAAACTGGAAAAAACGGATTGAACCGGTTTAAACTGGATAAAACCCAATGAACCGGTTTAAACCGGTTTAAACCGGTTAAAACCAGATTGTACCGGTTTAAACCGGATAAAAACGGATAGAACCGGTTTAAACCGGTTAAAACCAGATGGAATCGGATAGAACCGGTTTAAACCGTTTAAAACCGGATTGAACCGGTTTAAACCGGTTTAAACCGGTTCAAACCGGATGAAATCGGAATGAACCGGTTTAAACCGTATAAAACCGGATTGAACCGGTTTAAACCGCTTTCAACCAGATAGAATCAGATAGAACCGGTTTTAAACTGGATAAAAGCGGATTGAACCGGTTAAAGCCGGTTAAAACCGGAGAAAACCGGGTGGAACCGGCTTAAACCGGTTTAAACCGGAGAAAACCGGATTGAACCGGTTGTAACTGGTTTACTCCGAATATAAACGGATTGAAGCAGTTTAAACCGGTTTAAAACTGATAAAACCAGAATGAACCGGCCTAAACCTGTTTAAACCCGATAGGACCGGTTTAAACCGGATAAAACCGGATTGAACTGGATTAAACTGGTTTAAACCGGATAGAACTGGTTTAAACTGGATAAAACCGATTGAACCGGTTTAAACCGGTTTAAACCGGATAAAACCAGATTGAACCGGTTTTAACCTGAGAAGACCGGATTGAACTGGTTTAAACCGGTTTCAACCAGATAGAACCGGATAGAACCGGTTTAAACTGGATAAAACCGGATTGAACCAGCTTAAACCGGTTTAAACAGGATTAAACCGGTTTAAACCGGATAAAACCGGATTGAACCGGCTTAAACCGGTTTAAACCGGATAAAACCGGATTGAACCGGTTCAAACCGGTTTAAACCGGATAAAACCGGAATGAACTGGTTTAAACCGGTTTAAAACGGATAGAAGTGGAGAGAAACGGTTTTAACCGGATAAAACCGGATTGAACCGGTGTAAACCGGTTGAAACCGGATAAAAACGGATTGAAAGGGTTTAAACCGGTTTAAACGGGATAAAACTGGAATGAACCGGCTTAAACAGGTCTAAACCGGATAAAACCCGATTGAACAGGCTTAAACTGGTATAAACAGCATAGAACCAGTTTCAACCGGATAAAACCGGATTGAACCGGATTAAACCGGTTGAAACCGGATAAAACAAGATTGAACCGGTTTAAACCGGATAAAACCGGATTGAACCAGGTTAAACCGGTTTAAACCGGATAAAACTGGATTGAACCGGTTTAAACTGGTTTCAACCGGATAGAACCGGATAGAACCGGTTTAAACTGGATAAAACCGGATTGAACCGGCTTAAACCGGTTTAAACCGGATAAAACCAGATTGAACCGGTTTAAACTGGATAAAACCGGATTGAGCCGGCTTAAACAGGTTTAAACCGGATAAAACCGGGTTGAACCGGTTCAAACAGGTTTAAACTGGATAAAACCGGATTGAACCGGTTTAAACTGGTTTCAACCGGGTAGAACCGGTTTAATCCGGTTTAAACCAGATAAAAACCGATTGAACTGGTTTAAACCGGTTTAAAGCGGATAAAACCGGATTGAACTGGTATAAACCGGTTTAAACTGGAGAAAACCGGATTGAAGAGTTTTAAACCGGATAAAACCGAATTGAACCGGTTTAAACCGGTTTAAACCGGATAAAACCGGATTGAACCGGTTCAAACCGGTTGAAAACGGATAAAACCAAATTGAACCAGTTTAAACCGGATAAAATCAGATTGAACTGGTTTAAAACGTATAAAACCGGACTGAACCAGTTTAAACCCTTTTAAACCAGATGGAAACGAATAGAACCAGTTTAAACCGGATAAAACCGGATTGAACCGGCTTAAACCGGTTTAAACCAGATAAAACCGGATTGAACCGGCTTAAACCGGTTTAAACCGGATAAAACCGGAATGAACTGTTTTAAACCGGTTGAAAACGGATAGAACCAGTTTAAACCGGATAAAACCGGATTGAACCGGCTTAAACCGGTTTAAACCGGATAAAACCTGATTGAACCGGTTTAAACCGGATAAAACCGGATTGAACCGCTGTAAACCGGTTGAAACCGGATAAAAACGGATTGAAAGGGTTTAAACCGGTTTAAACAGGATAAAACCAGATTGAACTGGTTTAATCCAGTTAAAACAGGATAGAACAGGACAGAAACAGTTTAATCCGATTTAAAAAGGATAGAACCGGATAGAACCGGTCTAAACGAGATAAAACCGGATTGAACCGGTTTAAACCGGTTTAAACCGGATAAAACCGGATTGAACCGGTTCAAACTGGTTTAAACCGGATAAAACCGGATTAAACCGTTTTAAAGCGGTTTAAATCGGATAAAACCAGATTGAACCAGTTTTAGCCGATTAAAACCGGATTGAACTGGTTTAAACCGGTCTAAACTGGATAAAACCGGTTTCAACAGGATAAAACCAGATTGAACCGGTTTAAACCCGATAAAACCGGAGTGAACTGGTTTAAACCGTATAAAAACGGATCGAACCGGTTTAAACCGGATAAAACCGGATTGAACCGTTTCAAACCGGTTTTAAAGGGATAAAACCGGAATGAAACGTTTCAAATCGGTTTTAACCGGATAAAACCGGAATGAACCGGTTTAAACCGGATAAAATCGGATTGAACCGGTTTAAACCGGTTTTAACCGGATAGAACTGGATAGAACTGGTTTAAACCGGATAAAACCGGATTGAAGCGGTTTAAACCGGTTTAAACTGGATAAAATCAGATTGAAACGGTTTAAACCGGATTGATCCGGCTTAAACCGGATAAAACCGGAATGAACTGGTTGAAACCGGTTTAAACCGGAAAAAACGGATTGAACCGGTTTAAACCGGTTTCAACCGGATAGAACCAGATAGAACCGGTTTAAACTGGATAAAAGCGGATTGAACCGGTTAAAGCCGGTTAAAACCGGAGAAAACCGGGTGGAACCGGCTTAAACCAGTTTAAACCGGAGAAAACCGGATTGAACCGGTTGTAACCGGTTTAAACCGAATATAAACGGATTGAAGCAGTTTAAACCGGTTTAAAACTGATAAAACCGGAATGAACCGGCCTAAACCTGTTTAAACCCGATAGGACCGGTTTAAACCGGATAAAACCGGATTGAACTGGATTAAACTGGTTTAAACCGGATAGAACTGCTTTAAACTGGATAAAATCGATTGAACTAGTTTAAACCGGTTTAAACCGGATAAAACCAGATTGAACCGGTTTTAACCTGAGAAAACGGGATTGAACTGGTTTAAACCGGTTTCAACCAGATAGAACCGGATAGAACCGGTTTAAACTGGATAAAACCGGATTGATCCAGCTTAAACTGGTTTAAACCGGATAAAACCGGATTGAACCGGTACAAACCGGTTTAAACCGGATTAAACCGGAGTGAACTGGTTTAAACCGGATAAAACCGGATTGAACCGGTTCAAACCAGTTTAAACCGGATAAAACCGGAATGAACTGGTTTAAACCGGATAAAATCGGACTGAACCAGTTTAAACCGGATAAAACCGGATCGAACCGTTTCAAACCGGTTTTAACCGGATAAAACCGGAATGAACCGGTTTAAACCGGATAAAACCGGATTGAACCGGTTTAAACCGGATAAAACCGGATTGAACCGGTTTAAACTGGTTTCAACCAGATAGAACCAGATAGAACCGGTTTAAACTGGATAAAACCGGATTGAACCGGCTTAAACCGGTTTAAACCGGATTGAACCGAATCCGGTTTAAACAGGATAAAACCGGATTGAACCGGTTCAAACTGGTTTAAACCGGATAAAACCAGATAAAACCGTTTTAAAGCGGTTTAAACTGGATAAAACCAGATTGAACCGGTTTAAGCTGATTAAAACCGGATTGAACTGGTTTAAACTGGTCTAAACCGGATAAAACCGGTTTAAACCGGATAAAACCGGATTGAAGCGGTTTAAACCGGTTAAAACCGGATAAAATCAGATTGAAACGGTTTAAACCGGATTGATCCGGCTTAAACCGGATAAAACCGGAATGAACTGGTTGAAACCGGTTTAAACCGGAAAAAACGGACTGAACCGGTTTAAAATGGATAAAACCAGATAGAACCGGTTTAATCCGGTTTCAACCAGATAAAAACCGATTGAACCGGTTTAAACCAGTTTAAAGCCGATGAAACCGGATTGAACCGGATTAAACCAGTTTATACTGGATAAACCGGATTGAATCGGTTAAAACCGGTTTAAACTGGATAAAACCAGATTGAACCGGTTTAAAACGGTTTCAACTGGATAGAACCGGATAGAACCGGTTTAAACCGGATAAAAACGGATTGAAGCGGTTTAAACCGGTTCAAACCGGATAAAACCAGATTGAAACGGTTTAAACCGGATAAAACCGGAATGAACTGGTTTAAACCTGATAAACCGTAAAAAACGGATTGAACCGGTTTAAACTGGATAAAACCGATTGATCCGGTTTAAACCGGTTTAAACCTGATAAAACCAGATTGTACCGGTTTAAACCGGATAAAAACGGATAGAACCGGTTTAAACCGGTTTAAACCAGATTGAACCGGATAGAACCGGTTTAAACCGTTTAAAACCGGATTGAACTGGTTTAAACCGGTTTAAACCGGTTCAAACCGGAGGAAACCGGAATGAACCGGTTTAAACTGGATAAAAGCGGATTGAACCGGTTAAAGCCGATTAAAACCGGAGAAAACCGGGTGGAACCGGCTTAAACCGGTTTAAACCGGAGAAAACCGGATTGAACCGGTTGTAACCGGTTTAAACCGGATATAAACCGATTGAAGCAGTTTAAACCGGTTTAAAACTGATAAAACCAGAATGAACCGGCCTAAACCGGTTTAAACCGGATAAAACCGGATTGAACCAGTTTAAACCCGTTTAAACCAGATAGAAACGGATAGAACCGGTTTAAACCAGATAAAACCGGATTGAACTGGTTTAATCCAGTTAAAACAGGATAGAACAGGACAGAACAAGTTTAATCCGATTTAAAAAGGATAGAACCGGATAGAACCGGTCTAAACGAGATAAAACCGGATTGAACCGGTTTAAACCGGTTTAAACCGGATAAAACCGGATTGAACCGGTTCAAACTGATTTATACCGGATAAAACCGGATTAAACCGTTTTAAAGCGGTTTAAACCGGATAAAACCAGATTGAACCAGTTTAAGCCGATTAAAACCGGATTGAACTGGTTTAAACCGGTCTAAACCGGATAAAACCGGTTTCAACAGGATAAAACCAGATTGAACCGGTTTAAACCAGATAAAACTGGATTGAAACGGTTCAAACCGGTTTAAACCGGAGAAAACCGGAGTGAACTGGTTTAAACCGGATAAAAACGGATTGAACCGGTTTAAACCGGATAAAACCGGATTGAACCGTTTCAAACCGGTTTTAAACGGATAAAACCGGAATGAACCGTTTTAAACCGGATAAGACAGGATTGAACCGTTTCAAACCGGTCTTAACCGGATAAAACCGGAATGAACCGGTTTAAACCGGATAAAATTGGATTGAACCGGTTTAAACCGGATAAAACCAGATTGAACCGGTTTAAACTGGTTTCAACCGGATAGAACCGGATAGAACCGGTTTAAACTGGATAAAACCGGATTGAACCGGCTTAAACCGGTTTAAACCGGATAAAATCGGATTGAACCGGTTCAAACCGGATATAACCGGATAGAACCGGATAGAACCGGTTTAAAACGGATAAAACCGGATTGAACCGGTTTAAACCGGTTTAAACCGGATAAAACAGGATTGAACTGGTTTAAACCGGATAAAAGCGGATTGAACCGGTTTAAACCAGTTTCAACCGGATAGAAATGGATAGAACCGGTTTAAACCGGATAAAACCGGATTGAAGCGGTTTAAACCGTTTAAAACCGGATAAAACCAGATTGAAACGGTTTAAACCGGATTGATCCGGCTTAAACCGGATAAAACTGGAATGAACTGGTTTAAACCGGTTTAAACCGGAAAAAACGGATTGAACCGGTTTAAAATGGATAAAACCGGATAGAACCGGTTTAATCCGGTTTAAAACAGATAAAAACCGATTGAACTGGTTTAAACCGGTTTAAAGCGGATAAAACCGGATTGAACTGGTATAAACCGGTTTAAACTGGAGAAAACCGGATTGAAGAGGTTTAAACCGGATAAAACCGAATTGAACCGGTTTAAACCGGTTTAAACCGGATAAAACCGGATTGAACCGGTTCAAACCGGTTGAAAACGGATAAAACCAAATTGAACCAGTTTAAACCGGATAAAATCAGATTGAACTGGTTTAAAATGTATAAAACCGGACTGAACCAGTTTAAACCCTTTTAAACCAGATGGAAACGAATAGAACCAGTTTAAACCGGATAAAACCGGATTGAACCGGCTTAAACCGGTTTAAACCAGATAAAACCGGATTGAACCGGCTTAAACCGGTTTAAACCGGATAAAACCGGAATGAACTGTTTTAAACCGGTTGAAAACGGATAGAACCAGTTTAAACCGGATAAAACCGGATTGAACCGGCTTAAACCAGTTTAAACCGGATAAAACCAGATTGAACCGGTTTAAACCGGATAAAACCGGATTGAACCGGCTTAAACCGGTTTAAAACGGATAGAACCGGATAGAAACGGTATAAACCGGATAAAACCGGATTGAACCGCTGTAAACCGGTTGAAACCGGATAAAAACGGATTGAAAGGGTTTAAACCGGTTTAAACAGGATAAAACCAGATTGAACTGGTTTAATCCAGTTAAAACAGGATAGAACAGGACAGAAACAGTTTAATCCGATTTAAAAAGGATAGAACCGGATAGAACCGGTCTAAACGAGATAAAACCGGATTGAACCGGTTTAAACCGGTTTAAACCGGATAAAACCGGATTGAACCGGTTCAAAATGGTTTAAACCGGATAAAACCGGATTAAACCGTTTTAAAGCGGTTTAAATCGGATAAAACCAGATTGAACCAGTTTTAGCCGATTAAAACCGGATTGAACTGGTTTAAACCGGTCTAAACTGGATAAAACCGGTTTCAACAGGATAAAACCAGATTGAACCGGTTTAAACCCGATAAAACCGGAGTGAACTGGTTTAAACCGTATAAACACGGATCGAACCGGTTTAAACCGGATAAAACCGGATTGAACCGTTTCAAACCGGTTTTAAAGGGATAAAACCGGAATGAAACGTTTCAAATCGGTTTTAACCGGATAAAACCGGAATGAACCGGTTTAAACCGGATAAAATCGGATTGAACCGGTTTAAACCGGTTTTAACCGGATAGAACTGGATAGAACTGGTTTAAACCGGATAAAACCGGATTGAAGCGGTTTAAACCGGTTTAAACCGGATAAAATCAGATTGAAACGGTTTAAACCGGATTGATCCGGCTTAAACCGGATAAAACCGGAATGAACTGGTTGAAACCGGTTTAAACCGGAAAAAACGGATTGAACCGGTTTAAACCGGTTTCAACCGGATAGAACCAGATAGAACCGGTTTAAACTGGATAAAAGCGGATTGAACCGGTTAAAGCCGGTTAAAACCGGAGAAAACCGGGTGGAACCGGCTTAAACCAGTTTAAACCGGAGAAAACCGGATTGAACCGGTTGTAACCGGTTTAAACCGAATATAAACGGATTGAAGCAGTTTAAACCGGTTTAAAACTGATAAAACCGGAATGAACCGGCCTAAACCTGTTTAAACCCGATAGGACCGGTTTAAACCGGATAAAACCGGATTGAACTGGATTAAACTGGTTTAAACCGGATAGAACTGCTTTAAACTGGATAAAATCGATTGAACTAGTTTAAACCGGTTTCAACCAGATAGAACCGGATAGAACCGGTTTAAACTGGATAAAACCGGATTGATCCAGCTTAAACTGGTTGAAACCGGATAAAACCGGATTGAACCGGTACAAACCGGTTTAAACCGGATTAAACCGGAGTGAACTGGTTTAAACCGGATAAAACCGGATTGAACCGGTTCAAACCAGTTTAAACCGGATAAAACCGGAATGAACTGGTTTAAACCGGATAAAATCGGACTGAACCAGTTTAAACCGGATAAAACCGGATCGAACCGTTTCAAACCGGTTTTAACCGGATAAAACCGGATTGAAACGGTTTCAACCGGATAAAACCGGATTGAACCGGTTTAAACCGGATAAAACCGGATTGAACCGGTTTAAACTGGTTTCAACCAGATAGAACCAGATAGAACCGGTTTAAACTGGATAAAACCGGATTGAACCGGCTTAAACCGGTTTAAACTGGATTGAACCGAATCTGGTTTAAACTGGATAAAACCGGATTGAACCGGCTTAAACCGGTTTAAACCGGATTGAACCGAATCCGGTTTAAACCGGATAAAACCGGATTGAACCGGTTCAAACTGGTTTAAACCGGATAAAACCAGATAAGACCGTTTTAAAGCGGTGTAAACTGGATAAAACCAGATTGAACCGGTTTAAGCTGATTAAAACCGGATTGAACTGGTTTAAACTGGTCTAAACCGGATAAAACCGGTTTAAACCGGATAAAACCGGATTGAAGCGGTTTAAACCGGTTAAAACCGGATAAAATCAGATTGAAACGGTTTAAACCGGATTGATCCGGCTTAAACCGGATAAAACCGGAATGAACTGGTTGAAACCGGTTTAAACCGGAAAAAACGGACTGAACCGGTTTAAAATGGATAAAACCGGATAGAACCGGTTTAATCCGGTTTCAACCAGATAAAAACCGATTGAACCGGTTTAAACCAGTTTAAAGCGGATGAAACCGGATTGAACCGGATTAAACCAGTTTATACTGGATAAACCGGATTGAATCGGTTAAAACCGGATAAAAACGGATTGAAGCGGTTTAAACCGGTTCAAACCGGATAAAACCAGATTGAAACGGTTTAAACCGGATAAAACCGGAATGAACTGGTTTAAACCTGATAAACCGTAAAAAACGGATTGAATCGGTTTAAACTGGATAAAACCGATTGATCCGGTTTAAACCGGTTTAAACCTGATAAAACCAGATTGTACCGGTTTAAACCGGATAAAAACGGATAGAACCGGTTTAAACCGGTTTAAACCAGATTGAACCGGATAGAACCGGTTTAAACCGTTTAAAACCGGATTGAACTGGTTTAAACCGGTTTAAACCGGTTCAAACCGGAGGAAACCGGAATGAACCGGTTTAAACTGGATAAAAGCGGATTGAACCGGTTAAAGCCGGTTAAAACCGGAGAAAACCGGGTGGAACCGGCTTAAACCGGTTTAAACGGGAGAAAACCGGATTGAACCGGTTGTAACCGGTTTAAACCGGATATAAACCGATTGAAGCAGTTTAAACCGGTTTAAAACTGATAAAACCAGAATGAACCGGCCTAAACCGGTTTAAACCGGATAAAACCGGATTGAACCGGTTCAAACTGGTTTAAACCGGATTGAACCAGCTTAAACCGGTTTAAACAGAATTAAAGCGGTTTAATCCGGATAAGACCGGATTGAACTGGCTTAAACCGGTTTAAACCGGATTGATCCGGTTGAAACCGGTTTAAACCGGATAAAACCGGAATGAACTGGTTTAAACCGGTTTAAAACAGATAGAAGTGGAGAGAAACGGTTTAAACCGGATAAAACCGGATTGAACCAGTTTAAACCCGTTTAAACCAGATAGAAACGGATAGAACCGGTTTAAACCAGATAAAACCGGATTGAACTGGTTTAATCCAGTTAAAACAGGATAGAACAGGACAGAACAAGTTTAATCCGATTTAAAAAGGATAGAACCGGATAGAACCGGTCTAAACGAGATAAAACCGGATTGAACCGGTTTAAACCGGTTTAAACCGGATAAAACCGGATTGAACCGGTTCAAACTGATTTATACCGGATAAAACCGGATTAAACCGTTTTAAAGCGGTTTAAACCGGATAAAACCTGATTGAACCAGTTTAAGCCGATTAAAACCGGATTGAACTGGTTTAAACCGGTCTAAACCGGATAAAACCGGTTTCAACAGGATAAAACCAGATTGAACCGGTTTAAACCAGATAAAACTGGATTGAACCGGTTCAAACCGGTTTAAACCGGAGAAAACCGGAGTGAACTGGTTTAAACCGGATAAAAACGGATTGAACCGGTTTAAACCGGATAAAACCGGATTGAACCGTTTCAAACCGGTTTTAAACGGATAAAACCGGAATGAACCGTTTTAAACCGGATAAGACAGGATTGAACCGTTTCAAACCGGTCTTAACCGGATAAAACCGGAATGAACCGGTTTAAACCGGATAAAATTGGATTGAACCGGTTTAAACCGGATAAAACCAGATTGAACCGGTTTAAACTGGTTTCAACCGGATAGAACCGGATAGAACCGGTTTAAACTGGATAAAACCGGATTGAACCGGCTTAAACCGGTTTAAACCGGATAAAATCGGATTGAACCGGTTCAAACCGGATATAACCGGATAGAACCGGATAGAACCGGTTTAAAACGGATAAAACCGGATTGAACCGGTTTAAACCGGTTTAAACCGGATAAAACAGGATTGAACTGGTTTAAACCGGATAAAAGCGGATTGAACCGGTTTAAACCAGTTTCAACCGGATAGAAATGGATAGAACCGGTTTAAACCGGATAAAACCGGATTGAAGCGGTTTAAACCGTTTAAAACCGGATAAAACCAGATTGAAACGGTTTAAACCGGATTGATCCGGCTTAAACCGGATAAAACTGGAATGAACTGGTTTAAACCGGTTTAAACCGGAAAAAACGGATTGAACCGGTTTAAAATGGATAAAACCGGATAGAACCGGTTTAATCCGGTTTAAAACAGATAAAAACCGATTGAACTGGTTTAAACCGGTTTAAAGCGGATAAAACCGGATTGAACTGGTATAAACCGGTTTAAACTGGAGAAAACCGGATTGAAGAGGTTTAAACCGGATAAAACCGAATTGAACCGGTTTAAACCGGTTTAAACCGGATAAAACCGGATTGAACCGGTTCAAACCGGTTGAAAACGGATAAAACCAAATTGAACCAGTTTAAACCGGATAAAATCAGATTGAACTGGTTTAAAATGTATAAAACCGGACTGAACCAGTTTAAACCCTTTTAAACCAGATGGAAACGAATAGAACCAGTTTAAACCGGATAAAACCGGATTGAACCGGCTTAAACCGGTTTAAACCAGATAAAACCGGATTGAACCGGCTTAAACCGGTTTAAACCGGATAAAACCGGAATGAACTGTTTTAAACCGGTTGAAAACGGATAGAACCAGTTTAAACCGGATAAAACCGGATTGAACCGGCTTAAACCAGTTTAAACCGGATAAAACCAGATTGAACCGGTTTAAACCGGATAAAACCGGATTGAACCGGCTTAAACCGGTTTAAAACGGATAGAACCGGATAGAAACGGTATAAACCGGATAAAACCGGATTGAACCGCTGTAAACCGGTTGAAACCGGATAAAAACGGATTGAAAGGGTTTAAACCGGTTTAAACAGGATAAAACCAGATTGAACTGGTTTAATCCAGTTAAAACAGGATAGAACAGGACAGAAACAGTTTAATCCGATTTAAAAAGGATAGAACCGGATAGAACCGGTCTAAACGAGATAAAACCGGATTGAACCGGTTTAAACCGGTTTAAACCGGATAAAACCGGATTGAACCGGTTCAAAATGGTTTAAACCGGATAAAACCGGATTAAACCGTTTTAAAGCGGTTTAAATCGGATAAAACCAGATTGAACCAGTTTTAGCCGATTAAAACCGGATTGAACTGGTTTAAACCGGTCTAAACTGGATAAAACCGGTTTCAACAGGATAAAACCAGATTGAACCGGTTTAAACCCGATAAAACCGGAGTGAACTGGTTTAAACCGTATAAACACGGATCGAACCGGTTTAAACCGGATAAAACCGGATTGAACCGTTTCAAACCGGTTTTAAAGGGATAAAACCGGAATGAAACGTTTCAAATCGGTTTTAACCGGATAAAACCGGAATGAACCGGTTTAAACCGGATAAAATCGGATTGAACCGGTTTAAACCGGTTTTAACCGGATAGAACTGGATAGAACTGGTTTAAACCGGATAAAACCGGATTGAAGCGGTTTAAACCGGTTTAAACCGGATAAAATCAGATTGAAACGGTTTAAACCGGATTGATCCGGCTTAAACCGGATAAAACCGGAATGAACTGGTTGAAACCGGTTTAAACCGGAAAAAACGGATTGAACCGGTTTAAACCGGTTTCAACCGGATAGAACCAGATAGAACCGGTTTAAACTGGATAAAAGCGGATTGAACCGGTTAAAGCCGGTTAAAACCGGAGAAAACCGGGTGGAACCGGCTTAAACCAGTTTAAACCGGAGAAAACCGGATTGAACCGGTTGTAACCGGTTTAAACCGAATATAAACGGATTGAAGCAGTTTAAACCGGTTTAAAACTGATAAAACCGGAATGAACCGGCCTAAACCTGTTTAAACCCGATAGGACCGGTTTAAACCGGATAAAACCGGATTGAACTGGATTAAACTGGTTTAAACCGGATAGAACTGCTTTAAACTGGATAAAATCGATTGAACTAGTTTAAACCGGTTTAAACCGGATAAAACCAGATTGAACCGGTTTTAACCTGAGAAAACCGGATTGAACTGGTTTAAACCGGTTTCAACCAGATAGAACCGGATAGAACCGGTTTAAACTGGATAAAACCGGATTGATCCAGCTTAAACTGGTTGAAACCGGATAAAACCGGATTGAACCGGTACAAACCGGTTTAAACCGGATTAAACCGGAGTGAACTGGTTTAAACCGGATAAAACCGGATTGAACCGGTTCAAACCAGTTTAAACCGGATAAAACCGGAATGAACTGGTTTAAACCGGATAAAATCGGACTGAACCAGTTTAAACCGGATAAAACCGGATCGAACCGTTTCAAACCGGTTTTAACCGGATAAAACCGGATTGAAACGGTTTCAACCGGATAAAACCGGATTGAACCGGTTTAAACCGGATAAAACCGGATTGAACCGGTTTAAACTGGTTTCAACCAGATAGAACCAGATAGAACCGGTTTAAACTGGATAAAACCGGATTGAACCGGCTTAAACCGGTTTAAACTGGATTGAACCGAATCTGGTTTAAACTGGATAAAACCGGATTGAACCGGCTTAAACCGGTTTAAACCGGATTGAACCGAATCCGGTTTAAACCGGATAAAACCGGATTGAACCGGTTCAAACTGGTTTAAACCGGATAAAACCAGATAAAACCGTTTTAAAGCGGTGTAAACTGGATAAAACCAGATTGAACCGGTTTAAGCTGATTAAAACCGGATTGAACTGGTTTAAACTGGTCTAAACCGGATAAAACCGGTTTAAACCGGATAAAACCGGATTGAAGCGGTTTAAACCGGTTAAAACCGGATAAAATCAGATTGAAACGGTTTAAACCGGATTGATCCGGCTTAAACCGGATAAAACCGGAATGAACTGGTTGAAACCGGTTTAAACCGGAAAAAACGGACTGAACCGGTTTAAAATGGATAAAACCGGATAGAACCGGTTTAATCCGGTTTCAACCAGATAAAAACCGATTGAACCGGTTTAAACCAGTTTAAAGCGGATGAAACCGGATTGAACCGGATTAAACCAGTTTATACTGGATAAACCGGATTGAATCGGTTAAAACCAGTTTAAACTGGATAAAACCAGATTGAACCGGTTTAAAACGGTTTCAACTGGATAGAACCGGATAGAACCGGTTTAAACCGGATAAAAACGGATTGAAGCGGTTTAAACCGGTTCAAACCGGATAAAACCAGATTGAAACGGTTTAAACCGGATAAAACCGGAATGAACTGGTTTAAACCTGATAAACCGTAAAAAACGGATTGAATCGGTTTAAACTGGATAAAACCGATTGATCCGGTTTAAACCGGTTTAAACCTGATAAAACCAGATTGTACCGGTTTAAACCGGATAAAAACGGATAGAACCGGTTTAAACCGGTTTAAACCAGATTGAACCGGATAGAACCGGTTTAAACCGTTTAAAACCGGATTGAACTGGTTTAAACCGGTTTAAACCGGTTCAAACCGGAGGAAACCGGAATGAACCGGTTTAAACTGGATAAAAGCGGATTGAACCGGTTAAAGCCGGTTAAAACCGGAGAAAACCGGGTGGAACCGGCTTAAACCGGTTTAAACGGGAGAAAACCGGATTGAACCGGTTGTAACCGGTTTAAACCGGATATAAACCGATTGAAGCAGTTTAAACCGGTTTAAAACTGATAAAACCAGAATGAACCGGCCTAAACCGGTTTAAACCGGATAAAACCGGATTGAACCGGTTCAAACTGGTTTAAACCGGATTGAACCAGCTTAAACCGGTTTAAACAGAATTAAAGCGGTTTAATCCGGATAAGACCGGATTGAACTGGCTTAAACCGGTTTAAACCGGATTGATCCGGTTGAAACCGGTTTAAACCGGATAAAACCGGAATGAACTGGTTTAAACCGGTTTAAAACAGATAGAAGAGGAGAGAAACGGTTTAAACCGGATAAAACCGGATTGAACCGGTGTAAACCGGTTGAAACCGGATAAAAACGGATTGAAAGGGTTTAAACCGGTTTAAACTGGATAAAACTGGAATGAACCGGCTTAAACAGGCCTAAACCGGATAAAACCCGATTGAACAGGCTTAAACTGGTATAAAGAGCATAGAACCGGTTTCAACCGGATAAAACCGGATTGAACCGGTTTAAATCGGTTTAAACCGGACAAAACCGGATTGAAACGGATTAAACCAGTTTATACAGGATAAACCAGATTGAATCGGTTAAAACCGGTTTAAACCGGATAAAACAAGATTGAACCGGTTTAAACCGGATCAAACCGGATTGAACCGGATTAAACCGGTTTCAACCGGATAGAACCGGATAGAACCGGTTTAAACCGGATAAAACCCGATTGAAGCGGCTTAAACCGGTTCAAACCGGATAAAACCAGATTGAAACGGTTTAAACCGGATTGAACCGGCTTAAACCGGATAAAACGGGAATGAACTGGTTTAAACCGGATTAAACTGGAAAAAACGGATAGAACCGGTTTAAACTGGATAAAACCGGATTGAACCGGATAAAACAGGATTGAAGCGGTTTAAAACGGTTAAAACCGGATAAAATCAGATTGAAACGGTTTAAACCGGATTGATCCGGCTTAAACCGGATAAAACCGGATTGATCCGGCTTAAACCGGATAAAACCGGAATGAACTGGTTTAAACTGGTTCAAACCGGAAAAAACGGATTGAACCGGTTTAAAATGGATAAAACCGGATAGAACCGGTTTATTCCAGTTTAAACCAGATAAAAACCGATTGAACCGGTTTAAACCGGTTTAAAGCGGATAAAACCGGATTGAACCGGATTAAACCAGTTTATACTGGATAAACTGTATTGAATCGGTTAAAACCGGTTTAAACTGGATAAAACCAGATTGAACCGGTTTAAACCGGTTTCAACCGGATAGAACCGGATAGAACCGGTTTAAACTGGATAAAAATGGATTGAAGCGGTTTAAACCGGTTCAAACCGGATAAAACCAGATTGAAACGGTTTAAACCGGATTGAACCGGTTTAAACCGGATAAAACCGGAATGAACTGGTTTAAACCGGTTTAAACTGGAAAAAACGGATTGAACCGGTTTAAACTGGATAAAACCGATTGAACCGGTTGAAACTGGTTTCAACCGGAAAGAACCGGATAGAACCGGTTTAAACCGGATAAAAACGGATTGAAGCGGTTTAAACCGGATAAAACCAGATTGAAACGGTTTAAACCGGATTGAACCGGTTTAAACCGGATAAAACCGGAATGAACTGGTTTAAACCGGTTTAAACTGGAAAAAACGGATTGAACCGGTTTAAACTGGATAAAACCGATTGAACAGGTTTAAACCAGTTTAAACCGGATAAAACCAGATTGTACCGGTTTAAACCGGATAAAAACGGATAGAACCGGTTTAAACCGGTTTAAACCAGATTGAATTGGATTGAACCGGTTTAAACCGGTTTCAACCGGATAGAACCAGATAGAACCGGTTTAAACTGGATAAAAGCGGATTGAACCGGTTAAAGCCGGTTAAAACCGGAGAAAACCGGGTGGAACCGGCTTAAACCGGTTTAAACCAGAGAAAACCGGATTGAACCGGTTGTAACCAGTTTAAACCGAATATAAACGGATTGAAGCAGTTTAAACCGGTTTAAATCTGATAAAACCGGAATGAACCGGCCTAAACCTGTTTAAACCCGATAGGACCGGTTTACACCGGATAAAACCGGATTGAACTGGATTAAACTGGTTTAAACCGGATAGAACTGGTTTAAACTGTATAAAACCGATTGAACCGGTTTAAACCGGTGTAAACCGGATAAAACCAGATTGAACCGGTTTTAACCTGAGAAAACCGGATTGAACTGGTTTAAACCGGTTTCAACCAGATAGAACCGGATAGAACCGGTTTAAACTGGATAAAACCGGATTGAACCAGCTTAAACCGGTTTAAACCGGATAAAACCGGATTGAACAGGTTCAAACCAGTTTAAACCGGATAAAACCGGAATGAAGTGGTTTAAACCGGATAAAATCGGACTGAACCAGTTTAAACCAGATAAAACCGGATCGAACCGTTTCAAACCGGTTTTAAACGGATAAAACCGGAATGAACCGGTTTAAACCGGATAAAACCGGATTGAACCGGTTTAAACCGGATAAAACCGGAATGAACTGGTTTAAACCGGTTTAAACTGGAAAAAACGGATAGAACCGGTTTAAACCGGTTAAAACCATATTGAATCGGATAGAACCGGTTTAAACCGTTTAAAACCGGATTGAACCGGTTTAAACCGGTTTAAACCGGTTCAAACCGGATGAAATCGGAATGAACCGGTTTAAACCGTATAAAACCGGATTGAACCGGTTTAAACCGCTTTCAACCAGATAGAATCAGATAGAACGGGTTTAAACTGGATAAAAGCGGATTGAACCGGTTAAAGCCGGTTAAAACCGGAGAAAACCGGGTGGAACCGGCTTAAACCGGTTTAAACCGGAGAAAACCGGATTGAACCGGTTGTAACTGGTTTAATCCGAATATAAACGGATTGAAGCAGTTTAAACCGGTTTAAAACTGATAAAACCAGAATGAACCAGCCTAAACCTGTTTAAACCCGATAGGACCGGTTTAAACCGGATAAAACCGGATTGAACTGGATTAAACTGGTTTAAACCGGATAGAACTGGTTTAAACTGGATAAAACCGATTGAACCGGTTTAAAGCGGTTTAAACCGGATAAAACCAGATTGAACCGGTTTTAACCTGAGAAAACCGGATTGAACTGGTTTAAACCGGTTTCAACCAGATAGAACCGGATAGAACCGGTTTAAACTGGATAAAACCGGATTGAACCAGCTTAAACCGGTTTAAACAGGATTAAACCGGTTTAAACCGGATAAAACCGGATTGAACCGGCTTAAACCGGTTTAAACCGGATAAAACCGGATTGAACCGGTTCAAACTGGTTTAAACCGGATAAAACCGGAATGAACTGGTTTAAACCGGTTTAAAACGGATAGAAGTGGAGAGAAACGGTTTTAACCGGATAAAACCGGATTGAACCGGTGTAAACCGGTTGAAACCGGATAAAAACGGATTGAAAGGGTTTAAACCGGTTTAAACGGGATAAAACTGGAATGAACCGGCTTAAACAGGTCTAAACCGGATAAAACCCGATTGAACAGGCTTAAACTGGTATAAACAGCATAGAACCAGTTTCAACCGGATAAAACCGGATTGAACCGGATTAAACCGGTTGAAACCGGATAAAACAAGATTGAACCGGTTTAAACCGGATAAAACCGGATTGAACCAGCTTAAACCGGTTTAAACCGGATAAAACTGGATTGAACCGGTTTAAACTGGTTTCAACCGGATAGAACCGGATAGAACCGGTTTAAACTGGATAAAACCGGATTGAACCGGCTTAAACCGGTTTAAACCGGATAAAACCAGATTGAACCGGTTTAAACTGGATAAAACCGGATTGAGCCGGCTTAAACAGGTTTAAACCGGATAAAACCGGATTGAACCGGTTCAAACAGGTTTAAACTGGATAAAACCGGATTGAACCGGTTTAAACTGGTTTCAACCGGGTAGAACCGGTTTAATCCGGTTTAAACCAGATAAAAACCGATTGAACTGGTTTAAACCGGTTTAAAGCGGATAAAACCGGATTGAACTGGTATAAACCGGTTTAAACTGGAGAAAAACGGATTGAAGAGGTTTAAACCGGATAAAACCGAATTGAACCGGTTTAAACCGGTTTAAACCGGATAAAACCGGATTGAACCGGTTCAAACCGGTTGAAAACGGATAAAACCAAATTGAACCAGTTTAAACCGGATAAAATCAGATTGAACTGGTTTAAAACGTATAAAACCGGACTGAACCAGTTTAAACCCTTTTAAACCAGATGGAAACGAATAGAACCAGTTTAAACCGGATAAAACCGGATTGAACCGGCTTAAACCGGTTTAAACCAGATAAAACCGGATTGAACCGGCTTAAACCGGTTTAAACCGGATAAAACCGGAATGAACTGTTTTAAACCGGTTGAAAACGGATAGAACCAGTTTAAACCGGATAAAACCGGATTGAACCGGCTTAAACCGGTTTAAACCGGATAAAACCTGATTGAACCGGTTTAAACCGGATAAAACCGGATTGAACCGGCTTAAACCGGTTTAAAACGGATAGAACCGGATAGAAACGGTATAAACCGGATAAAACCGGATTGAACCGCTGTAAACCGGTTGAAACCGGATAAAAAAGGGATTGAAAGGGTTTAAACCGGTTTAAACAGGATAAAACCAGATTGAACTGGTTTAATCCAGTTAAAACAGGATAGAACAGGACAGAAACAGTTTAATCCGATTTAAAAAGGATAGAACCGGATAGAACCGGTCTAAACGAGATAAAACCGGATTGAACCGGTTTAAACCGGTTTAAACCGGATAAAACCGGATTGAACCGGTTCAAACTGGTTTAAACTGGATAAAACCGGATTAAACCGTTTTAAAGCGGTTTAAATCGGATAAAACCAGATTGAACCAGTTTTAGCCGATTAAAACCGGATTGAACTGGTTTAAACCGGTCTAAACTGGATAAAACCGGTTTCAACAGGATAAAACCAGATTGAACCGGTTTAAACCCGATAAAACCGGAGTGAACTGGTTTAAACCGTATAAAAACGGATCGAACCGGTTTAAACCGGATAAAACCGGATTGAACCGTTTCAAACCGGTTTTAAAGGGATAAAACCGGAATGAAACGTTTCAAATCGGTTTTAACCGGATAAAACCGGAATGAACCGGTTTAAACCGGATAAAATCGGATTGAACCGGTTTAAACCGGTTTTAACCGGATAGAACTGGATAGAACTGGTTTAAACCGGATAAAACCGGATTGAAGCGGTTTAAACCGGTTTAAACCGGATAAAATCAGATTGAAACGGTTTAAACCGGATTGATCCGGCTTAAACCGGATAAAACCGGAATGAACTGGTTGAAACCGGTTTAAACCGGAAAAAACGGATTGAACCGGTTTAAACCGGTTTCAACCGGATAGAACCGGTTTAAACTGGATAGAAGCGGATTGAACCGGTTAAAGCCGGTTAAAACCGGAGAAAACCGGGTGGAACCGGCTTAAACCAGTTTAAACCGGAGAAAACCGGATTGAACCGGTTGTAACCGGTTTAAACCGAATATAAACGGATTGAAGCAGTTTAAACCGGTTTAAAACTGATAAAACCGGAATGAACCGGCCTAAACCTGTTTAAACCCGATAGGACCGGTTTAAACCGGATAAAACCGGATTGAACTGGATTAAACTGGTTTAAACCGGATAGAACTGCTTTAAACTGGAAAAAATCGATTGAACTAGTTTAAACCGGTTTAAACCGGATAAAACCAGATTGAACCAGTTTTAACCTGAGAAAACCGGATTGAACTGGTTTAAACCGGTTTCAACCAGATAGAACCGGATAGAACCGGTTTAAACTGGATAAAACCGGATTGATCCAGCTTAAACTGGTTTAAACCGGATAAAACCGGATTGAACCGGTACAAACCGGTTTAAACCGGATTAAACCGGAGTGAACTGGTTTAAACCGGATAAAACCGGATTGAACCGGTTCAAACCAGTTTAAACCGGATAAAACCGGAATGAACTGGTTTAAACCGGATAAAATCGGACTGAACCAGTTTAAACCGGATAAAACCGGATCGAACCGTTTCAAACCGGTTTTAACCGGATAAAACCGGAATGAACCGGTTTAAACCGGATAAAACCGGATTGAACCGGTTTAAACTGGTTTCAACCAGATAGAACCAGATAGAACCGGTTTAAACTGGATAAAACCGGATTGAACCGGCTTAAACCGGTTTAAACCGGATCGAACCGAATCCGGTTTAAACCGGATAAAACCGGATTGAACCGGTTCAAACTGGTTTAAACCGGATAAAACCAGATAAAACCGTTTTAAAGCGGTTTAAACTGGATAAAACCAGATTGAACCGGTTTAAGCTGATTAAAACCGGATTGAACTGGTTTAAACTGGTCTAAACCGGATAAAACCGGTTTAAACCGGATAAAACCGGATTGAAGCGGTTTAAACCGGTTAAAACCGGATAAAATCAGATTGAAACGGTTTAAACCGGATTGATCCGGCTTAAACCGGATAAAACCGGAATGAACTGGTTGAAACCGGTTTAAACCGGAAAAAACGGACTGAACCGGTTTAAAATGGATAAAACCGGATAGAACCGGTTTAATCCGGTTTAAACCAGATAAAAACCGATTGAACCGGTTTAAACCAGTTTAAAGCCGATGAAACCGGATTGTACCGGATTAAACCAGTTTATACTGGATAAACCGGATTGAATCGGTTAAAACCGGTTTAAACTGGATAAAACCAGATTGAACCGGTTTAAAACGGTTTCAACTGGATAGAACCGGATAGAACCGGTTTAAACCGGATAAAAACGGATTGAAGCGGTTTAAACCGGTTCAAACCGGATAAAACCAGATTGAAACGGTTTAAACCGGATAAAACCGGAATGAACTGGTTTAAACCTGATAAACCGTAAAAAACGGATTGAACCGGTTTAAACTGGATAAAACCGATTGATCCGGTTTAAACCGGTTTAAACCTGATAAAACCAGATTGTACCGGTTTAAACCGGATAAAAACGGATAGAACCGGTTTAAACCGGTTTAAACCAGATTGAACCGGATAGAACCGGTTTAAACCGTTTAAAACCGGATTGAACTGGTTTAAACCGGTTTAAACCGGTTCAAACCGGAGGAAACCGGAATGAACCGGTTTAAACTGGATAAAAGCGGATTGAACCGGTTAAAGCCGGTTAAAACCGGAGAAAACCAGGTGGAACCGGCTTAAACCGGTTTAAACCGGAGAAAACCGGATTGAACCGGTTGTAACCGGTTTAAACCGGATATAAACCGATTGAAGCAGTTTAAACCGGTTTAAAACTGATAAAACCAGAATGAACCGGCCTAAACCGGTTTAAACCGGATAAAACCGGATTGAACCGGTTCAAACTGGTTTAAACCGGATTGAACCAGCTTAAACCGGTTTAAACAGAATTAAAGCGGTTTAATCCGGATAAGACCGGATTGAACTGGCTTAAACCGGTTTAAACCGGATAAAACCGGATTGAACCGGTTCAAACCGGTTTAAACCGGATAAAACCGGAATGAACTGGTTTAAACCGGTTTAAAACAGATAGAAGTGGAGAGAAACGGTTTAAACCGGATAAAACCGGATTGAACCGGTGTAAACCGGTTGAAACCGATAAAAACGGATTGAAAGGGTTTAAACCGGTTTAAACTGGATAAAACTGGAATGAACCGGCTTAAACAGGCCTAAACCGGATAAAACCCGATTGAACAGGCTTAAACTGGTATAAAGAGCATAGAACCGGTTTCAACCGGATAAAACCGGATTGAACCGGTTTAAATCGGTTTAAACCGGACAAAACCGGATTGAAACGGATTAAACCAGTTTATACTGGATAAACCAGATTGAATCGGTTAAAACCGGTTTAAACCGGATAAAACAAGATTGAACCGGTTTAAACCGGATCAAACCGGATTGAACCGGATTAAACCGGTTTCAACCGGATAGAACCGGATAGAACCGGTTTAAACCGGATAAAACCCGATTGAAGCGGCTTAAACCGGTTCAAACTGGATAAAACCAGATTGAAACGGTTTAAACCGGATTGAACCGGCTTAAACCGGATAAAACGGGAATGAACTGGTTTAAACCGGATTAAACTGGAAAAAACGGATTGAACCGGTTTAAACTGGATAAAACCGGATTGAACCGGCTTAAACCTGTTTAAACTGGAGAGAGCCGGTTTAAACCGGTATCCGGTTTAAAGCGGATAAAACCGGCATGAACCGGCTCAAACCGATTTAAACCGGATAGAACCGGAATGAACTGGTCTAAACCAGATAAAACCGGTTTAAACCAGATAAAACCGGATTGAACCGGTTCAAAACGGTTTCAACCGGATAGAACCGGAATGAACTGGTCTAAACCGGATAAAACCGGTTTAAACCAGATAAAACCAGATTGAACCAGTTCAAACCGGTTTAAACCGGATAAAACCGGAATGAACTGGTTTAAACCGGATAGAACCGGTTGAAACCGGTTGAAACCGGATATAAACGGATTGAAGCATTTTAAACTGGTTTAAAACTGATAAAACCGGAATGAACCGGCCTAAACCGGTTTAAACCGGATACGACCGGTTTAAACTGGATAAAACCGGATTGAACTGGCTGAAACGGGTTTAAACCGGATAGAACCGGTTTAAACAGGATAAAACCGATTGAACCGGTTTAAACAGGTTTAAACCGGATAAAACCGGATTGAACCGGTTTTAACTGGATAAAACCGGATTGAACTGGATTAAACCGGTTTCAACTGGATAGAACCGGATAGAACCGGTTTAAACTGGATAAAACCGGATTGAACCAGCTTAAACAGGTTTAAACCGGATAAAACCGGATTGAACCGGTTCAAACCGGTTTAAACCGGATAAAACCAGAGTGAACTGGTTTAAACCGGATAAAACCGGATTGAACCGGTTTAAACCGGATAAAACCGGAATGAACTGGTTTAAACAGGATAAAACCGGACTGAACCAGTTTAAACCGGAAAAAACAGGATTGAAGCATTTCAAACCGGTTTTAACCGGATAAAACCGGAATGAAACGGTTTAAACCGGATAAAACCGGATTGAAACGGTTTCAACCGGATAAAACCGGATTGAACCGGTTTAAACCGGATAAAACCGGATTGAACCGGTATAAACTGGTTTCAACCGGATAGAACCGGATAGAACCGGTTTAAACTGGATAAAACCGGATTGAACCGGCTTAAACCGGTTTAAACCGGATAAAACCGGATTGAACCGGTTCAAACCGGTTTAAACCGGATAAAACCGGAATGAACTGGTTTAAACCGGTTTAAAACGGATAGAAGTGGAGAGAAACGGTTTTAACCGGATAAAACCGGATTGAACCGGTGTAAACCGGTTGAAACCGGATAAAAACGGATTGAAAGGGTTTAAACCGGTTTAAACGGGATAAAACTGGAATGAACCGGCTTAAACAGGTCTAAACCGGATAAAACCCGATTGAACAGGCTTAAACTGGTATAAACAGCATAGAACCAGTTTCAACCGGATAAAACCGGATTGAACCGGATTAAACCGGTTGAAACCGGATAAAACCAGACTGAACCGGTTTAAACTGGATAAAACCGGATTGAACCGGTTTGAACTGGTCTAAACCAGATAAAACCGGATTGAACTGGTTTCAACCGTTTTAAACCGGATAAAACAAGATTGAACCGGTTTAAACCGGATAAAACCGGATTGAACCGGTTTAAACCGGATAAAACTGGATTGAACCGGTTTAAACTGGTTTCAACCGGATAGAACCGGATAGAACCGGTTTAAACTGGATAAAACCGGATTGAACCGGCTTAAACCGGTTTAAACCGGATAAAACCAGATTGAACCGGTTTAAACTGGATAAAACCGGATTGAGCCGGCTTAAACAGGTTTAAACCGGATAAAACCGGATTGAACCGGTTCAAACAGGTTTAAACTGGATAAAACCGGATTGAACCGGTTTAAACTGGTTTCAACCGGGTAGAACCGGATAGAACCGGTTTAAACTGGATAAAACCGGAATGAACCGACTTAAACAGGTCTAAACCGGATAAAACCCGATTGAACAGGCTTAAACTGGTATAAACAGCATAGAACCGGTTTAAACCGGATAAAACCGGATTGAACCGTTTTAAACCGGTTTAAACCGGATAAAACCAGACTGAACCGGTTTAAACCGGATAAAATCGGATTGAACCGGTTTAAACCAGTTTCAACTGTATAGGACCGGATAGAAGCAGTTTAAACCGGATAAAACAGGATTGAACTGGTTTAAACCGGATAAAACCGGATTGAACCGGTTTAAACTGGTTTCAACCGGATAGAACCGGATAGAACCGGTTTAAACTGGATAAAACTGGATTGAACTGGCTTAAACCGGTTTAAACCGGATTAAACCGGATTGAACCGGTTCAAACTGGTTTAAACCGCTTAAAATCAGATTGAACCGGTTTAAACCGGATAAAACCGGATTGAACCGGCTTAAACTGGTTTAAACCGGATAGAACCGGATAGAACCGGTTTAAACTGGATAAAACCGGATTGAACCGGATAAAACAGGATTGAAGCGGTTTAAAACGGTTAAAACCGGATAAAATCAGATTGAAACGGTTTAAACCGGATTGATCCGGCTTAAACCGGATAAAACCGGATTGATCCGGCTTAAACCGGATAAAACCGGAATGAACTGGTTTAAACTGGTTCAAACCGGAAAAAACGGATTGAACCGGTTTAAAATGGATAAAACCGGATAGAACCGGTTTATTCCAGTTTAAACCAGATAAAAACCGATTGAACCGGTTTAAACCGGTTTAAAGCGGATAAAACCGGATTGAACCGGATTAAACCAGTTTATACTGGATAAACTGTATTGAATCGGTTAAAACCGGTTTAAACTGGATAAAACCAGATTGAACCGGTTTAAACCGGTTTCAACCGGATAGAACCGGATAGAACCGGTTTAAACTGGATAAAAATGGATTGAAGCGGTTTAAACCGGTTCAAACCGGATAAAACCAGATTGAAACGGTTTAAACCGGATTGAACCGGTTTAAACCGGATAAAACCGGAATGAACTGGTTTAAACCGGTTTAAACTGGAAAAAACGGATTGAACCGGTTTAAACTGGATAAAACCGATTGAACCGGTTGAAACTGGTTTCAACCGGAAAGAACCGGATAGAACCGGTTTAAACCGGATAAAAACGGATTGAAGCGGTTTAAACCGGATAAAACCAGATTGAAACGGTTTAAACCGGATTGAACCGGTTTAAACCGGATAAAACCGGAATGAACTGGTTTAAACCGGTTTAAACTGGAAAAAACGGATTGAACCGGTTTAAACTGGATAAAACCGATTGAACAGGTTTAAACCAGTTTAAACCGGATAAAACCAGATTGTACCGGTTTAAACCGGATAAAAACGGATAGAACCGGTTTAAACCGGTTTAAACCAGATTGAATTGGATTGAACCGGTTTAAACCGGTTTCAACCGGATAGAACCAGATAGAACCGGTTTAAACTGGATAAAAGCGGATTGAACCGGTTAAAGCCGGTTAAAACCGGAGAAAACCGGGTGGAACCGGCTTAAACCGGTTTAAACCAGAGAAAACCGGATTGAACCGGTTGTAACCAGTTTAAACCGAATATAAACGGATTGAAGCAGTTTAAACCGGTTTAAATCTGATAAAACCGGAATGAACCGGCCTAAACCTGTTTAAACCCGATAGGACCGGTTTACACCGGATAAAACCGGATTGAACTGGATTAAACTGGTTTAAACCGGATAGAACTGGTTTAAACTGTATAAAACCGATTGAACCGGTTTAAACCGGTGTAAACCGGATAAAACCAGATTGAACCGGTTTTAACCTGAGAAAACCGGATTGAACTGGTTTAAACCGGTTTCAACCAGATAGAACCGGATAGAACCGGTTTAAACTGGATAAAACCGGATTGAACCAGCTTAAACCGGTTTAAACCGGATAAAACCGGATTGAACAGGTTCAAACCAGTTTAAACCGGATAAAACCGGAATGAAGTGGTTTAAACCGGATAAAATCGGACTGAACCAGTTTAAACCAGATAAAACCGGATCGAACCGTTTCAAACCGGTTTTAAACGGATAAAACCGGAATGAACCGGTTTAAACCGGATAAAACCGGATTGAACCGGTTTAAACCGGATAAAACCGGAATGAACTGGTTTAAACCGGTTTAAACTGGAAAAAACGGATAGAACCGGTTTAAACCGGTTAAAACCATATTGAATCGGATAGAACCGGTTTAAACCGTTTAAAACCGGATTGAACCGGTTTAAACCGGTTTAAACCGGTTCAAACCGGATGAAATCGGAATGAACCGGTTTAAACCGTATAAAACCGGATTGAACCGGTTTAAACCGCTTTCAACCAGATAGAATCAGATAGAACCGGTTTAAACTGGATAAAAGCGGATTGAACCGGTTAAAGCCGGTTAAAACCGGAGAAAACCGGGTGGAACCGGCTTAAACCGGTTTAAACCGGAGAAAACCGGATTGAACCGGTTGTAACTGGTTTAATCCGAATATAAACGGATTGAAGCAGTTTAAACCGGTTTAAAACTGATAAAACCAGAATGAACCAGCCTAAACCTGTTTAAACCCGATAGGACCGGTTTAAACCGGATAAAACCGGATTGAACTGGATTAAACTGGTTTAAACCGGATAGAACTGGTTTAAACTGGATAAAACCGATTGAACCGGTTTAAAGCGGTTTAAACCGGATAAAACCAGATTGAACCGGTTTTAACCTGAGAAAACCGGATTGAACTGGTTTAAACCGGTTTCAACCAGATAGAACCGGATAGAACCGGTTTAAACTGGATAAAACCGGATTGAACCAGCTTAAACCGGTTTAAACAGGATTAAACCGGTTTAAACCGGATAAAACCGGATTGAACCGGCTTAAACCGGTTTAAACCGGATAAAACCGGATTGAACCGGTTCAAACTGGTTTAAACCGGATAAAACCGGAATGAACTGGTTTAAACCGGTTTAAAACGGATAGAAGTGGAGAGAAACGGTTTTAACCGGATAAAACCGGATTGAACCGGTGTAAACCGGTTGAAACCGGATAAAAACGGATTGAAAGGGTTTAAACCGGTTTAAACGGGATAAAACTGGAATGAACCGGCTTAAACAGGTCTAAACCGGATAAAACCCGATTGAACAGGCTTAAACTGGTATAAACAGCATAGAACCAGTTTCAACCGGATAAAACCGGATTGAACCGGATTAAACCGGTTGAAACCGGATAAAACAAGATTGAACCGGTTTAAACCGGATAAAACCGGATTGAACCAGCTTAAACCGGTTTAAACCGGATAAAACTGGATTGAACCGGTTTAAACTGGTTTCAACCGGATAGAACCGGATAGAACCGGTTTAAACTGGATAAAACCGGATTGAACCGGCTTAAACCGGTTTAAACCGGATAAAACCAGATTGAACCGGTTTAAACTGGATAAAACCGGATTGAGCCGGCTTAAACAGGTTTAAACCGGATAAAACCGGATTGAACCGGTTCAAACAGGTTTAAACTGGATAAAACCGGATTGAACCGGTTTAAACTGGTTTCAACCGGGTAGAACCGGTTTAATCCGGTTTAAACCAGATAAAAACCGATTGAACTGGTTTAAACCGGTTTAAAGCGGATAAAACCGGATTGAACTGGTATAAACCGGTTTAAACTGGAGAAAAACGGATTGAAGAGGTTTAAACCGGATAAAACCGAATTGAACCGGTGTAAACCGGTTGAAACCGATAAAAACGGATTGAAAGGGTTTAAACCGGTTTAAACTGGATAAAACTGGAATGAACCGGCTTAAACAGGCCTAAACCGGATAAAACCCGATTGAACAGGCTTAAACTGGTATAAAGAGCATAGAACCGGTTTCAACCGGATAAAACCGGATTGAACCGGTTTAAATCGGTTTAAACCGGACAAAACCGGATTGAAACGGATTAAACCAGTTTATACTGGATAAACCAGATTGAATCGGTTAAAACCGGTTTAAACCGGATAAAACAAGATTGAACCGGTTTAAACCGGATCAAACCGGATTGAACCGGATTAAACCGGTTTCAACCGGATAGAACCGGATAGAACCGGTTTAAACCGGATAAAACCCGATTGAAGCGGCTTAAACCGGTTCAAACTGGATAAAACCAGATTGAAACGGTTTAAACCGGATTGAACCGGCTTAAACCGGATGAAACGGGAATGAACTGGTTTAAACCGGATTAAACTGGAAAAAACGGATTGAACCGGTTTAAACTGGATAAAACCGGATTGAACCGGCTTAAACCTGTTTAAACTGGAGAGAGCCGGTTTAAACCGGTATCCGGTTTAAAGCGGATAAAACCGGCATGAACCGGCTCAAACCGATTTAAACCGGATAGAACCGGAATGAACTGGTCTAAACCAGATAAAACCGGTTTAAACCAGATAAAACCGGATTGAACCGGTTCAAAACGGTTTCAACCGGATAGAACCGGAATGAACTGGTCTAAACCGGATAAAACCGGTTTAAACCAGATAAAACCAGATTGAACCAGTTCAAACCGGTTTAAACCGGATAAAACCGGAATGAACTGGTTTAAACCGGATAGAACCGGTTGAAACCGGTTGAAACCGGATATAAACGGATTGAAGCATTTTAAACTGGTTTAAAACTGATAAAACCGGAATGAACCGGCCTAAACCGGTTTAAACCGGATACGACCGGTTTAAACTGGATAAAACCGGATTGAACTGGCTGAAACGGGTTTAAACCGGATAGAACCGGTTTAAACAGGATAAAACCGATTGAACCGGTTTAAACAGGTTTAAACCGGATAAAACCGGATTGAACCGGTTTTAACTGGATAAAACCGGATTGAACTGGTTTAAACCGGTTTCAACTGGATAGAACCGGATAGAACCGGTTTAAACTGGATAAAACCGGATTGAACCAGCTTAAACAGGTTTAAACCGGATAAAACCGGATTGAAAGGGTTTAAACCGGTTTAAACAGGATAAAACCAGATTGAACTGGTTTAATCCAGTTAAAACAGGATAGAACAGGACAGAAACAGTTTAATCCGATTTAAAAAGGATAGAACCGGATAGAACCGGTCTAAACGAGATAAAACCGGATTGAACCGGTTTAAACCGGTTTAAACCGGATAAAACCGGATTGAACCGGTTCAAACTGGTTTAAACCGGATAAAACCGGATTAAACCGTTTTAAAGCGGTTTAAATCGGATAAAACCAGATTGAACCAGTTTTAGCCGATTAAAACCGGATTGAACTGGTTTAAACCGGTCTAAACTGGATAAAACCGGTTTCAACAGGATAAAACCAGATTGAACCGGTTTAAACCCGATAAAACCGGAGTGAACTGGTTTAAACCGTATAAAAACGGATCGAACCGGTTTAAACCGGATAAAACCGGATTGAACCGTTTCAAACCGGTTTTAAAGGGATAAAACCGGAATGAAACGTTTCAAATCGGTTTTAACCGGATAAAACCGGAATGAACCGGTTTAAACCGGATAAAATCGGATTGAACCGGTTTAAACCGGTTTTAACCGGATAGAACTGGATAGAACTGGTTTAAACCGGATAAAACCGGATTGAAGCGGATTAAACCGGTTTAAACCGGATAAAATCAGATTGAAACGGTTTAAACCGGATTGATCCGGCTTAAACCGGATAAAACCGGAATGAACTGGTTGAAACCGGTTTAAACCGGAAAAAACGGATTGAACCGGTTTAAACCGGTTTCAACCGGATAGAACCAGATAGAACCGGTTTAAACTGGATAAAAGCGGATTGAACCGGTTAAAGCCGGTTAAAACCGGAGAAAACCGGGTGGAACCGGCTTAAACCAGTTTAAACCGGAGAAAACCGGATTGAACCGGTTGTAACCGGTTTCAACTGGATAGAACCGGATAGAACCGGTTTAAACTGGATAAAACCGGATTGAACCAGCTTAAACAGGTTTAAACCGGATAAAACCGGATTGAACCGGTTCAAACCGGTTTAAACCGGATAAAACCAGAGTGAACTGGTTTAAACCGGATAAAACCGGATTGAACCGGTTTAAACCGGAGAAAACCGGAATGAACTGGTTTAAACAGGATAAAACCGGACTGAACCAGTTTAAACCGGAAAAAACAGGATTGAAGCATTTCAAACCGGTTTTAACCGGATAAAACCGGAATGAAACGGTTTAAACCGGATAAAACCGGATTGAAACGGTTTCAACCGGATAAAACCGGAATGAACTGGTTTAAACCGGTTTAAAACGGATAGAAGTGGAGAGAAACGGTTTTAACCGGATAAAACCGGATTGAACCGGTGTAAACCGGTTGAAACCGGATAAAAACGGATTGAAAGGGTTTAAACCGGTTTAAACGGGATAAAACTGGAATGAACCGGCTTAAACAGGTCTAAACCGGATAAAACCCGATTGAACAGGCTTAAACTGGTATAAACAGCATAGAACCAGTTTCAACCGGATAAAACCGGATTGAACCGGATTAAACCGGTTGAAACCGGATAAAACCAGACTGAACCGGTTTAAACTGGATAAAACCGGATTGAACCGGTTTGAACTGGTCTAAACCAGATAAAACCGGATTGAACTGGTTTCAACCGTTTTAAACCGGATAAAACAAGATTGAACCGGTTTAAACCGGATAAAACCGGATTGAACCAGCTTAAACCGGTTTAAACCGGATAAAACTGGATTGAACCGGTTTAAACTGGTTTCAACCGGATAGAACCGGATAGAACCGGTTTAAACTGGATAAAACCGGATTGAACCGGCTTAAACCGGTTTAAACCGGATAAAACCAGATTGAACCGGTTTAAACTGGATAAAACCGGATTGAGCCGGCTTAAACAGGTTTAAACCGGATAAAACCGGATTGAACCGGTTCAAACAGGTTTAAACTGGATAAAACCGGATTGAACCGGTTTAAACTGGTTTCAACCGGGTAGAACCGGATAGAACCGGTTTAAACTGGATAACACCGGAATGAACCGACTTAAACAGTTCTAAACCGGATAAAACCCGATTGAACAGGCTTAAACTGGTATAAACAGCATAGAACCGGTTTAAACCGGATAAAACCGGATTGAACCGTTTTAAACCGGTTTAAACCGGATAAAACCAGACTGAACCGGTTTAAATCGGATAAAATCGGATTGAACCGGTTTAAACCAGTTTCAACTGTATAGGACCGGATAGAAGCAGTTTAAACCGGATAAAACAGGATTGAACTGGTTTAAACCGGATAAAACCGGATTGAACCGGTTTAAACTGGTTTCAACCGGATAGAACCGGATAGAACCGGTTTAAACTGGATAAAACTGGATTGAACTGGCTTAAACCGGTTTAAACCGGATTAAACCGGATTGAACCGGTTCAAACTGGTTTAAACCGCTTAAAATCAGATTGAACCGGTTTAAACCGGATAAAACCGGATTGAACCGGCTTAAACTGGTTTAAACCGGATAGAACCGGATAGAACCGGTTTAAACTGGATAAAACCGGATTGAACCGGATAAAACAGGATTGAAGCGGTTTAAAACGGTTAAAACCGGATAAAATCAGATTGAAACGGTTTAAACCGGATTGATCCGGCTTAAACCGGATAAAACCGGATTGATCCGGCTTAAACCGGATAAAACCGGAATGAACTGGTTTAAACTGGTTCAAACCGGAAAAAACGGATTGAACCGGTTTAAAATGGATAAAACCGGATAGAACCGGTTTATTCCAGTTTAAACCAGATAAAAACCGATTGAACCGGTTTAAACCGGTTTAAAGCGGATAAAACCGGATTGAACCGGATTAAACCAGTTTATACTGGATAAACCGGATTGAATCGGTTAAAACCGGTTTAAACTGGATAAAACCAGATTGAACCGGTTTAAACCGGTTTCAACCGGATAGAACCGGATAGAACCGGTTTAAACTGGATAAAAATGGATTGAAGCGGTTTAAACCGGTTCAAACCGGATAAAACCAGATTGAAACGGTTTAAACCGGATTGAACCGGTTTAAACCGGATAAAACCGGAATGATCTGGTTTAAACCGGTTTAAACTGGAAAAAACGGATTGAACCGGTTTAAACTGGATAAAACCGATTGAACCGGTTGAAACTGGTTTCAACCGGAAAGAACCGGATAGAACCGGTTTAAACCGGATAAAAACGGATTGAAGCGGTTTAAACCGGTTCAAACCGGATAAAACCAGATTGAAACGGTTTAAACCGGATTGAACCGGTTTAAACCGGATAAAACCGGAATGAACTGGTTTAAACCGGTTTAAACTGGAAAAAACGGATTGAACCGGTTTAAACTGGATAAAACCGATTGAACAGGTTTAAACCAGTTTAAACCGGATAAAACCAGATTGTACCGGTTTAAACCGGATAAAAACGGATAGAACCGGTTTAAACCGGTTTAAACCAGATGGAATCGGATAGAACCGGTTTAAACCGTTTAAAACCGGATTGAACCGGTTTAAACCGGTTTAAACCGGTTCAAACCGGATGAAATCGGAATGAACCGGTTTAAACCGTATAAAACCGGATTGAACCGGTTTAAACCGGTTTCAACCAGATAGAACCAGATAGAACCGGTTTAAACTGGATAAAAGCGGATTGAACCGGTTAAAGCCGGTTTAAACCGGAGAAAACCGGGTGGAACCGGCTTAAACCGGTTTAAACCGGAGAAAACCGGATTGAACCGGTTGTAACTGGTTTAAACCGAATATAAACGGATTGAAGCAGTTTAAACCGGTTTAAAACTGATAAAACCAGAATGAACCGGCCTAAACCTGTTTAAACCCGATAGGACCGGTTTAAACCGGATAAAACCGGATTGAACTGGATTAAACTGGTTTAAACCGGATAGAACTGGTTTAAACTGGATAAAACCGATTGAACCGGTTTAAACCGGTTTAAACCGGATAAAACCAGATTGAACCGGTTTTAACCTGAGAAAACCGGATTGAACTGGTTTAAACCGGTTTCAACCAGATAGAACCGGATAGAACCGGTTTAAACTGGATAAAACCGGATTGAACCAGCTTAAACCGGATTAAACCGGATAAAACCGGATTGAACCGGTACAAACCGGTTTAAACCGGATAAAACCGGAGTGAACTGGTTTAAACTGGATAAAACCGGATTGAACCGGTTCAAACCAGTTTAAACCGGATAAAACTGGAATGAACTGGTTTAAACCGGATAAAATCGGACTGAACCAGTTTAAACCGGATAAAACCGGATCGAAACGTTTCAAACCGGTTTTAACCGGATAAAACCGGAATGAACCGGTTTAAACCGGATAAAACCGGATTGAACCGGTTTAAACCGGATAAAACCGGATTGAACCGGTTTAAACTGCTTTCAACCAGATAGAACCAGATAGAACCGGTTTAAACTGGATAAAACCGGATTGAACCGGCTTAAACCGGTTTAAACCGGATTGAACCGAATCCGGTTTAAACCGGATAAAACCGGATTGAACCGGTTCAAACTGGTTTAAACCGGATAAAACCAGATAAAACCGTTTTAAAGCGGTTTAAACTGGATAAAACCAGATTGAACCGGTTTAAGCTGATTAAAACCGGATTGAACTGGTTTAAACTGGTCTAAACCGGATAAAACCGGTTTAAACCAGATAAAACCGGATTGAAGCGGTTTAAACCGGTTAAAACCGGATAAAATCAGATTGAAACGGTTTAAACCGGATTGATCCGGCTTAAACCGGATAAAACCGGAATGAACTGGTTGAAACCGGTTTAAACCGGAAAAAACGGACTGAACCGGTTTAAAATGGATAAAACCGGATAGAACCGGTTTAATCCGGTTTAAACCAGATAAAAACCGATTGAACCGGTTTAAACCAGTTTAAAGCCGATGAAACCGGATTGAACCGGATTAAACCAGTTTATACTGGATAAACCGGATTGAATCGGTTAAAACCGGTTTAAACTGGATAAAACCAGATTGAACCGGTTTAAAACGGTTTCAACTGGATAGAACCGGATAGAACCGGTTTAAACCGGATAAAAACGGATTGAAGCGGTTTAAACCGGTTCAAACCGGATAAAACCAGATTGAAACGGTTTAAACCGGATAAAACCGGAATGAACTGGTTTAAACCTGATAAACCGTAAAAAACGGATTGAACCTGTTTAAACTGGATAAAACCGATTGATCCGGTTTAAACCGGTTTAAACCTGATAAAACCAGATTGTACCGGTTTAAACCGGATAAAAACGGATAGAACCGGTTTAAACCGGTTTAAACCAGATTGAACCGGATAGAACCGGTTTAAACCGTTTAAAACCGGATTGAACTGGTTTAAACCGGTTTAAACCGGTTCAAACCGGAGGAAACCGGAATGAACCGGTTTAAACTGGATAAAAGCGGATTGAACCGGTTAAAGCCGGTTAAAACCGGAGAAAACCGGGTGGAACCGGCTTAAACCGGTTTAAACCGGAGAAAACCGGATTGAACCGGTTGTAACCGGTTTAAACCGGATATAAACCGATTGAAGCAGTTTAAACCGGTTTAAAACTGATAAAACCAGAATGAACCGGCCTAAACCGGTTTAAACCGGATAAAACCGGATTGAACCGGTTCAAACTGGTTTAAACCGGATTGAACCAGCTTAAACCGGTTTAAACAGAATTAAAGCGGTTTAATCCGGATAAGACCGGATTGAACTGGCTTAAACCGGTTTAAACCGGATAAAACCGGATTGAACCGGTTGAAACCGGTTTAAACCGGATAAAACCGGAATGAACTGGTTTAAACCGGTTTAAAACAGATAGAAGTGGAGAGAAACGGTTTAAACCGGATAAAACCGGATTGAACCGGTGTAAACCGGTTGAAACCGATAAAAACGGATTGAAAGGGTTTAAACCGGTTTAAACTGGATAAAACTGGAATGAACCGGCTTAAACAGGCCTAAACCGGATAAAACCCGATTGAACAGGCTTAAACTGGTATAAAGAGCATAGAACCGGTTTCAACCGGATAAAACCGGATTGAACCGGTTTAAATCGGTTTAAACCGGACAAAACCGGATTGAAACGGATTAAACCAGTTTATACTGGATAAACCAGATTGAATCGGTTAAAACCGGTTTAAACCGGATAAAACAAGATTGAACCGGTTTAAACCGGATCAAACCGGATTGAACCGGATTAAACCGGTTTCAACCGGATAGAACCGGATAGAACCGGTTTAAACCAGATAAAACCCGATTGAAGCGGCTTAAACCGGTTCAAACCGGATAAAACCAGATTGAAACGGTTTAAACCGGATTGAACCGGCTTAAACCGGATAAAACGGGAATGAACTGGTTTAAACCGGATTAAACTGGAAAAAACGGATTGAACCGGTTTAAACTGGATAAAACCGGATTGAACCGGCTTAAACCTGTTTAAACTGGATAGAGCCGGTTTAAACCGGTATCCGGTTTAAAGCGGATAAAACCGGCATGAACTGGCTCAAACCGATTTAAACCGGATAGAACCGGAATGAACTGGTCTAAACCAGATAAAACCGGTTTAAACCAGATAAAACCGGATTGAACCGGTTCAAAACGGTTTCAACCGGATAGAACCGGAATGAACTGGTCTAAACCGGATAAAACCGGTTTAAACCAGATAAAACCGGATTGAACCAGTTCAAACCGGTTTAAACCGGATAAAACCGGAATGAACTGGTTTAAACCGGATAGAACCGGAATGAAACGGTTTAAACCGGATAAAACCGGATTGAAACGGTTTCAACCGGATAAAACCGGATTGAACCGGTTTAAACCGGATAAAACCGGATTGAACCGGTATAAACTGGTTTCAACCGGATAGAACCGGATAGAACCGGTTTAAACTGGATAAAACCGGATTGAACCAGCTTAAACCGGTTTAAACAGGATTAAACCGGTTTAAACCGGATAAAACCGGATTGAACCGGCTTAAACCGGTTTAAACCGGATAAAACCGGATTGAACCGGTTCAAACCGGTTTAAACCGGATAAAACCGGAATGAACTGGTTTAAACCAGTTTAAAACGGATAGAAGTGGAGAGAAACGGTTTTAACCGGATAAAACCGGATTGAACCGGTGTAAACCGGTTGAAACCGGATAAAAACGGATTGAAAGGGTTTAAACCGGTTTAAACGGGATAAAACTGGAATGAACCGGCTTAAACAGGTCTAAACCGGATAAAACCCGATTGAACAGGCTTAAACTGGTATAAACAGCATAGAACCAGTTTCAACCGGATAAAACCGGATTGAACCGGATTAAACCGGTTGAAACCGGATAAAACCAGACTGAACCGGTTTAAACTGGATAAAACCGGATTGAACCGGTTTGAACTGGTCTAAACCAGATAAAACCGGATTGAACTGGTTTCAACCGTTTTAAACCGGATAAAACAAGATTGAACCGGTTTAAACCGGATAAAACCGGATTGAACCAGCTTAAACTGGTTTAAACCGGATAAAACTGGATTGAACCGGTTTAAACTGGTTTCAACCGGATAGAACCGGATAGAACCGGTTTAAACTGGATAAAACCGGATTGAACCGGCTTAAACCGGTTTAAACCGGATAAAACCAGATTGAACCGGTTTAAACTGGATAAAACCGGATTGAGCCGGCTTAAACAGGTTTAAACCGGATAAAACCGGATTGAACCGGTTCAAACAGGTTTAAACTGGATAAAACCGGATTGAACCGGTTTAAACTGGTTTCAACCGGGTAGAACCGGATAGAACCGGTTTAAACTGGATAAAACCGGAATGAACCGACTTAAACAGGTCTAAACCGGATAAAACCCGATTGAACAGGCTTAAACTGGTATAAACAGCATAGAACCGGTTTAAACCGGAAAAAAACCGGATTGAACCGTTTTAAACCGGTTTAAACCGGATAAAACCAGACTGAACCGGTTTAAACCGGATAAAATCGGATTGAACCGGTTTAAACCAGTTTCAACTGTATAGGACCGGATAGAAGCAGTTTAAACCGGATAAAACAGGATTGAACTGGTTTAAACCGGATAAAAACGGATTGAACCGGTTTAAACTGGTTTCAACCGGATAGAACCGGATAGAACCGGTTTAAACTGGATAAAACTGGATTGAACTGGCTTAAACCGGTTTAAACCGGATTAAACCGGATTGAACTGGTTCAAACTGGTTTAAACCGCTTAAAATCAGATTGAACCGGTTTAAACCGGATAAAACCGGATTGAACCGGCTTAAACTGGTTTAAACCGGATAGAACCGGATAGAACCGGTTTAAACTGGATAAAACCGGATTGAACCGGATAAAACAGGATTGAAGCGGTTTAAAACGGTTAAAACCGGATAAAATCAGATTGAAACGGTTTAAACCGGATTGATCCGGCTTAAACCGGATAAAACCGGATTGATCCGGCTTAAACCGGATAAAACCGGAATGAACTGGTTTAAACTGGTTCAAACCGGAAAAAACGGATTGAACCGGTTTAAAATGGATAAAACCGATTGAACCGGTTGAAACTGGTTTCAACCGGAAAGAACCGGATAGAACCGGTTTAAACCGGATAAAAACGGATTGAAGCGGTTTAAACCGGTTCAAACCGGATAAAACCAGATTGAAACGGTTTAAACCGGATTGAACCGGTTTAAACCGGATAAAACCGGAATGAACTGGTTTAAACCGGTTTAAACTGGAAAAAACGGATTGAACCGGTTTAAACTGGATAAAACCGATTGAACAGGTTTAAACCAGTTTAAACCGGATAAAACCAGATTGTACCGGTTTAAACCGGATAAAAACGGATAGAACCGGTTTAAACCGGTTTAAACCAGATTGAACCGGTTTAAACCGGATAAAACCGGAATGAACTGGTTTAAACCTGATAAACCGTAAAAAACGGATTGAACCGGTTTAAACTGGATAAAACCGATTGATCCGGTTTAAACCGGTTTAAACCTGATAAAACCAGATTGTACCGGTTTAAACCGGATAAAAACGGATAGAACCGGTTTAAACCGGTTTAAACCAGATTGAACCGGATAGAACCGGTTTAAACCGTTTAAAACCGGATTGAACCGGTTTAAACCGGTTTAAACCGGTTCAAACCGGAGGAAACCGGAATGAACCGGTTTAAACTGGATAAAAGCGGATTGAACCGGTTAAAGCCGGTTAAAACCGGAGAAAACCGGGTGGAACCGGCTTAAACCGGTTTAAACCGGAGAAAACCGGATTGAACCGGTTGTAACCGGTTTAAACCGGATATAAACCGATTGAAGCAGTTTAAACCGGTTTAAAACTGATAAAACCAGAATGAACCGGCCTAAACCGGTTTAAACCGGATAAAACCGGATTGAACCAGTTTAAACCCGTTTAAACCAGATAGAAACGGATAGAACCGGTTTAAACCAGATAAAACCGGATTGAACTGGTTTAATCCAGTTAAAACAGGATAGAACAGGACAGAACAAGTTTAATCCGATTTAAAAAGGATAGAACCGGATAGAACCGGTCTAAACGAGATAAAACCGGATTGAACCGGTTTAAACCGGTTTAAACCGGATAAAACCGGATTGAACCGGTTCAAACTGGTTTATACCGGATAAAACCGGATTAAACCGTTTTAAAGCGGTTTAAACCGGATAAAACCAGATTGAACCAGTTTAAGCCGATTAAAACCGGATTGAACTGGTTTAAACCGGTCTAAACCGGATAAAACCGGTTTCAACAAGATAAAACCAGATTGAACCGGTTTAAACCAGATAAAACTGGATTGAACAGGTTCAAACCGGTTTAAACCGGAGAAAACCGGAGTGAACTGGTTTAAACCGGATAAAAACGGATTGAACCGGTTTAAACCGGATAAAACCGGATTGAACCGTTTCAAACCGGTTTTAAACGGATAAAACCGGAATGAACCGTTTTAAACCGGATAAGACAGGATTGAACCGTTTCAAACCGGTCTTAACCGGATAAAACCGGAATGAACCGGTTTAAACCGGATAAAATTGGATTGAACCGGTTTAAACCGGATAAAACCAGATTGAACCGGTTTAAACTGGTTTCAACCGGATAGAACCGGATAGAACCGGTTTAAACTGGATAAAACCGGATTGAACCGGCTTAAACCGGTTTAAACCGGATAAAATCGGATTGAACCGGTTCAAACCGGATATAACCGGATAGAACCGGATAGAACTGGTTTAAAACGGATAAAACCGGATTGAACCGGTTTAAACCGGTTTAAACCGGATAAAACAGGATTGAACTGGTTTAAACCGGATAAAAGCGGATTGAACCGGTTTAAACCAGTTTCAACCGGATAGAAATGGATAGAACCGGTTTAAACCGGATAAAACCGGATTGAAGCGGTTTAAACCGTTTAAAACCGGATAAAACCAGATTGAAACGGTTTAAACCGGATTGATCCGGCTTAAACCGGATAAAACCGGAATGAACTGGTTTAAACCGGTTTAAACCGGAAAAAACGGATTGAACCGGTTTAAAATGGATAAAACCGGATAGAACCGGTTTAATCCGGTTTAAACCAGATAAAAACCGATTGAACTGGTTTAAACCGGTTTAAAGCGGATAAAACCGGATTGAACTGGTATAAACCGGTTTAAACTGGAGAAAACCGGATTGAAGAGGTTTAAACCGGATAAAACCGAATTGAACCGGTTTAAACCGGTTTAAACCGGATAAAACCGGATTGAACCGGTTCAAACCGGTTGAAAACGGATAAAACCAAATTGAACCAGTTTAAACCGGATAAAATCAGATTGAACTGGTTTAAAACGTATAAAACCGGACTGAACCAGTTTAAACCCTTTTAAACCAGATGGAAACGAATAGAACCAGTTTAAACCGGATAAAACCGGATTGAACCGGCTTAAACCGGTTTAAACCAGATAAAACCGGATTGAACCGGCTTAAACCGGTTTAAACCGGATAAAACCGGAATGAACTGTTTTAAACCGGTTGAAAACGGATAGAACCAGTTTAAACCGGATAAAACCGGATTGAACCGGCTTAAACCGGTTTAAACCGGATAAAACCTGATTGAACCGGTTTAAACCGGATAAAACCGGATTGAACCGGCTTAAACCGGTTTAAAACGGATAGAACCGGATAGAAACGGTATAAACCGGATAAAACCGGATTGAACCGCTGTAAACCGGTTGAAACCGGATAAAAACGGATTGAAAGGGTTTAAACCGGTTTAAACAGGATAAAACCAGATTGAACTGGTTTAATCCAGTTAAAACAGGATAGAACAGGACAGAAACAGTTTAATCCGATTTAAAAAGGATAGAACCGGATAGAACCGGTCTAAACGAGATAAAACCGGATTGAACCGGTTTAAACCGGTTTAAACCGGATAAAACCGGATTGAACCGGTTCAAACTGGTTTAAACCGGATAAAACCGGATTAAACCGTTTTAAAGCGGTTTAAATCGGATAAAACCAGATTGAACCAGTTTTAGCCGATTAAAACCGGATTGAACTGGTTTAAACCGGTCTAAACTGGATAAAACCGGTTTCAACAGGATAAAACCAGATTGAACCGGTTTAAACCCGATAAAACCGGAGTGAACTGGTTTAAACCGTATAAACACGGATCGAACCGGTTTAAACCGGATAAAACCGGATTGAACCGTTTCAAACCGGTTTTAAAGGGATAAAACCGGAATGAAACGTTTCAAATCGGTTTTAACCGGATAAAACCGGAATGAACCGGTTTAAACCGGATAAAATCGGATTGAACCGGTTTAAACCGGTTTTAACCGGATAGAACTGGATAGAACTGGTTTAAACCGGATAAAACCGGATTGAAGCGGTTTAAACCGGTTTAAACCGGATAAAATCAGATTGAAACGGTTTAAACCGGATTGATCCGGCTTAAACCGGATAAAACCGGAATGAACTGGTTGAAACCGGTTTAAACCGGAAAAAACGGATTGAACCGGTTTAAACCGGTTTCAACCGGATAGAACCAGATAGAACCGGTTTAAACTGGATAAAAGCGGATTGAACCGGTTAAAGCCGGTTAAAACCGGAGAAAACCGGGTGGAACCGGCTTAAACCAGTTTAAACCGGAGAAAACCGGATTGAACCGGTTGTAACCGGTTTAAACCGAATATAAACGGATTGAAGCAGTTTAAACCGGTTTAAAACTGATAAAACCGGAATGAACCGGCCTAAACCTGTTTAAACCCGATAGGACCGGTTTAAACCGGATAAAACCGGATTGAACTGGATTAAACTGGTTTAAACCGGATAGAACTGCTTTAAACTGGATAAAATCGATTGAACTAGTTTAAACCGGTTTAAACCGGATAAAACCAGATTGAACCGGTTTTAACCTGAGAAAACCGGATTGAACTGGTTTAAACCGGTTTCAACCAGATAGAACCGGATAGAACCGGTTTAAACTGGATAAAACCGGATTGATCCAGCTTAAACTGGTTTAAACCGGATAAAACCGGATTGAACCGGTACAAACCAGTTTAAACCGGATTAAACCGGAGTGAACTGGTTTAAACCGGATAAAACCGGATTGAACCGGTTCAAACCAGTTTAAACCGGATAAAACCGGAATGAACTGGTTTAAACCGGATAAAATCGGACTGAACCAGTTTAAACCGGATAAAACCGGATCGAACCGTTTCAAACCGGTTTTAACCGGATAAAACCGGAATGAACCGGTTTCAACCGGATAAAACCGGATTGAACCGGTTTAAACCGGATAAAACCGGATTGAACCGGTTTAAACTGGTTTCAACCAGATAGAACCAGATAGAACCGGTTTAAACTGGATAAAACCGGATTGAACCGGCTTAAACCGGTTTAAACTGGATTGAACCGAATCCGGTTTAAACTGGATAAAACCGGATTGAACCGGCTTAAACCGGTTTAAACCGGATTGAACCGAATCCGGTTTAAACCGGATAAAACCGGATTGAACCGGTTCAAACTGGTTTAACCCGGATAAAACCAGATAAAACCGTTTTAAAGCGGTGTAAACTGGATAAAACCAGATTGAACCGGTTTAAGCTGATTAAAACCGGATTGAACTGGTTTAAACTGGTCTAAACCGGATAAAACCGGTTTAAACCGGATAAAACCGGATTGAAGCGGTTTAAACCGGTTAAAACCGGATAAAATCAGATTGAAACGGTTTAAACCGGATTGATCCGGCTTAAACCGGATAAAACCGGAATGAACTGGTTGAAACCGGTTTAAACCGGAAAAAACGGACTGAACCGGTTTAAAATGGATAAAACCGGATAGAACCGGTTTAATCCGGTTTCAACCAGATAAAAACCGATTGAACCGGTTTAAACCAGTTTAAAGCGGATGAAACCGGATTGAACCGGATTAAACCAGTTTATACTGGATAAACCGGATTGAATCGGTTAAAACCAGTTTAAACTGGATAAAACCAGATTGAACCGGTTTAAAACGGTTTCAACTGGATAGAACCGGATAGAACCGGTTTAAACCGGATAAAAACGGATTGAAGCGGTTTAAACCGGTTCAAACCGGATAAAACCAGATTGAAACGGTTTAAACCGGATAAAACCGGAATGAACTGGTTTAAACCTGATAAACCGTAAAAAACGGATTGAATCGGTTTAAACTGGATAAAACCGATTGATCCGGTTTAAACCGGTTTAAACCTGATAAAACCAGATTGTACCGGTTTAAACCGGATAAAAACGGATAGAACCGGTTTAAACCGGTTTAAACCAGATTGAACCGGATAGAACCGGTTTAAACCGTTTAAAACCGGATTGAACGGGTTTAAACCGGTTTAAACCGGTTCAAACCGGAGGAAACCGGAATGAACCGGTTTAAACTGGATAAAAGCGGATTGAACCGGTTAAAGCCGGTTAAAACCGGAGAAAACCGGGTGGAACCGGCTTAAACCGGTTTAAACGGGAGAAAACCGGATTGAACCGGTTGTAACCGGTTTAAACCGGATATAAACCGATTGAAGCAGTTTAAACCGGTTTAAAACTGATAAAACCAGAATGAACCGGCCTAAACCGGTTTAAACCAGATAAAACCGGATTGAACCGGTTCAAACTGGTTTAAACCGGATTGAACCAGCTTAAACCGGTTTAAACAGAATTAAAGCGGTTTAATCCGGATAAGACCGGATTGAACTGGCTTAAACCGGTTTAAACCGGATAAAACCGGATTGAACCGGTTGAAACCGGTTTAAACCGGATAAAACCGGAATGAACTGGTTTAAACCGGTTTAAAACAGATAGAAGTGGAAAGAAAAGGTTTAAACCGGATAAAACCGGATTGAACCGGTGTAAACCGGTTGAAACCGGATAAAAACGGATTGAAAGGGTTTAAACCGGTTTAAACTGGATAAAACTGGAATGAACCGGCTTAAACAGGCCTAAACCGGATAAAACCCGATTGAACAGGCTTAAACTGGTATAAAGAGCATAGAACCGGTTTCAACCGGATAAAACCGGATTGAACCGGTTTAAATCGGTTTAAACCGGACAAAACCGGATTGAAACGGATTAAACCAGTTTATACAGGATAAACCAGATTGAATCGGTTAAAACCGGTTTAAACCGGATAAAACAAGATTGAACCGGTTTAAACCGGATCAAACCGGATTGAACCGGATTAAACCGGTTTCAACCGGATAGAACCGGATAGAACCGGTTTAAACCGGATAAAACCCGATTGAAGCGGCTTAAACCGGTTCAAACCGGATAAAACCAGATTGAAACGGTTTAAACCGGATTGAACCGGCTTAAACCGGATAAAACGGGAATGAACTGGTTTAAACCGGATTAAACTGGAAAAAACGGATTGAACCGGTTTAAACTGGATAAAATCGGATTGAACCGGCTTAAACCTGTTTAAACTGGATAGAGCCGGTTTAAACCGGTATCCGGTTTAAAGCGGATAAAACCGGCATGAACCGGATCAAACCGATTTAAACGGGATAGAACCGGAATGAACTGGTCTAAACCAGATAAAACCGGTTTAAACCAGATAAAACCGGATTGAACCGGTTCAAACCGGTTTAAACCGGATAAAACCGGAATGAACTGGTTTAAACCGGATAGAACCGGTTGAAACCGGTTGAAACCGGATATAAACGGATTGAAGCATTTTAAACTGGTTTAAAACTGATAAAACCGGAATGAACCGGCCTAAACCGGTTTAAACCGGATACGACCGGTTTAAACTGGATAAAACCGGATTGAACTGGCTGAAACGGGTTTAAACCGGATATAACCGGTTTAAACAGGATAAAACCGATTGAACCGGTTTAAACAGGTTTAAACCGGATAAAACCGGATTGAACCGGTTTTAACTGGATAAAACCGGATTGAACTGGTTTAAACCGGTTTCAACTGGATAGAACCGGATAGAACCGGTTTAAACTGGATAAAACCGGATTGAACCAGCTTAAACAGGTTTAAACCGGATAAAACCGGATTGAACCGGTTCAAACCGGTTTAAACCGGATAAAACCAGAGTGAACTGGTTTAAACCGGATAAAACCGGATTGAACCGGTTTAAACCGGATAAAACCGGAATGAACTGGTTTAAACAGGATAAAACCAGACTGAACCAGTTTAAACCGGAAAAAACAGGTTTGAAGCATTTCAAACCGGTTTTAACCGGATAAAACCGGAATGAAACGGTTTAAACCGGATAAAACCGGATTGAAACGGTTTCAACCGGATAAAACCGGATTGAACCGGTTTAAACCGGATAAAACCGGATTGAACCGGGATAAACTGGTTTCAACCGGATAGAACCGGATAGAACCGGTTTAAACTGGATAAAACCGGATTGAACCAGCTTAAACCGGTTTAAACAGGATTAAACCGGTTTAAACCGGATAAAACCGGATTGAACCGGCTTAAACCGGTTTAAACCGGATAAAACCGGATTGAACCGGTTCAAACTGGTTTAAACCGGATAAAACCGGAATGAACTGGTTTAAACCGGTTTAAAACGGATAGAAGTGGAGAGAAACGGTTTTAACCGGATAAAACCGGATTGAACCGGTGTAAACCGGTTGAAACCGGATAAAAACGGATTGAAAGGGTTTAAACCGGTTTAAACGGGATAAAACTGGAATGAACCGGCTTAAACAGGTCTAAACCGGATAAAACCCGATTGAACAGGCTTAAACTGGTATAAACAGCATAGAACCAGTTTCAACCGGATAAAACCGGATTGAACCGGATTAAACCGGATGAAACCGGATAAAACAAGATTGAACCGGTTTAAACCGGATAAAACCGGATTGAACCAGCTTAAACCGGTTTAAACCGGATAAAACTGGATTGAACCGGTTTAAACTGGTTTCAACCGGATAGAACCGGATAGAACCGGTTTAAACTGGATAAAACCGGATTGAACCGGCTTAAACCGGTTTAAACCGGATAAAACCAGATTGAACCGGTTTAAACTGGATAAAACCGGATTGAGCCGGCTTAAACAGGTTTAAACCGGATAAAACCGGATTGAACCGGTTCAAACAGGTTTAAACTGGATAAAACCGGATTGAACCGGTTTAAACTGGTTTCAACCGGGTAGAACCGGTTTAATCCGGTTTAAACCAGATAAAAACCGATTGAACTGGTTTAAACCGGTTTAAAGCGGATAAAACCGGATTGAACTGGTATAAACCGGTTTAAACTGGAGAAAACCGGATTGAAGAGGTTTAAACCGGATAAAACCGAATTGAACCGGTTTAAACCGGTTTAAACCGGATAAAACCGGATTGAACCGGTTCAAACCGGTTGAAAACGGATAAAACCAAATTGAACCAGTTTAAACCGGATAAAATCAGATTGAACTGGTTTAAAACGTATAAAACCGGACTGAACCAGTTTAAACCCTTTTAAACCAGATGGAAACGAATAGAACCAGTTTAAACCGGATAAAACCGGATTGAACCGGCTTAAACCGGTTTAAACCAGATAAAACCGGATTGAACCGGCTTAAACCGGTTTAAACCGGATAAAACCGGAATGAACTGTTTTAAACCGGTTGAAAACGGATAGAACCAGTTTAAACCGGATAAAACCGGATTGAACCGGCTTAAACCGGTTTAAACCGGATAAAACCTGATTGAACCGGTTTAAACCGGATAAAACCGGATTGAACCGGCTTAAACCGGTTTAAAACGGATAGAACCGGATAGAAACGGTATAAACCGGATAAAACCGGATTGAACCGCTGTAAACCGGTTGAAACCGGATAAAAACGGATTGAAAGGGTTTAAACCGGTTTAAACAGGATAAAACCAGATTGAACTGGTTTAATCCAGTTAAAACAGGATAGAACAGGACAGAAACAGTTTAATCCGATTTAAAAAGGATAGAACCGGATAGAACCGGTCTAAACGAGATAAAACCGGATTGAACCGGTTTAAACCGGTTTAAACCGGATAAAACCGGATTGAACCGGTTCAAACTGGTTTAAACCGGATAAAACCGGATTAAACCGTTTTAAAGCGGTTTAAATCGGATAAAACCAGATTGAACCAGTTTTAGCCGATTAAAACCGGATTGAACTGGTTTAAACCGGTCTAAACTGGATAAAACCGGTTTCAACAGGATAAAACCAGATTGAACCGGTTTAAACCCGATAAAACCGGAGTGAACTGGTTTAAACCGTATAAAAACGGATCGAACCGGTTTAAACCGGATAAAACCGGATTGAACCGTTTCAAACCGGTTTTAAAGGGATAAAACCGGAATGAAACGTTTCAAATCGGTTTTAACCGGATAAAAGCGGAATGAACCGGTTTAAACCGGATAAAATCGGATTGAACCGGTTTAAACCGGTTTTAACCGGATAGAACTGGATAGAACTAGTTTAAACCGGATAAAACCGGATTGAAGCGGTTTAAACCGGTTTAAACCGGATAAAATCAGATTGAAACGGTTTAAACCGGATTGATCCGGCTTAAACCGGATAAAACCGGAATGAACTGGTTGAAACCGGTTTAAACCGGAAAAAACGGATTGAACCGGTTTAAACCGGTTTCAACCGGATAGAACCAGATAGAACCGGTTTAAACTGGATAAAAGCGGATTGAACCGGTTAAAGCCGGTTAAAACCGGAGAAAACCGGGTGGAACCGGCTTAAACCAGTTTAAACCGGAGAAAACCGGATTGAACCGGTTGTAACCGGTTTCAACTGGATAGAACCGGATAGAACCGGTTTAAACTGGATAAAACCGGATTGAACCAGCTTAAACAGGTTTAAACCGGATAAAACCGGATTGAACCGGTTCAAACCGGTTTAAACCGGATAAAACCAGAGTGAACTGGTTTAAACCGGATAAAACCGGATTGAACCGGTTTAAACCGGAGAAAACCGGAATGAACTGGTTTAAACAGGATAAAACCGGACTGAACCAGTTTAAACCGGAAAAAACAGGATTGAAGCATTTCAAACCGGTTTTAACCGGATAAAACCGGAATGAAACGGTTTAAACCGGATAAAACCGGATTGAAACGGTTTCAACCGGATAAAACCGGAATGAACTGGTTTAAACCGGTTTAAAACGGATAGAAGTGGAGAGAAACGGTTTTAACCGGATAAAACCGGATTGAACCGGTGTAAACCGGTTGAAACCGGATAAAAACGGATTGAAAGGGTTTAAACCGGTTTAAACGGGATAAAACTGGAATGAACCGGCTTAAACAGGTCTAAACCGGATAAAACCCGATTGAACAGGCTTAAACTGGTATAAACAGCATAGAACCAGTTTCAACCGGATAAAACCGGATTGAACCGGATTAAACCGGTTGAAACCGGATAAAACCAGACTGAACCGGTTTAAACTGGATAAAACCGGATTGAACCGGTTTGAACTGGTCTAAACCAGATAAAACCGGATTGAACTGGTTTCAACCGTTTTAAACCGGATAAAACAAGATTGAACCGGTTTAAACCGGATAAAACCGGATTGAACCAGCTTAAACCGGTTTAAACCGGATAAAACTGGATTGAACCGGTTTAAACTGGTTTCAACCGGATAGAACCGGATAGAACCGGTTTAAACTGGATAAAACCGGATTGAACCGGCTTAAACCGGTTTAAACCGGATAAAACCAGATTGAACCGGTTTAAACTGGATAAAACCGGATTGAGCCGGCTTAAACAGGTTTAAACCGGATAAAACCGGATTGAACCGGTTCAAACAGGTTTAAACTGGATAAAACCGGATTGAACCGGTTTAAACTGGTTTCAACCGGGTAGAACCGGATAGAACCGGTTTAAACTGGATAAAACCGGAATGAACCGACTTAAACAGTTCTAAACCGGATAAAACCCGATTGAACAGGCTTAAACTGGTATAAACAGCATAGAACCGGTTTAAACCGGATAAAACCGGATTGAACCGTTTTAAACCGGTTTAAACCGGATAAAACCAGACTGAACCGGTTTAAACCGGATAAAATTGGATTGAACCGGTTTAAACCAGTTTCAACTGTATAGGACCGGATAGAAGCAGTTTAAACCGGATAAAACAGGATTGAACTGGTTTAAACCGGATAAAACCGGATTGAACCGGTTTAAACTGGTTTCAACCGGATAGAACCGGATAGAACCGGTTTAAACTGGATAAAACTGGATTGAACTGGCTTAAACCGGTTTAAACCGGATTAAACCGGATTGAACCGGTTCAAACTGGTTTAAACCGCTTAAAATCAGATTGAACCGGTTTAAACCGGATAAAACCGGATTGAACCGGCTTAAACTGGTTTAAACCGGATAGAACCGGATAGAACCGGTTTAAACTGGATAAAACCGGATTGAACCGGATAAAACAGGATTGAAGCGGTTTAAAACGGTTAAAACCGGATAAAATCAGATTGAAACGGTTTAAACCGGATTGATCCGGCTTAAACCGGATAAAACCGGATTGATCCGGCTTAAACCGGATAAAACCGGAATGAACTGGTTTAAACTGGTTCAAACCGGAAAAAACGGATTGAACCGGTTTAAAATGGATAAAACCGGATAGAACCGGTTTATTCCAGTTTAAACCAGATAAAAACCGATTGAACCGGTTTAAACCGGTTTAAAGCGGATAAAACCGGATTGAACCGGATTAAACCAGTTTATACTGGATAAACCGGATTGAATCGGTTAAAACCGGTTTAAACTGGATAAAACCAGATTGAACCGGTTTAAACCGGTTTCAACCGGATAGAACCGGATAGAACCGGTTTAAACTGGATAAAAATGGATTGAAGCGGTTTAAACCGGTTCAAACCGGATAAAACCAGATTGAAACGGTTTAAACCGGATTGAACCGGTTTAAACCGGATAAAACCGGAATGATCTGGTTTAAACCGGTTTAAACTGGAAAAAACGGATTGAACCGGTTTAAACTGGATAAAACCGATTGAACCGGTTGAAACTGGTTTCAACCGGAAAGAACCGGATAGAACCGGTTTAAACCGGATAAAAACGGATTGAAGCGGTTTAAACAGGTTCAAACCGGATAAAACCAGATTGAAACGGTTTAAACCGGATTGAACCGGTTTAAACCGGATAAAACCGGAATGAACTGGTTTAAACCGGTTTAAACTGGAAAAAACGGATTGAACCGGTTTAAACTGGATAAAACCGATTGAACAGGTTTAAACCAGTTTAAACCGGATAAAACCAGATTGTACCGGTTTAAACCGGATAAAAACGGATAGAACCGGTTTAAACCGGTTTAAACCAGATTGAATCGGATAGAACCGGTTTAAACCGTTTAAAACCGGATTGAACCGGTTTAAACCGGTTTAAACCGGTTCAAACCGGATGAAATCGGAATGAACCGGTTTAAACCGTATAAAACCGGATTGAACCGGTTTAAACCGGTTTCAACCAGATAGAACCAGATAGAACCGGTTTAAACTGGATAAAAGCGGATTGAACCGGTTAAAGCCGGTTTAAACCGGAGAAAACCGGGTGGAACCGGCTTAAACCGGTTTAAACCGGAGAAAACCGGATTGAACCGGTTGTAACTGGTTTAAACCGAATATAAACGGATTGAAGCAGTTTAAACCGGTTTAAAACTGATAAAACCAGAATGAACCGGCCTAAACCTGTTTAAACCCGATAGGACCGGTTTAAACCGGATAAAACCGGATTGAACTGGATTAAACTGGTTTAAACCGGATAGAACTGGTTTAAACTGGATAAAACCGATTGAACCGGTTTAAACCGGTTTAAACCGGATAAAACCAGATTGAACCGGTTTTAACCTGAGAAAACCGGATTGAACTGGTTTAAACCGGTTTCAACCAGATAGAACCGGATAGAACCGGTTTAAACTGGATAAAACCGGATTGAACCAGCTTAAACCGGATTAAACCGGATAAAACCGGATTGAACCGGTACAAACCGGTTTAAACCGGATAAAACCGGAGTGAACTGGTTTAAACTGGATAAAACCGGATTGAACCGGTTCAAACCAGTTTAAACCGGATAAAACTGGAATGAACTGGTTTAAACCGGATAAAATCGGACTGAACCAGTTTAAACCGGATAAAACCGGATTGAAGTGGTTTAAACCGGTTAAAACCGGATAAAATCAGATTGAAACGGTTTAAACCGGATTGATCCGGCTTAAACCGGATAAAACCGGAATGAACTGGTTGAAACCGGTTTAAACCGGAAAAAACGGACTGAACCGGTTTAAAATGGATAAAACCGGATAGAACCGGTTTAATCCGGTTTAAACGAGATAAAAACCGATTGAACCGGTTTAAACCAGTTTAAAGCCGATGAAACCGGATTGAACCGGATAAAACCAGTTTATACTGGATAAACCGGATTGAATCGGTTAAAACCGGTTTAAACTGGATAAAACCAGATTGAACCGGTTTAAAACGGTTTCAACTGGATAGAACCGGATAGAACCGGTTTAAACCGGATAAAAACGGATTGAAGCGGTTTAAACCGGTTCAAACCGGATAAAACCAGATTGAAACGGTTTAAACCGGATAAAACCGGAATGAACTGGTTTAAACCTGATAAACCGTAAAAAACGGATTGAACCGGTTTAAACTGGATAAAACCGATTGATCCGGTTTAAACCGGTTTAAACCTGATAAAACCAGATTGTACCGGTTTAAACCGGATAAAAACGGATAGAACCGGTTTAAACCGGTTTAAACCAGATTGAACCGGATAGAACCGGTTTAAACCGTTTAAAACCGGATTGAACTGGTTTAAACCGGTTTAAACCGGTTCAAACCGGAGGAAACCGGAATGAACCGGTTTAAACTGGATAAAAGCGGATTGAACCGGTTAAAGCCGGTTAAAACCGGAGAAAACCGGGTGGAACCGGCTTAAACCGGTTTAAACCGGAGAAAACCGGATTGAACCGGTTGTAACCGGTTTAAACTGGATATAAACCGATTGAAGCAGTTTAAACCGGTTTAAAACTGATAAAACCAGAATGAACCGGCCTAAACCGGTTTAAACCGGATAAAACCGGATTGAACCGGTTCAAACTGGTTTAAACCGGATTGAACCAGCTTAAACCGGTTTAAACAGAATTAAAGCGGTTTAATCCGGATAAGACCGGATTGAACTGGCTTAAACCGGTTTAAACCGGATAAAACCGGATTGAACTGGTTGAAACCGGTTTAAACCGGATAAAACCGGAATGAACTGGTTTAAACCGGTTTAAAACAGATAGAAGTGGAGAGAAACGGTTTAAACCGGATAAAACCGGATTGAACCGGTGTAAACCGGTTGAAACCGATAAAAACGGATTGAAAGGGTTTAAACCGGTTTAAACTGGATAAAACTGGAATGAACCGGCTTAAACAGGCCTAAACCGGATAAAACCCGATTGAACAGGCTTAAACTGGTATAAAGAGCATAGAACCGGTTTCAACCGGATAAAACCGGATTGAACCGGTTTAAATCGGTTTAAACCGGACAAAACCGGATTGAAACGGATTAAACCAGTTTATACTGGATAAACCAGATTGAATCGGTTAAAACCGGTTTAAACCGGATAAAACAAGATTGAACCGGTTTAAACCGGATCAAACCGGATTGAACCGGATTAAACCGGTTTCAACCGGATAGAACCGGATAGAACCGGTTTAAACCGGATAAAACCCGATTGAAGCGGCTTAAACCGGTTCAAACCGGATAAAACCAGATTGAAACGGTTTAAACCGGATTGAACCGGCTTAAACCGGATAAAACGGGAATGAACTGGTTTAAACCGGATTAAACTGGAAAAAACGGATTGAACCGGTTTAAACTGGATAAAACCGGATTGAACCGGCTTAAACCTGTTTAAACTGGATAGAGCCGGTTTAAACCGGTATCCGGTTTAAAGCGGATAAAACCGGCATGAACCGGCTCAAACCGATTTAAACCGGATAGAACCGGAATGAACTGGTCTAAACCAGATAAAACCGGTTTAAACCAGATAAAACCGGATTGAACCGGTTCAAAACGGTTTCAACCGGATAGAACCGGAATGAACTGGTCTAAACCGGATAAAACCGGTTTAAACCAGATAAAACCGGATTGAACCAGTTCAAACCGGTTTAAACCGGATAAAACCGGAATGAACTGGTTTAAACCGGATAGAACCGGTTGAAACCGGTTGAAACCGGATATAAACGGATTGAAGCATTTTAAACTGGTTTAAAACTGATAAAACCGGAATGAACCGGCCTAAACCGGTTTAAACCGGATACGACCGGTTTAAACTGGATAAAACCGGATTGAACTGGCTGAAACGGGTTTAAACCGGATAGAACCGGTTTAAACAGGATAAAACCGATTGAACCGGTTTAAACAGGTTTAAACCGGATAAAACCGGATTGAACCGGTTTTAACTGGATAAAACCGGATTGAACTGGTTTAAACCGGTTTCAACTGGATAGAACCGGATAGAACCGGTTTAAACTGGATAAAACCGGATTGAACCAGCTTAAACAGGTTTAAACCGGATAAAACCGGATTGAACCGGTTCAAACCGGTTTAAACCGGATAAAACCAGAGTGAACTGGTTTAAACCGGATAAAACCGGATTGAACCGGTTTAAACCGGAGAAAACCGGAATGAACTGGTTTAAACAGGATAAAACCGGACTGAACCAGTTTAAACCGGAAAAAACAGGATTGAAGCATTTCAAACCGGTTTTAACCGGATAAAACCGGAATGAAACGGTTTAAACCGGATAAAACCGGATTGAAACGGTTTCAACCGGATAAAACCGGATTGAACCGGTTTAAACCGGATAAAACCGGACTGAACCGGTATAAACTGGTTTCAACCGGATAGAACCGGATAGAACCGGTTTAAACTGGATAAAACCGGATTGAACCAGCTTAAACCGGTTTAAACAGGATTAAACCGGTTTAAACCGGATAAAACCGGATTGAACCGGCTTAAACCGGTTTAAACCGGATAAAACCGGATTGAACCTGTTCAAACCGGTTTAAACCGGATAAAACCGGAATGAACTGGTTTAAACCAGTTTAAAACGGATAGAAGTGGAGAGAAACGGTTTTAACCGGATAAAACCGGATTGAACCGGTGTAAACCGGTTGAAACCGGATAAAAACGGATTGAAAGGGTTTAAACCGGTTTAAACGGGATAAAACTGGAATGAACCGGCTTAAACAGGTCTATACCGGATAAAACCCGATTGAACAGGCTTAAACTGGTATAAACAGCATAGAACCAGTTTCAACCGGATAAAACCGGATTGAACCGGATTAAACCGGTTGAAACCGGATAAAACCAGACTGAACCGGTTTAAACTGGATAAAACCGGATTGAACCGGTTTGAACTGGTCTAAACCAGATAAAACCGGATTGAACTGGTTTCAACCGTTTTAAACCGGATAAAACAAGATTGAACCGGTTTAAACCGGATAAAACCGGATTGAACCAGCTTAAACCGGTTTAAACCGGATAAAACTGGATTGAACCGGTTTAAACTGGTTTCAACCGGATAGAACCGGATAGAACCGGTTTAAACTGGATAAAACCGGATTGAACCGGATTAAACCGGTTTAAACCGGATAAAACCAGATTGAACCGGTTTAAACTGGATAAAACCGGATTGAGCCGGCTTAAACAGGTTTAAACCGGATAAAACCGGATTGAACCGGTTCAAACAGGTTTAAACTGGATAAAACCGGATTGAACCGGTTTAAACTGGTTTCAACCGGGTAGAACCGGATAGAACCGGTTTAAACTGGATAAAACCGGAATGAACCGACTTAAACAGGTCTAAACCGGATAAAACCCGATTGAACAGGCTTAAACTGGTATAAACAGCATAGAACCGGTTTAAACCGGATAAAACCGGATTGAACCGTTTTAAACCGGTTTAAACCGGATAAAACCAGACTGAACCGGTTTAAACCGGATAAAATCGGATTGAACCGGTTTAAACCAGTTTCAACTGTATAGGACCGGATAGAAGCAGTTTAAACCGGATAAAACAGGATTGAACTGGTTTAAACCGGATAAAACCGGATTGAACCGGTTTAAACTGGTTTCAACCGGATAGAACCGGATAGAACCGGTTTAAACTGGATAAAACTGGATTGAACTGGCTTAAACCGGTTTAAACCGGATTAAACCGGATTGAACCGGTTCAAACTGGTTTAAACCGCTTAAAATCAGATTGAACCGGTTTAAACCGGATAAAACCGGATTGAACCGGCTTAAACTGGTTTAAACCGGATAGAACCGGATAGAACCGGTTTAAACTGGATAAAACCGGATTGAACCGGATAAAACAGGATTGAAGCGGTTTAAAACGGTTAAAACCGGATTGATCCGGCTTAAACCGGATAAAACCGGAATGATCCGGCTTAAACCGGATAAAACCGGAATGAACTGGTTTAAACTGGTTCAAACCGGAAAAAACGGATTGAACCGGTTTAAAATGGATAAAACCGATTGAACCGGTTGAAACTGGTTTCAACCGGAAAGAACCGGATAGAACCGGTTTAAACCGGATAAAAACGGATTGAAGCGGTTTAAACCGGTTCAAACCGGATAAAACCAGATTGAAACGGTTTAAACCGGATTGAACCGGTTTAAACCGGATAAAACCGGAATGAACTGGTTTAAACCGGTTTAAACTGGAAAAAACGGATTGAACCGGTTTAAACTGGATAAAACCGATTGAACCGGTTGAAACTGGTTTCAACCGGAAAGAACCGGATAGAACCGGTTTAAACCGGATAAAAACGGATTGAAGCGGTTTAAACCGGTTCAAACCGGATAAAACCAGATTGAAACGGTTTAAACCGGATTGAACCGGTTTAAACCGGATAAAACCGGAATGAACTGGTTTAAACCGGTTTAAACTGGAAAAAACGGATTGAACCGGTTTAAACTGGATAAAACCGATTGAACAGGTTTAAACCAGTTTAAACCGGATAAAACCAGATTGTACCGGTTTAAACCGGATAAAAACGGATAGAACCGGTTTAAACCGGTTTAAACCAGATTGAATCGGATAGAACCGGTTTAAACCGTTTAAAACCGGATTGAACCGGTTTAAACCGGTTTAAACCGGTTCAAACCGGATGAAATCGGAATGAACCGGTTTAAACCGTATAAAACCGGATTGAACCGGTTTAAACCGGTTTCAACCAGATAGAACCAGATAGAACCGGTTTAAACTGGATAAAAGCGGATTGAACCGGTTAAAGCCGGTTTAAACCGGAGAAAACCGGGTGGAACCGGCTTAAACCGGTTTAAACCGGAGAAAACCGGATTGAACCGGTTGTAACTGGTTTAAACCGAATATAAACGGATTGAAGCAGTTTAAACCGGTTTAAAACTGATAAAACCAGAATGAACCGGCCTAAACCTGTTTAAACCCGATAGGACCGGTTTAAACCGGATAAAACCGGATTGAACTGGATTAAACTGGTTTAAACCGGATAGAACTGGTTTAAACTGGATAAAACCGATTGAACCGGTTTAAACCGGTTTAAACCGGATAAAACCAGATTGAACCGGTTTTAACCTGAGAAAACCGGATTGAACTGGTTTAAACCGGTTTCAACCAGATAGAACCGGATAGAACCGGTTTAAACTGGATAAAACCGGATTGAACCAGCTTAAACCGGATTAAACCGGATAAAACCGGATTGAACCGGTACAAACCGGTTTAAACCGGATAAAACCGGAGTGAACTGGTTTAAACTGGATAAAACCGGATTGAACCGGTTCAAACCAGTTTAAACCGGATAAAACTGGAATGAACTGGTTTAAACCGGATAAAATCGGACTGAACCAGTTTAAACCGGATAAAACCGGATCGAAACGTTTCAAACCGGTTTTAACCGGATAAAACCGGAATGAACCGGTTTAAACCGGATAAAACCGGATTGAACCGGTTTAAACCGGATAAAACCGGATTGAACCGGTTTAAACTGGATAAAACCGGATTGAACCGGTTTAAACTGGTTTCAACCAGATAGAACCAGATAGAACCGGTTTAAACTGGATAAAACAGGATTGAACCGGCTTAAACCGGTTTAAACCGGATTGAACCGGTTTAAACCGGATAAAACCGGATTGAACCGGTTCAAACTGGTTTAAACCGGATAAAACCGGATAAAACCGTTTTAAAGCGGTTTAAACTGGATAAAACCAGATTGACCCGGTTTAAGCTGATTAAAACCGGATTGAACTGGTTTAAACTGGTCTAAACCGGATAAAACCGGTTTAAACCGGATAAAACCGGATTGAACCGGTTTAAACTGGTTTCAACCGGATTGAACCGGTTCAAACAGGTTTAAACTGGATAAAACCGGATTGAACCGGTTTGAACTGGTCTAAACCAGATAAAACCGGATTGAACTGGTTTCAACCGGTTTAAACCGGATAAAACAAGATTGAACCGGTTTAAACCGGATAAAACCGGATTGAACCAGCTTAAACCGGTTTAAACCGGATAAAACTGGATTGAACCGGTTTAAACTGGTTTCAACCGGATAGAACCGGATAGAACCGGTTTAAACCGGATAAAACCGGATTGAACCGGCTTAAACCGGTTTAAACCGGATAAAACCAGATTGAACCGGTTTCAACTGGATAAAACCAGATTGAGCCGGCTTAAACCGGTTTAAACCGGATAAAACCGGATTGAACCGGTTCAAAGAGGTTTAAACTGGATAAAACCGGATTGAACCGGTTTAAACTGGTTTCAACCGGGTAGAACCGGATAGAACCGGTTTAAACTGGATAAAATCGGAATGAACCAGCTTAAACAGGTCTAAACCGGATAAAACCCGATTGAACAGCCTTAAACTGGTATAAACAGCATAGAACCGGTTTAAACCGGATAAAACCGGATTGAACCGTTTTAAACCGGTTTAAACCGGATAAAACCAGACTGAACCGGTTTAAACAGGATAAAACCGGATTGAACCGGTTTAACCGGTTAAAACAGGATAGAACAGGATAGAACCGGTTTAAACTGATTTAAACAGGATAGAACCGGATAGAACCGGTTTAAACGAGATAAAAGCGGATGGAACCGGTTTAAACCGGTTTAAACCGGATAAAACCGGATTGAAACGTTTCAAACCGGTTTTAACCGGATAAAACCGGAATGAACCGGTTTAAACCGGATAAAATCGGATTGAACCGGTTTAAACCGGATAAAACCGGAATGAACTGGTTTAAACCGGTTTAAACTGGAAAAAACGGATTGAACCGGTTTAAACTGGATAAAACCGATTGAACCGGTTTAAACCGGTTTAAACCGGTTAAAACCAGATTGTACCGGTTTAAACCGGATAAAAATGGATAGAACCGGTTTAAACCGGTTTAAACCAGATTGAACCGGATAGAACCGGTTTAAACCGTTTAAAACCGGATTGAACCGGTTTAAACCGGTTTAAACCGGTTCAAACCGGATGAAACCGGAATGAACCGGTTTAAACCGTATAAAACCGGATTGAACCGGTTTAAACCGGTTTCAACCGGATAGAACCAGATAGAACCGGTTTAAACTGGATAAAAGCGGATTGAACCGGTTAAAGCCGGTTAAAACCGGAGAAAACCGGGTGGAACCGGCTTAAACCGGTTTAAACCGGAGAAAACCGGATTGAACCGGTTGTAACCGGTTTAAACCGAATATAAACGGATTGAAGCAGTTTAAACCGGTTTAAATCTGATAAAACCGGAATGAACCGGCCTAAACCTGTTTAAACCCGATAGGACCGGTTTAAACCGGATAAAACCGGATTGAACTGGATTAAACTGGTTTAAACCGGATAGAACTGGTTTAAACTGGATAAAACCGATTGAACCGGTTTAAACCGGTGTAAACCGGATAAAACCAGATTGAACCGGTTTTAACCTGAGAAAACCGGATTGAACTGGTTTAAACCGGTTTCAACCAGATAGAACCGGATAGAACCGGTTTAAACTGGATAAAACCGGATTGAACCAGCTTAAACCGGTTTAAACCGGATAAAACCGGATTGAACCGGTTCAAACCAGTTTAAACCGGATAAAACCGGAATGAACTGGTTTAAACCGGATAAAATCGGACTGAACCAGTTTAAACCAGATAAAACCGGATCGAACCGTTTCAAACCGGTTTTAACCGGATAAAACCGGAATGAACCGGTTTAAACCGGATAAAACCGGATTGAACCGGTTTAAACCGGATAAAACCGGAATGAACTGGTTTAAACCGGTTTAAACTGGAAAAAACGGATTGAACCGGTTTAAACTGGATAAAACCCAATGAACCGGTTTAAACCGGTTTAAACCGGTTAAAACCAGATTGTACCGGTTTAAACCGGATAAAAACGGATAGAACCGGTTTAAACCGGTTAAAACCAGATTGAATCGGATAGAACCGGTTTAAACCGTTTAAAACCGGATTGAACCGGTTTAAACCGGTTTAAACCGGTTCAAACCGGATGAAATCGGAATGAACCGGTTTAAACCGTATAAAACCGGATTGAACCGGTTTAAACCGCTTTCAACCAGATAGAATCAGATAGAACCGGTTTAAACTGGATAAAAGCGGATTGAACCGGTTAAAGCCGGTTAAAACCGGAGAAAACCGGGTGGAACCGGCTTAAACCGGTTTAAACCGGAGAAAACCGGATTGAACCGGTTGTAACTGGTTTACTCCGAATATAAACGGATTGAAGCAGTTTAAACCGGTTTAAAACTGATAAAACCAGAATGAACCGGCCTAAACCTGTTTAAACCCGATAGGACCGGTTTAAACCGGATAAAACCGGATTGAACTGGATTAAACTGGTTTAAACCGGATAGAACTGGTTTAAACTGGATAAAACCGATTGAACCGGTTTAAACCGGTTTAAACCGGATAAAACCAGATTGAACCGGTTTTAACCTGAGAAGACCGGATTGAACTGGTTTAAACCGGTTTCAACCAGATAGAACCGGATAGAACCGGTTTAAACTGGATAAAACCGGATTGAACCAGCTTAAACCGGTTTAAACAGGATTAAACCGGTTTAAACCGGATAAAACCGGATTGAACCGGCTTAAACCGGTTTAAACCGGATAAAACCGGATTGAACCGGTTCAAACCGGTTTAAACCGGATAAAACCGGAATGAACTGGTTTAAACCGGTTTAAAACGGATAGAAGTGGAGAGAAACGGTTTTAACCGGATAAAACCGGATTGAACCGGTGTAAACCGGTTGAAACCGGATAAAAACGGATTGAAAGGGTTTAAACCGGTTTAAACGGGATAAAACTGGAATGAACCGGCTTAAACAGGTCTAAACCGGATAAAACCCGATTGAACAGGCTTAAACTGGTATAAACAGCATAGAACCAGTTTCAACCGGATAAAACCGGATTGAACCGGATTAAACCGGTTGAAACCGGATAAAACAAGATTGAACCGGTTTAAACCGGATAAAACCGGATTGAACCAGGTTAAACCGGTTTAAACCGGATAAAACTGGATTGAACCGGTTTAAACTGGTTTCAACCGGATAGAACCGGATAGAACCGGTTTAAACTGGATAAAACCGGATTGAACCGGCTTAAACCGGTTTAAACCGGATAAAACCAGATTGAACCGGTTTAAACTGGATAAAACCGGATTGAGCCGGCTTAAACAGGTTTAAACCGGATAAAACCGGGTTGAACCGGTTCAAACAGGTTTAAACTGGATAAAACCGGATTGAACCGGTTTAAACTGGTTTCAACCGGGTAGAACCGGTTTAATCCGGTTTAAACCAGATAAAAACCGATTGAACTGGTTTAAACCGGTTTAAAGCGGATAAAACCGGATTGAACTGGTATAAACCGGTTTAAACTGGAGAAAACCGGATTGAAGAGTTTTAAACCGGATAAAACCGAATTGAACCGGTTTAAACCGGTTTAAACCGGATAAAACCGGATTGAACCGGTTCAAACCGGTTGAAAACGGATAAAACCAAATTGAACCAGTTTAAACCGGATAAAATCAGATTGAACTGGTTTAAAACGTATAAAACCGGACTGAACCAGTTTAAACCCTTTTAAACCAGATGGAAACGAATAGAACCAGTTTAAACCGGATAAAACCGGATTGAACCGGCTTAAACCGGTTTAAACCAGATAAAACCGGATTGAACCGGCTTAAACCGGTTTAAACCGGATAAAACCGGAATGAACTGTTTTAAACCGGTTGAAAACGGATAGAACCAGTTTAAACCGGATAAAACCGGATTGAACCGGCTTAAACCGGTTTAAACCGGATAAAACCTGATTGAACCGGTTTAAACCGGATAAAACCGGATTGAACCGCTGTAAACCGGTTGAAACCGGATAAAAACGGATTGAAAGGGTTTAAACCGGTTTAAACAGGATAAAACCAGATTGAACTGGTTTAATCCAGTTAAAACAGGATAGAACAGGACAGAAACAGTTTAATCCGATTTAAAAAGGATAGAACCGGATAGAACCGGTCTAAACGAGATAAAACCGGATTGAACCGGTTTAAACCGGTTTAAACCGGATAAAACCGGATTGAACCGGTTCAAACTGGTTTAAACCGGATAAAACCGGATTAAACCGTTTTAAAGCGGTTTAAATCGGATAAAACCAGATTGAACCAGTTTTAGCCGATTAAAACCGGATTGAACTGGTTTAAACCGGTCTAAACTGGATAAAACCGGTTTCAACAGGATAAAACCAGATTGAACCGGTTTAAACCCGATAAAACCGGAGTGAACTGGTTTAAACCGTATAAAAACGGATCGAACCGGTTTAAACCGGATAAAACCGGATTGAACCGTTTCAAACCGGTTTTAAAGGGATAAAACCGGAATGAAACGTTTCAAATCGGTTTTAACCGGATAAAACCGGAATGAACCGGTTTAAACCGGATAAAATCGGATTGAACCGGTTTAAACCGGTTTTAACCGGATAGAACTGGATAGAACTGGTTTAAACCGGATAAAACCGGATTGAAGCGGTTTAAACCGGTTTAAACTGGATAAAATCAGATTGAAACGGTTTAAACCGGATTGATCCGGCTTAAACCGGATAAAACCGGAATGAACTGGTTGAAACCGGTTTAAACCGGAAAAAACGGATTGAACCGGTTTAAACCGGTTTCAACCGGATAGAACCAGATAGAACCGGTTTAAACTGGATAAAAGCGGATTGAACCGGTTAAAGCCGGTTAAAACCGGAGAAAACCGGGTGGAACCGGCTTAAACCAGTTTAAACCGGAGAAAACCGGATTGAACCGGTTGTAACCGGTTTAAACCGAATATAAACGGATTGAAGCAGTTTAAACCGGTTTAAAACTGATAAAACCGGAATGAACCGGCCTAAACCTGTTTAAACCCGATAGGACCGGTTTAAACCGGATAAAACCGGATTGAACTGGATTAAACTGGTTTAAACCGGATAGAACTGCTTTAAACTGGATAAAATCGATTGAACTAGTTTAAACCGGTTTAAACCGGATAAAACCAGATTGAACCGGTTTTAACCTGAGAAAACGGGATTGAACTGGTTTAAACCGGTTTCAACCAGATAGAACCGGATAGAACCGGTTTAAACTGGATAAAACCGGATTGATCCAGCTTAAACTGGTTTAAACCGGATAAAACCGGATTGAACCGGTACAAACCGGTTTAAACCGGATTAAACCGGAGTGAACTGGTTTAAACCGGATAAAACCGGATTGAACCGGTTCAAACCAGTTTAAACCGGATAAAACCGGAATGAACTGGTTTAAACCGGATAAAATCGGACTGAACCAGTTTAAACCGGATAAAACCGGATCGAACCGTTTCAAACCGGTTTTAACCGGATAAAACCGGAATGAACCGGTTTAAACCGGATAAAACCGGATTGAACCGGTTTAAACCGGATAAAACCGGATTGAACCGGTTTAAACTGGTTTCAACCAGATAGAACCAGATAGAACCGGTTTAAACTGGATAAAACCGGATTGAACCGGCTTAAACCGGTTTAAACCGGATTGAACCGAATCCGGTTTAAACAGGATAAAACCGGATTGAACCGGTTCAAACTGGTTTAAACCGGATAAAACCAGATAAAACCGTTTTAAAGCGGTTTAAACTGGATAAAACCAGATTGAACCGGTTTAAGCTGATTAAAACCGGATTGAACTGGTTTAAACTGGTCTAAACCGGATAAAACCGGTTTAAACCGGATAAAACCGGATTGAAGCGGTTTAAACCGGTTAAAACCGGATAAAATCAGATTGAAACGGTTTAAACCGGATTGATCCGGCTTAAACCGGATAAAACCGGAATGAACTGGTTGAAACCGGTTTAAACCGGAAAAAACGGACTGAACCGGTTTAAAATGGATAAAACCAGATAGAACCGGTTTAATCCGGTTTCAACCAGATAAAAACCGATTGAACCGGTTTAAACCAGTTTAAAGCCGATGAAACCGGATTGAACCGGATTAAACCAGTTTATACTGGATAAACCGGATTGAATCGGTTAAAACCGGTTTAAACTGGATAAAACCAGATTGAACCGGTTTAAAACGGTTTCAACTGGATAGAACCGGATAGAACCGGTTTAAACCGGATAAAAACGGATTGAAGCGGTTTAAACCGGTTCAAACCGGATAAAACCAGATTGAAACGGTTTAAACCGGATAAAACCGGAATGAACTGGTTTAAACCTGATAAACCGTAAAAAACGGATTGAACCGGTTTAAACTGGATAAAACCGATTGATCCGGTTTAAACCGGTTTAAACCTGATAAAACCAGATTGTACCGGTTTAAACCGGATAAAAACGGATAGAACCGGTTTAAACCGGTTTAAACCAGATTGAACCGGATAGAACCGGTTTAAACCGTTTAAAACCGGATTGAACTGGTTTAAACCGGTTTAAACCGGTTCAAACCGGAGGAAACCGGAATGAACCGGTTTAAACTGGATAAAAGCGGATTGAACCGGTTAAAGCCGATTAAAACCGGAGAAAACCGGGTGGAACCGGCTTAAACCGGTTTAAACCGGAGAAAACCGGATTGAACCGGTTGTAACCGGTTTAAACCGGATATAAACCGATTGAAGCAGTTTAAACCGGTTTAAAACTGATAAAACCAGAATGAACCGGCCTAAACCGGTTTAAACCGGATAAAACCGGATTGAACCAGTTTAAACCCGTTTAAACCAGATAGAAACGGATAGAACCGGTTTAAACCAGATAAAACCGGATTGAACTGGTTTAATCCAGTTAAAACAGGATAGAACAGGACAGAACAAGTTTAATCCGATTTAAAAAGGATAGAACCGGATAGAACCGGTCTAAACGAGATAAAACCGGATTGAACCGGTTTAAACCGGTTTAAACCGGATAAAACCGGATTGAACCGGTTCAAACTGATTTATACCGGATAAAACCGGATTAAACCGTTTTAAAGCGGTTTAAACCGGATAAAACCAGATTGAACCAGTTTAAGCCGATTAAAACCGGATTGAACTGGTTTAAACCGGTCTAAACCGGATAAAACCGGTTTCAACAGGATAAAACCAGATTGAACCGGTTTAAACCAGATAAAACTGGATTGAAACGGTTCAAACCGGTTTAAACCGGAGAAAACCGGAGTGAACTGGTTTAAACCGGATAAAAACGGATTGAACCGGTTTAAACCGGATAAAACCGGATTGAACCGTTTCAAACCGGTTTTAAACGGATAAAACCGGAATGAACCGTTTTAAACCGGATAAGACAGGATTGAACCGTTTCAAACCGGTCTTAACCGGATAAAACCGGAATGAACCGGTTTAAACCGGATAAAATTGGATTGAACCGGTTTAAACCGGATAAAACCAGATTGAACCGGTTTAAACTGGTTTCAACCGGATAGAACCGGATAGAACCGGTTTAAACTGGATAAAACCGGATTGAACCGGCTTAAACCGGTTTAAACCGGATAAAATCGGATTGAACCGGTTCAAACCGGATATAACCGGATAGAACCGGATAGAACCGGTTTAAAACGGATAAAACCGGATTGAACCGGTTTAAACCGGTTTAAACCGGATAAAACAGGATTGAACTGGTTTAAACCGGATAAAAGCGGATTGAACCGGTTTAAACCAGTTTCAACCGGATAGAAATGGATAGAACCGGTTTAAACCGGATAAAACCGGATTGAAGCGGTTTAAACCGTTTAAAACCGGATAAAACCAGATTGAAACGGTTTAAACCGGATTGATCCGGCTTAAACCGGATAAAACTGGAATGAACTGGTTTAAACCGGTTTAAACCGGAAAAAACGGATTGAACCGGTTTAAAATGGATAAAACCGGATAGAACCGGTTTAATCCGGTTTAAAACAGATAAAAACCGATTGAACTGGTTTAAACCGGTTTAAAGCGGATAAAACCGGATTGAACTGGTATAAACCGGTTTAAACTGGAGAAAACCGGATTGAAGAGGTTTAAACCGGATAAAACCGAATTGAACCGGTTTAAACCGGTTTAAACCGGATAAAACCGGATTGAACCGGTTCAAACCGGTTGAAAACGGATAAAACCAAATTGAACCAGTTTAAACCGGATAAAATCAGATTGAACTGGTTTAAAATGTATAAAACCGGACTGAACCAGTTTAAACCCTTTTAAACCAGATGGAAACGAATAGAACCAGTTTAAACCGGATAAAACCGGATTGAACCGGCTTAAACCGGTTTAAACCAGATAAAACCGGATTGAACCGGCTTAAACCGGTTTAAACCGGATAAAACCGGAATGAACTGTTTTAAACCGGTTGAAAACGGATAGAACCAGTTTAAACCGGATAAAACCGGATTGAACCGGCTTAAACCAGTTTAAACCGGATAAAACCAGATTGAACCGGTTTAAACCGGATAAAACCGGATTGAACCGGCTTAAACCGGTTTAAAACGGATAGAACCGGATAGAAACGGTATAAACCGGATAAAACCGGATTGAACCGCTGTAAACCGGTTGAAACCGGATAAAAACGGATTGAAAGGGTTTAAACCGGTTTAAACAGGATAAAACCAGATTGAACTGGTTTAATCCAGTTAAAACAGGATAGAACAGGACAGAAACAGTTTAATCCGATTTAAAAAGGATAGAACCGGATAGAACCGGTCTAAACGAGATAAAACCGGATTGAACCGGTTTAAACCGGTTTAAACCGGATAAAACCGGATTGAACCGGTTCAAAATGGTTTAAACCGGATAAAACCGGATTAAACCGTTTTAAAGCGGTTTAAATCGGATAAAACCAGATTGAACCAGTTTTAGCCGATTAAAACCGGATTGAACTGGTTTAAACCGGTCTAAACTGGATAAAACCGGTTTCAACAGGATAAAACCAGATTGAACCGGTTTAAACCCGATAAAACCGGAGTGAACTGGTTTAAACCGTATAAACACGGATCGAACCGGTTTAAACCGGATAAAACCGGATTGAACCGTTTCAAACCGGTTTTAAAGGGATAAAACCGGAATGAAACGTTTCAAATCGGTTTTAACCGGATAAAACCGGAATGAACCGGTTTAAACCGGATAAAATCGGATTGAACCGGTTTAAACCGGTTTTAACCGGATAGAACTGGATAGAACTGGTTTAAACCGGATAAAACCGGATTGAAGCGGTTTAAACCGGTTTAAACCGGATAAAATCAGATTGAAACGGTTTAAACCGGATTGATCCGGCTTAAACCGGATAAAACCGGAATGAACTGGTTGAAACCGGTTTAAACCGGAAAAAACGGATTGAACCGGTTTAAACCGGTTTCAACCGGATAGAACCAGATAGAACCGGTTTAAACTGGATAAAAGCGGATTGAACCGGTTAAAGCCGGTTAAAACCGGAGAAAACCGGGTGGAACCGGCTTAAACCAGTTTAAACCGGAGAAAACCGGATTGAACCGGTTGTAACCGGTTTAAACCGAATATAAACGGATTGAAGCAGTTTAAACCGGTTTAAAACTGATAAAACCGGAATGAACCGGCCTAAACCTGTTTAAACCCGATAGGACCGGTTTAAACCGGATAAAACCGGATTGAACTGGATTAAACTGGTTTAAACCGGATAGAACTGCTTTAAACTGGATAAAATCGATTGAACTAGTTTAAACCGGTTTCAACCAGATAGAACCGGATAGAACCGGTTTAAACTGGATAAAACCGGATTGATCCAGCTTAAACTGGTTGAAACCGGATAAAACCGGATTGAACCGGTACAAACCGGTTTAAACCGGATTAAACCGGAGTGAACTGGTTTAAACCGGATAAAACCGGATTGAACCGGTTCAAACCAGTTTAAACCGGATAAAACCGGAATGAACTGGTTTAAACCGGATAAAATCGGACTGAACCAGTTTAAACCGGATAAAACCGGATCGAACCGTTTCAAACCGGTTTTAACCGGATAAAACCGGATTGAAACGGTTTCAACCGGATAAAACCGGATTGAACCGGTTTAAACCGGATAAAACCGGATTGAACCGGTTTAAACTGGTTTCAACCAGATAGAACCAGATAGAACCGGTTTAAACTGGATAAAACCGGATTGAACCGGCTTAAACCGGTTTAAACTGGATTGAACCGAATCTGGTTTAAACTGGATAAAACCGGATTGAACCGGCTTAAACCGGTTTAAACCGGATTGAACCGAATCCGGTTTAAACCGGATAAAACCGGATTGAACCGGTTCAAACTGGTTTAAACCGGATAAAACCAGATAAGACCGTTTTAAAGCGGTGTAAACTGGATAAAACCAGATTGAACCGGTTTAAGCTGATTAAAACCGGATTGAACTGGTTTAAACTGGTCTAAACCGGATAAAACCGGTTTAAACCGGATAAAACCGGATTGAAGCGGTTTAAACCGGTTAAAACCGGATAAAATCAGATTGAAACGGTTTAAACCGGATTGATCCGGCTTAAACCGGATAAAACCGGAATGAACTGGTTGAAACCGGTTTAAACCGGAAAAAACGGACTGAACCGGTTTAAAATGGATAAAACCGGATAGAACCGGTTTAATCCGGTTTCAACCAGATAAAAACCGATTGAACCGGTTTAAACCAGTTTAAAGCGGATGAAACCGGATTGAACCGGATTAAACCAGTTTATACTGGATAAACCGGATTGAATCGGTTAAAACCGGATAAAAACGGATTGAAGCGGTTTAAACCGGTTCAAACCGGATAAAACCAGATTGAAACGGTTTAAACCGGATAAAACCGGAATGAACTGGTTTAAACCTGATAAACCGTAAAAAACGGATTGAATCGGTTTAAACTGGATAAAACCGATTGATCCGGTTTAAACCGGTTTAAACCTGATAAAACCAGATTGTACCGGTTTAAACCGGATAAAAACGGATAGAACCGGTTTAAACCGGTTTAAACCAGATTGAACCGGATAGAACCGGTTTAAACCGTTTAAAACCGGATTGAACTGGTTTAAACCGGTTTAAACCGGTTCAAACCGGAGGAAACCGGAATGAACCGGTTTAAACTGGATAAAAGCGGATTGAACCGGTTAAAGCCGGTTAAAACCGGAGAAAACCGGGTGGAACCGGCTTAAACCGGTTTAAACGGGAGAAAACCGGATTGAACCGGTTGTAACCGGTTTAAACCGGATATAAACCGATTGAAGCAGTTTAAACCGGTTTAAAACTGATAAAACCAGAATGAACCGGCCTAAACCGGTTTAAACCGGATAAAACCGGATTGAACCGGTTCAAACTGGTTTAAACCGGATTGAACCAGCTTAAACCGGTTTAAACAGAATTAAAGCGGTTTAATCCGGATAAGACCGGATTGAACTGGCTTAAACCGGTTTAAACCGGATTGATCCGGTTGAAACCGGTTTAAACCGGATAAAACCGGAATGAACTGGTTTAAACCGGTTTAAAACAGATAGAAGTGGAGAGAAACGGTTTAAACCGGATAAAACCGGATTGAACCAGTTTAAACCCGTTTAAACCAGATAGAAACGGATAGAACCGGTTTAAACCAGATAAAACCGGATTGAACTGGTTTAATCCAGTTAAAACAGGATAGAACAGGACAGAACAAGTTTAATCCGATTTAAAAAGGATAGAACCGGATAGAACCGGTCTAAACGAGATAAAACCGGATTGAACCGGTTTAAACCGGTTTAAACCGGATAAAACCGGATTGAACCGGTTCAAACTGATTTATACCGGATAAAACCGGATTAAACCGTTTTAAAGCGGTTTAAACCGGATAAAACCTGATTGAACCAGTTTAAGCCGATTAAAACCGGATTGAACTGGTTTAAACCGGTCTAAACCGGATAAAACCGGTTTCAACAGGATAAAACCAGATTGAACCGGTTTAAACCAGATAAAACTGGATTGAACCGGTTCAAACCGGTTTAAACCGGAGAAAACCGGAGTGAACTGGTTTAAACCGGATAAAAACGGATTGAACCGGTTTAAACCGGATAAAACCGGATTGAACCGTTTCAAACCGGTTTTAAACGGATAAAACCGGAATGAACCGTTTTAAACCGGATAAGACAGGATTGAACCGTTTCAAACCGGTCTTAACCGGATAAAACCGGAATGAACCGGTTTAAACCGGATAAAATTGGATTGAACCGGTTTAAACCGGATAAAACCAGATTGAACCGGTTTAAACTGGTTTCAACCGGATAGAACCGGATAGAACCGGTTTAAACTGGATAAAACCGGATTGAACCGGCTTAAACCGGTTTAAACCGGATAAAATCGGATTGAACCGGTTCAAACCGGATATAACCGGATAGAACCGGATAGAACCGGTTTAAAACGGATAAAACCGGATTGAACCGGTTTAAACCGGTTTAAACCGGATAAAACAGGATTGAACTGGTTTAAACCGGATAAAAGCGGATTGAACCGGTTTAAACCAGTTTCAACCGGATAGAAATGGATAGAACCGGTTTAAACCGGATAAAACCGGATTGAAGCGGTTTAAACCGTTTAAAACCGGATAAAACCAGATTGAAACGGTTTAAACCGGATTGATCCGGCTTAAACCGGATAAAACTGGAATGAACTGGTTTAAACCGGTTTAAACCGGAAAAAACGGATTGAACCGGTTTAAAATGGATAAAACCGGATAGAACCGGTTTAATCCGGTTTAAAACAGATAAAAACCGATTGAACTGGTTTAAACCGGTTTAAAGCGGATAAAACCGGATTGAACTGGTATAAACCGGTTTAAACTGGAGAAAACCGGATTGAAGAGGTTTAAACCGGATAAAACCGAATTGAACCGGTTTAAACCGGTTTAAACCGGATAAAACCGGATTGAACCGGTTCAAACCGGTTGAAAACGGATAAAACCAAATTGAACCAGTTTAAACCGGATAAAATCAGATTGAACTGGTTTAAAATGTATAAAACCGGACTGAACCAGTTTAAACCCTTTTAAACCAGATGGAAACGAATAGAACCAGTTTAAACCGGATAAAACCGGATTGAACCGGCTTAAACCGGTTTAAACCAGATAAAACCGGATTGAACCGGCTTAAACCGGTTTAAACCGGATAAAACCGGAATGAACTGTTTTAAACCGGTTGAAAACGGATAGAACCAGTTTAAACCGGATAAAACCGGATTGAACCGGCTTAAACCAGTTTAAACCGGATAAAACCAGATTGAACCGGTTTAAACCGGATAAAACCGGATTGAACCGGCTTAAACCGGTTTAAAACGGATAGAACCGGATAGAAACGGTATAAACCGGATAAAACCGGATTGAACCGCTGTAAACCGGTTGAAACCGGATAAAAACGGATTGAAAGGGTTTAAACCGGTTTAAACAGGATAAAACCAGATTGAACTGGTTTAATCCAGTTAAAACAGGATAGAACAGGACAGAAACAGTTTAATCCGATTTAAAAAGGATAGAACCGGATAGAACCGGTCTAAACGAGATAAAACCGGATTGAACCGGTTTAAACCGGTTTAAACCGGATAAAACCGGATTGAACCGGTTCAAAATGGTTTAAACCGGATAAAACCGGATTAAACCGTTTTAAAGCGGTTTAAATCGGATAAAACCAGATTGAACCAGTTTTAGCCGATTAAAACCGGATTGAACTGGTTTAAACCGGTCTAAACTGGATAAAACCGGTTTCAACAGGATAAAACCAGATTGAACCGGTTTAAACCCGATAAAACCGGAGTGAACTGGTTTAAACCGTATAAACACGGATCGAACCGGTTTAAACCGGATAAAACCGGATTGAACCGTTTCAAACCGGTTTTAAAGGGATAAAACCGGAATGAAACGTTTCAAATCGGTTTTAACCGGATAAAACCGGAATGAACCGGTTTAAACCGGATAAAATCGGATTGAACCGGTTTAAACCGGTTTTAACCGGATAGAACTGGATAGAACTGGTTTAAACCGGATAAAACCGGATTGAAGCGGTTTAAACCGGTTTAAACCGGATAAAATCAGATTGAAACGGTTTAAACCGGATTGATCCGGCTTAAACCGGATAAAACCGGAATGAACTGGTTGAAACCGGTTTAAACCGGAAAAAACGGATTGAACCGGTTTAAACCGGTTTCAACCGGATAGAACCAGATAGAACCGGTTTAAACTGGATAAAAGCGGATTGAACCGGTTAAAGCCGGTTAAAACCGGAGAAAACCGGGTGGAACCGGCTTAAACCAGTTTAAACCGGAGAAAACCGGATTGAACCGGTTGTAACCGGTTTAAACCGAATATAAACGGATTGAAGCAGTTTAAACCGGTTTAAAACTGATAAAACCGGAATGAACCGGCCTAAACCTGTTTAAACCCGATAGGACCGGTTTAAACCGGATAAAACCGGATTGAACTGGATTAAACTGGTTTAAACCGGATAGAACTGCTTTAAACTGGATAAAATCGATTGAACTAGTTTAAACCGGTTTAAACCGGATAAAACCAGATTGAACCGGTTTTAACCTGAGAAAACCGGATTGAACTGGTTTAAACCGGTTTCAACCAGATAGAACCGGATAGAACCGGTTTAAACTGGATAAAACCGGATTGATCCAGCTTAAACTGGTTGAAACCGGATAAAACCGGATTGAACCGGTACAAACCGGTTTAAACCGGATTAAACCGGAGTGAACTGGTTTAAACCGGATAAAACCGGATTGAACCGGTTCAAACCAGTTTAAACCGGATAAAACCGGAATGAACTGGTTTAAACCGGATAAAATCGGACTGAACCAGTTTAAACCGGATAAAACCGGATCGAACCGTTTCAAACCGGTTTTAACCGGATAAAACCGGATTGAAACGGTTTCAACCGGATAAAACCGGATTGAACCGGTTTAAACCGGATAAAACCGGATTGAACCGGTTTAAACTGGTTTCAACCAGATAGAACCAGATAGAACCGGTTTAAACTGGATAAAACCGGATTGAACCGGCTTAAACCGGTTTAAACTGGATTGAACCGAATCTGGTTTAAACTGGATAAAACCGGATTGAACCGGCTTAAACCGGTTTAAACCGGATTGAACCGAATCCGGTTTAAACCGGATAAAACCGGATTGAACCGGTTCAAACTGGTTTAAACCGGATAAAACCAGATAAAACCGTTTTAAAGCGGTGTAAACTGGATAAAACCAGATTGAACCGGTTTAAGCTGATTAAAACCGGATTGAACTGGTTTAAACTGGTCTAAACCGGATAAAACCGGTTTAAACCGGATAAAACCGGATTGAAGCGGTTTAAACCGGTTAAAACCGGATAAAATCAGATTGAAACGGTTTAAACCGGATTGATCCGGCTTAAACCGGATAAAACCGGAATGAACTGGTTGAAACCGGTTTAAACCGGAAAAAACGGACTGAACCGGTTTAAAATGGATAAAACCGGATAGAACCGGTTTAATCCGGTTTCAACCAGATAAAAACCGATTGAACCGGTTTAAACCAGTTTAAAGCGGATGAAACCGGATTGAACCGGATTAAACCAGTTTATACTGGATAAACCGGATTGAATCGGTTAAAACCAGTTTAAACTGGATAAAACCAGATTGAACCGGTTTAAAACGGTTTCAACTGGATAGAACCGGATAGAACCGGTTTAAACCGGATAAAAACGGATTGAAGCGGTTTAAACCGGTTCAAACCGGATAAAACCAGATTGAAACGGTTTAAACCGGATAAAACCGGAATGAACTGGTTTAAACCTGATAAACCGTAAAAAACGGATTGAATCGGTTTAAACTGGATAAAACCGATTGATCCGGTTTAAACCGGTTTAAACCTGATAAAACCAGATTGTACCGGTTTAAACCGGATAAAAACGGATAGAACCGGTTTAAACCGGTTTAAACCAGATTGAACCGGATAGAACCGGTTTAAACCGTTTAAAACCGGATTGAACTGGTTTAAACCGGTTTAAACCGGTTCAAACCGGAGGAAACCGGAATGAACCGGTTTAAACTGGATAAAAGCGGATTGAACCGGTTAAAGCCGGTTAAAACCGGAGAAAACCGGGTGGAACCGGCTTAAACCGGTTTAAACGGGAGAAAACCGGATTGAACCGGTTGTAACCGGTTTAAACCGGATATAAACCGATTGAAGCAGTTTAAACCGGTTTAAAACTGATAAAACCAGAATGAACCGGCCTAAACCGGTTTAAACCGGATAAAACCGGATTGAACCGGTTCAAACTGGTTTAAACCGGATTGAACCAGCTTAAACCGGTTTAAACAGAATTAAAGCGGTTTAATCCGGATAAGACCGGATTGAACTGGCTTAAACCGGTTTAAACCGGATTGATCCGGTTGAAACCGGTTTAAACCGGATAAAACCGGAATGAACTGGTTTAAACCGGTTTAAAACAGATAGAAGAGGAGAGAAACGGTTTAAACCGGATAAAACCGGATTGAACCGGTGTAAACCGGTTGAAACCGGATAAAAACGGATTGAAAGGGTTTAAACCGGTTTAAACTGGATAAAACTGGAATGAACCGGCTTAAACAGGCCTAAACCGGATAAAACCCGATTGAACAGGCTTAAACTGGTATAAAGAGCATAGAACCGGTTTCAACCGGATAAAACCGGATTGAACCGGTTTAAATCGGTTTAAACCGGACAAAACCGGATTGAAACGGATTAAACCAGTTTATACAGGATAAACCAGATTGAATCGGTTAAAACCGGTTTAAACCGGATAAAACAAGATTGAACCGGTTTAAACCGGATCAAACCGGATTGAACCGGATTAAACCGGTTTCAACCGGATAGAACCGGATAGAACCGGTTTAAACCGGATAAAACCCGATTGAAGCGGCTTAAACCGGTTCAAACCGGATAAAACCAGATTGAAACGGTTTAAACCGGATTGAACCGGCTTAAACCGGATAAAACGGGAATGAACTGGTTTAAACCGGATTAAACTGGAAAAAACGGATAGAACCGGTTTAAACTGGATAAAACCGGATTGAACCGGATAAAACAGGATTGAAGCGGTTTAAAACGGTTAAAACCGGATAAAATCAGATTGAAACGGTTTAAACCGGATTGATCCGGCTTAAACCGGATAAAACCGGATTGATCCGGCTTAAACCGGATAAAACCGGAATGAACTGGTTTAAACTGGTTCAAACCGGAAAAAACGGATTGAACCGGTTTAAAATGGATAAAACCGGATAGAACCGGTTTATTCCAGTTTAAACCAGATAAAAACCGATTGAACCGGTTTAAACCGGTTTAAAGCGGATAAAACCGGATTGAACCGGATTAAACCAGTTTATACTGGATAAACTGTATTGAATCGGTTAAAACCGGTTTAAACTGGATAAAACCAGATTGAACCGGTTTAAACCGGTTTCAACCGGATAGAACCGGATAGAACCGGTTTAAACTGGATAAAAATGGATTGAAGCGGTTTAAACCGGTTCAAACCGGATAAAACCAGATTGAAACGGTTTAAACCGGATTGAACCGGTTTAAACCGGATAAAACCGGAATGAACTGGTTTAAACCGGTTTAAACTGGAAAAAACGGATTGAACCGGTTTAAACTGGATAAAACCGATTGAACCGGTTGAAACTGGTTTCAACCGGAAAGAACCGGATAGAACCGGTTTAAACCGGATAAAAACGGATTGAAGCGGTTTAAACCGGATAAAACCAGATTGAAACGGTTTAAACCGGATTGAACCGGTTTAAACCGGATAAAACCGGAATGAACTGGTTTAAACCGGTTTAAACTGGAAAAAACGGATTGAACCGGTTTAAACTGGATAAAACCGATTGAACAGGTTTAAACCAGTTTAAACCGGATAAAACCAGATTGTACCGGTTTAAACCGGATAAAAACGGATAGAACCGGTTTAAACCGGTTTAAACCAGATTGAATTGGATTGAACCGGTTTAAACCGGTTTCAACCGGATAGAACCAGATAGAACCGGTTTAAACTGGATAAAAGCGGATTGAACCGGTTAAAGCCGGTTAAAACCGGAGAAAACCGGGTGGAACCGGCTTAAACCGGTTTAAACCAGAGAAAACCGGATTGAACCGGTTGTAACCAGTTTAAACCGAATATAAACGGATTGAAGCAGTTTAAACCGGTTTAAATCTGATAAAACCGGAATGAACCGGCCTAAACCTGTTTAAACCCGATAGGACCGGTTTACACCGGATAAAACCGGATTGAACTGGATTAAACTGGTTTAAACCGGATAGAACTGGTTTAAACTGTATAAAACCGATTGAACCGGTTTAAACCGGTGTAAACCGGATAAAACCAGATTGAACCGGTTTTAACCTGAGAAAACCGGATTGAACTGGTTTAAACCGGTTTCAACCAGATAGAACCGGATAGAACCGGTTTAAACTGGATAAAACCGGATTGAACCAGCTTAAACCGGTTTAAACCGGATAAAACCGGATTGAACAGGTTCAAACCAGTTTAAACCGGATAAAACCGGAATGAAGTGGTTTAAACCGGATAAAATCGGACTGAACCAGTTTAAACCAGATAAAACCGGATCGAACCGTTTCAAACCGGTTTTAAACGGATAAAACCGGAATGAACCGGTTTAAACCGGATAAAACCGGATTGAACCGGTTTAAACCGGATAAAACCGGAATGAACTGGTTTAAACCGGTTTAAACTGGAAAAAACGGATAGAACCGGTTTAAACCGGTTAAAACCATATTGAATCGGATAGAACCGGTTTAAACCGTTTAAAACCGGATTGAACCGGTTTAAACCGGTTTAAACCGGTTCAAACCGGATGAAATCGGAATGAACCGGTTTAAACCGTATAAAACCGGATTGAACCGGTTTAAACCGCTTTCAACCAGATAGAATCAGATAGAACGGGTTTAAACTGGATAAAAGCGGATTGAACCGGTTAAAGCCGGTTAAAACCGGAGAAAACCGGGTGGAACCGGCTTAAACCGGTTTAAACCGGAGAAAACCGGATTGAACCGGTTGTAACTGGTTTAATCCGAATATAAACGGATTGAAGCAGTTTAAACCGGTTTAAAACTGATAAAACCAGAATGAACCAGCCTAAACCTGTTTAAACCCGATAGGACCGGTTTAAACCGGATAAAACCGGATTGAACTGGATTAAACTGGTTTAAACCGGATAGAACTGGTTTAAACTGGATAAAACCGATTGAACCGGTTTAAAGCGGTTTAAACCGGATAAAACCAGATTGAACCGGTTTTAACCTGAGAAAACCGGATTGAACTGGTTTAAACCGGTTTCAACCAGATAGAACCGGATAGAACCGGTTTAAACTGGATAAAACCGGATTGAACCAGCTTAAACCGGTTTAAACAGGATTAAACCGGTTTAAACCGGATAAAACCGGATTGAACCGGCTTAAACCGGTTTAAACCGGATAAAACCGGATTGAACCGGTTCAAACTGGTTTAAACCGGATAAAACCGGAATGAACTGGTTTAAACCGGTTTAAAACGGATAGAAGTGGAGAGAAACGGTTTTAACCGGATAAAACCGGATTGAACCGGTGTAAACCGGTTGAAACCGGATAAAAACGGATTGAAAGGGTTTAAACCGGTTTAAACGGGATAAAACTGGAATGAACCGGCTTAAACAGGTCTAAACCGGATAAAACCCGATTGAACAGGCTTAAACTGGTATAAACAGCATAGAACCAGTTTCAACCGGATAAAACCGGATTGAACCGGATTAAACCGGTTGAAACCGGATAAAACAAGATTGAACCGGTTTAAACCGGATAAAACCGGATTGAACCAGCTTAAACCGGTTTAAACCGGATAAAACTGGATTGAACCGGTTTAAACTGGTTTCAACCGGATAGAACCGGATAGAACCGGTTTAAACTGGATAAAACCGGATTGAACCGGCTTAAACCGGTTTAAACCGGATAAAACCAGATTGAACCGGTTTAAACTGGATAAAACCGGATTGAGCCGGCTTAAACAGGTTTAAACCGGATAAAACCGGATTGAACCGGTTCAAACAGGTTTAAACTGGATAAAACCGGATTGAACCGGTTTAAACTGGTTTCAACCGGGTAGAACCGGTTTAATCCGGTTTAAACCAGATAAAAACCGATTGAACTGGTTTAAACCGGTTTAAAGCGGATAAAACCGGATTGAACTGGTATAAACCGGTTTAAACTGGAGAAAAACGGATTGAAGAGGTTTAAACCGGATAAAACCGAATTGAACCGGTTTAAACCGGTTTAAACCGGATAAAACCGGATTGAACCGGTTCAAACCGGTTGAAAACGGATAAAACCAAATTGAACCAGTTTAAACCGGATAAAATCAGATTGAACTGGTTTAAAACGTATAAAACCGGACTGAACCAGTTTAAACCCTTTTAAACCAGATGGAAACGAATAGAACCAGTTTAAACCGGATAAAACCGGATTGAACCGGCTTAAACCGGTTTAAACCAGATAAAACCGGATTGAACCGGCTTAAACCGGTTTAAACCGGATAAAACCGGAATGAACTGTTTTAAACCGGTTGAAAACGGATAGAACCAGTTTAAACCGGATAAAACCGGATTGAACCGGCTTAAACCGGTTTAAACCGGATAAAACCTGATTGAACCGGTTTAAACCGGATAAAACCGGATTGAACCGGCTTAAACCGGTTTAAAACGGATAGAACCGGATAGAAACGGTATAAACCGGATAAAACCGGATTGAACCGCTGTAAACCGGTTGAAACCGGATAAAAAAGGGATTGAAAGGGTTTAAACCGGTTTAAACAGGATAAAACCAGATTGAACTGGTTTAATCCAGTTAAAACAGGATAGAACAGGACAGAAACAGTTTAATCCGATTTAAAAAGGATAGAACCGGATAGAACCGGTCTAAACGAGATAAAACCGGATTGAACCGGTTTAAACCGGTTTAAACCGGATAAAACCGGATTGAACCGGTTCAAACTGGTTTAAACTGGATAAAACCGGATTAAACCGTTTTAAAGCGGTTTAAATCGGATAAAACCAGATTGAACCAGTTTTAGCCGATTAAAACCGGATTGAACTGGTTTAAACCGGTCTAAACTGGATAAAACCGGTTTCAACAGGATAAAACCAGATTGAACCGGTTTAAACCCGATAAAACCGGAGTGAACTGGTTTAAACCGTATAAAAACGGATCGAACCGGTTTAAACCGGATAAAACCGGATTGAACCGTTTCAAACCGGTTTTAAAGGGATAAAACCGGAATGAAACGTTTCAAATCGGTTTTAACCGGATAAAACCGGAATGAACCGGTTTAAACCGGATAAAATCGGATTGAACCGGTTTAAACCGGTTTTAACCGGATAGAACTGGATAGAACTGGTTTAAACCGGATAAAACCGGATTGAAGCGGTTTAAACCGGTTTAAACCGGATAAAATCAGATTGAAACGGTTTAAACCGGATTGATCCGGCTTAAACCGGATAAAACCGGAATGAACTGGTTGAAACCGGTTTAAACCGGAAAAAACGGATTGAACCGGTTTAAACCGGTTTCAACCGGATAGAACCGGTTTAAACTGGATAGAAGCGGATTGAACCGGTTAAAGCCGGTTAAAACCGGAGAAAACCGGGTGGAACCGGCTTAAACCAGTTTAAACCGGAGAAAACCGGATTGAACCGGTTGTAACCGGTTTAAACCGAATATAAACGGATTGAAGCAGTTTAAACCGGTTTAAAACTGATAAAACCGGAATGAACCGGCCTAAACCTGTTTAAACCCGATAGGACCGGTTTAAACCGGATAAAACCGGATTGAACTGGATTAAACTGGTTTAAACCGGATAGAACTGCTTTAAACTGGAAAAAATCGATTGAACTAGTTTAAACCGGTTTAAACCGGATAAAACCAGATTGAACCAGTTTTAACCTGAGAAAACCGGATTGAACTGGTTTAAACCGGTTTCAACCAGATAGAACCGGATAGAACCGGTTTAAACTGGATAAAACCGGATTGATCCAGCTTAAACTGGTTTAAACCGGATAAAACCGGATTGAACCGGTACAAACCGGTTTAAACCGGATTAAACCGGAGTGAACTGGTTTAAACCGGATAAAACCGGATTGAACCGGTTCAAACCAGTTTAAACCGGATAAAACCGGAATGAACTGGTTTAAACCGGATAAAATCGGACTGAACCAGTTTAAACCGGATAAAACCGGATCGAACCGTTTCAAACCGGTTTTAACCGGATAAAACCGGAATGAACCGGTTTAAACCGGATAAAACCGGATTGAACCGGTTTAAACTGGTTTCAACCAGATAGAACCAGATAGAACCGGTTTAAACTGGATAAAACCGGATTGAACCGGCTTAAACCGGTTTAAACCGGATCGAACCGAATCCGGTTTAAACCGGATAAAACCGGATTGAACCGGTTCAAACTGGTTTAAACCGGATAAAACCAGATAAAACCGTTTTAAAGCGGTTTAAACTGGATAAAACCAGATTGAACCGGTTTAAGCTGATTAAAACCGGATTGAACTGGTTTAAACTGGTCTAAACCGGATAAAACCGGTTTAAACCGGATAAAACCGGATTGAAGCGGTTTAAACCGGTTAAAACCGGATAAAATCAGATTGAAACGGTTTAAACCGGATTGATCCGGCTTAAACCGGATAAAACCGGAATGAACTGGTTGAAACCGGTTTAAACCGGAAAAAACGGACTGAACCGGTTTAAAATGGATAAAACCGGATAGAACCGGTTTAATCCGGTTTAAACCAGATAAAAACCGATTGAACCGGTTTAAACCAGTTTAAAGCCGATGAAACCGGATTGTACCGGATTAAACCAGTTTATACTGGATAAACCGGATTGAATCGGTTAAAACCGGTTTAAACTGGATAAAACCAGATTGAACCGGTTTAAAACGGTTTCAACTGGATAGAACCGGATAGAACCGGTTTAAACCGGATAAAAACGGATTGAAGCGGTTTAAACCGGTTCAAACCGGATAAAACCAGATTGAAACGGTTTAAACCGGATAAAACCGGAATGAACTGGTTTAAACCTGATAAACCGTAAAAAACGGATTGAACCGGTTTAAACTGGATAAAACCGATTGATCCGGTTTAAACCGGTTTAAACCTGATAAAACCAGATTGTACCGGTTTAAACCGGATAAAAACGGATAGAACCGGTTTAAACCGGTTTAAACCAGATTGAACCGGATAGAACCGGTTTAAACCGTTTAAAACCGGATTGAACTGGTTTAAACCGGTTTAAACCGGTTCAAACCGGAGGAAACCGGAATGAACCGGTTTAAACTGGATAAAAGCGGATTGAACCGGTTAAAGCCGGTTAAAACCGGAGAAAACCAGGTGGAACCGGCTTAAACCGGTTTAAACCGGAGAAAACCGGATTGAACCGGTTGTAACCGGTTTAAACCGGATATAAACCGATTGAAGCAGTTTAAACCGGTTTAAAACTGATAAAACCAGAATGAACCGGCCTAAACCGGTTTAAACCGGATAAAACCGGATTGAACCGGTTCAAACTGGTTTAAACCGGATTGAACCAGCTTAAACCGGTTTAAACAGAATTAAAGCGGTTTAATCCGGATAAGACCGGATTGAACTGGCTTAAACCGGTTTAAACCGGATAAAACCGGATTGAACCGGTTCAAACCGGTTTAAACCGGATAAAACCGGAATGAACTGGTTTAAACCGGTTTAAAACAGATAGAAGTGGAGAGAAACGGTTTAAACCGGATAAAACCGGATTGAACCGGTGTAAACCGGTTGAAACCGATAAAAACGGATTGAAAGGGTTTAAACCGGTTTAAACTGGATAAAACTGGAATGAACCGGCTTAAACAGGCCTAAACCGGATAAAACCCGATTGAACAGGCTTAAACTGGTATAAAGAGCATAGAACCGGTTTCAACCGGATAAAACCGGATTGAACCGGTTTAAATCGGTTTAAACCGGACAAAACCGGATTGAAACGGATTAAACCAGTTTATACTGGATAAACCAGATTGAATCGGTTAAAACCGGTTTAAACCGGATAAAACAAGATTGAACCGGTTTAAACCGGATCAAACCGGATTGAACCGGATTAAACCGGTTTCAACCGGATAGAACCGGATAGAACCGGTTTAAACCGGATAAAACCCGATTGAAGCGGCTTAAACCGGTTCAAACTGGATAAAACCAGATTGAAACGGTTTAAACCGGATTGAACCGGCTTAAACCGGATAAAACGGGAATGAACTGGTTTAAACCGGATTAAACTGGAAAAAACGGATTGAACCGGTTTAAACTGGATAAAACCGGATTGAACCGGCTTAAACCTGTTTAAACTGGAGAGAGCCGGTTTAAACCGGTATCCGGTTTAAAGCGGATAAAACCGGCATGAACCGGCTCAAACCGATTTAAACCGGATAGAACCGGAATGAACTGGTCTAAACCAGATAAAACCGGTTTAAACCAGATAAAACCGGATTGAACCGGTTCAAAACGGTTTCAACCGGATAGAACCGGAATGAACTGGTCTAAACCGGATAAAACCGGTTTAAACCAGATAAAACCAGATTGAACCAGTTCAAACCGGTTTAAACCGGATAAAACCGGAATGAACTGGTTTAAACCGGATAGAACCGGTTGAAACCGGTTGAAACCGGATATAAACGGATTGAAGCATTTTAAACTGGTTTAAAACTGATAAAACCGGAATGAACCGGCCTAAACCGGTTTAAACCGGATACGACCGGTTTAAACTGGATAAAACCGGATTGAACTGGCTGAAACGGGTTTAAACCGGATAGAACCGGTTTAAACAGGATAAAACCGATTGAACCGGTTTAAACAGGTTTAAACCGGATAAAACCGGATTGAACCGGTTTTAACTGGATAAAACCGGATTGAACTGGATTAAACCGGTTTCAACTGGATAGAACCGGATAGAACCGGTTTAAACTGGATAAAACCGGATTGAACCAGCTTAAACAGGTTTAAACCGGATAAAACCGGATTGAACCGGTTCAAACCGGTTTAAACCGGATAAAACCAGAGTGAACTGGTTTAAACCGGATAAAACCGGATTGAACCGGTTTAAACCGGATAAAACCGGAATGAACTGGTTTAAACAGGATAAAACCGGACTGAACCAGTTTAAACCGGAAAAAACAGGATTGAAGCATTTCAAACCGGTTTTAACCGGATAAAACCGGAATGAAACGGTTTAAACCGGATAAAACCGGATTGAAACGGTTTCAACCGGATAAAACCGGATTGAACCGGTTTAAACCGGATAAAACCGGATTGAACCGGTATAAACTGGTTTCAACCGGATAGAACCGGATAGAACCGGTTTAAACTGGATAAAACCGGATTGAACCGGCTTAAACCGGTTTAAACCGGATAAAACCGGATTGAACCGGTTCAAACCGGTTTAAACCGGATAAAACCGGAATGAACTGGTTTAAACCGGTTTAAAACGGATAGAAGTGGAGAGAAACGGTTTTAACCGGATAAAACCGGATTGAACCGGTGTAAACCGGTTGAAACCGGATAAAAACGGATTGAAAGGGTTTAAACCGGTTTAAACGGGATAAAACTGGAATGAACCGGCTTAAACAGGTCTAAACCGGATAAAACCCGATTGAACAGGCTTAAACTGGTATAAACAGCATAGAACCAGTTTCAACCGGATAAAACCGGATTGAACCGGATTAAACCGGTTGAAACCGGATAAAACCAGACTGAACCGGTTTAAACTGGATAAAACCGGATTGAACCGGTTTGAACTGGTCTAAACCAGATAAAACCGGATTGAACTGGTTTCAACCGTTTTAAACCGGATAAAACAAGATTGAACCGGTTTAAACCGGATAAAACCGGATTGAACCGGTTTAAACCGGATAAAACTGGATTGAACCGGTTTAAACTGGTTTCAACCGGATAGAACCGGATAGAACCGGTTTAAACTGGATAAAACCGGATTGAACCGGCTTAAACCGGTTTAAACCGGATAAAACCAGATTGAACCGGTTTAAACTGGATAAAACCGGATTGAGCCGGCTTAAACAGGTTTAAACCGGATAAAACCGGATTGAACCGGTTCAAACAGGTTTAAACTGGATAAAACCGGATTGAACCGGTTTAAACTGGTTTCAACCGGGTAGAACCGGATAGAACCGGTTTAAACTGGATAAAACCGGAATGAACCGACTTAAACAGGTCTAAACCGGATAAAACCCGATTGAACAGGCTTAAACTGGTATAAACAGCATAGAACCGGTTTAAACCGGATAAAACCGGATTGAACCGTTTTAAACCGGTTTAAACCGGATAAAACCAGACTGAACCGGTTTAAACCGGATAAAATCGGATTGAACCGGTTTAAACCAGTTTCAACTGTATAGGACCGGATAGAAGCAGTTTAAACCGGATAAAACAGGATTGAACTGGTTTAAACCGGATAAAACCGGATTGAACCGGTTTAAACTGGTTTCAACCGGATAGAACCGGATAGAACCGGTTTAAACTGGATAAAACTGGATTGAACTGGCTTAAACCGGTTTAAACCGGATTAAACCGGATTGAACCGGTTCAAACTGGTTTAAACCGCTTAAAATCAGATTGAACCGGTTTAAACCGGATAAAACCGGATTGAACCGGCTTAAACTGGTTTAAACCGGATAGAACCGGATAGAACCGGTTTAAACTGGATAAAACCGGATTGAACCGGATAAAACAGGATTGAAGCGGTTTAAAACGGTTAAAACCGGATAAAATCAGATTGAAACGGTTTAAACCGGATTGATCCGGCTTAAACCGGATAAAACCGGATTGATCCGGCTTAAACCGGATAAAACCGGAATGAACTGGTTTAAACTGGTTCAAACCGGAAAAAACGGATTGAACCGGTTTAAAATGGATAAAACCGGATAGAACCGGTTTATTCCAGTTTAAACCAGATAAAAACCGATTGAACCGGTTTAAACCGGTTTAAAGCGGATAAAACCGGATTGAACCGGATTAAACCAGTTTATACTGGATAAACTGTATTGAATCGGTTAAAACCGGTTTAAACTGGATAAAACCAGATTGAACCGGTTTAAACCGGTTTCAACCGGATAGAACCGGATAGAACCGGTTTAAACTGGATAAAAATGGATTGAAGCGGTTTAAACCGGTTCAAACCGGATAAAACCAGATTGAAACGGTTTAAACCGGATTGAACCGGTTTAAACCGGATAAAACCGGAATGAACTGGTTTAAACCGGTTTAAACTGGAAAAAACGGATTGAACCGGTTTAAACTGGATAAAACCGATTGAACCGGTTGAAACTGGTTTCAACCGGAAAGAACCGGATAGAACCGGTTTAAACCGGATAAAAACGGATTGAAGCGGTTTAAACCGGATAAAACCAGATTGAAACGGTTTAAACCGGATTGAACCGGTTTAAACCGGATAAAACCGGAATGAACTGGTTTAAACCGGTTTAAACTGGAAAAAACGGATTGAACCGGTTTAAACTGGATAAAACCGATTGAACAGGTTTAAACCAGTTTAAACCGGATAAAACCAGATTGTACCGGTTTAAACCGGATAAAAACGGATAGAACCGGTTTAAACCGGTTTAAACCAGATTGAATTGGATTGAACCGGTTTAAACCGGTTTCAACCGGATAGAACCAGATAGAACCGGTTTAAACTGGATAAAAGCGGATTGAACCGGTTAAAGCCGGTTAAAACCGGAGAAAACCGGGTGGAACCGGCTTAAACCGGTTTAAACCAGAGAAAACCGGATTGAACCGGTTGTAACCAGTTTAAACCGAATATAAACGGATTGAAGCAGTTTAAACCGGTTTAAATCTGATAAAACCGGAATGAACCGGCCTAAACCTGTTTAAACCCGATAGGACCGGTTTACACCGGATAAAACCGGATTGAACTGGATTAAACTGGTTTAAACCGGATAGAACTGGTTTAAACTGTATAAAACCGATTGAACCGGTTTAAACCGGTGTAAACCGGATAAAACCAGATTGAACCGGTTTTAACCTGAGAAAACCGGATTGAACTGGTTTAAACCGGTTTCAACCAGATAGAACCGGATAGAACCGGTTTAAACTGGATAAAACCGGATTGAACCAGCTTAAACCGGTTTAAACCGGATAAAACCGGATTGAACAGGTTCAAACCAGTTTAAACCGGATAAAACCGGAATGAAGTGGTTTAAACCGGATAAAATCGGACTGAACCAGTTTAAACCAGATAAAACCGGATCGAACCGTTTCAAACCGGTTTTAAACGGATAAAACCGGAATGAACCGGTTTAAACCGGATAAAACCGGATTGAACCGGTTTAAACCGGATAAAACCGGAATGAACTGGTTTAAACCGGTTTAAACTGGAAAAAACGGATAGAACCGGTTTAAACCGGTTAAAACCATATTGAATCGGATAGAACCGGTTTAAACCGTTTAAAACCGGATTGAACCGGTTTAAACCGGTTTAAACCGGTTCAAACCGGATGAAATCGGAATGAACCGGTTTAAACCGTATAAAACCGGATTGAACCGGTTTAAACCGCTTTCAACCAGATAGAATCAGATAGAACCGGTTTAAACTGGATAAAAGCGGATTGAACCGGTTAAAGCCGGTTAAAACCGGAGAAAACCGGGTGGAACCGGCTTAAACCGGTTTAAACCGGAGAAAACCGGATTGAACCGGTTGTAACTGGTTTAATCCGAATATAAACGGATTGAAGCAGTTTAAACCGGTTTAAAACTGATAAAACCAGAATGAACCAGCCTAAACCTGTTTAAACCCGATAGGACCGGTTTAAACCGGATAAAACCGGATTGAACTGGATTAAACTGGTTTAAACCGGATAGAACTGGTTTAAACTGGATAAAACCGATTGAACCGGTTTAAAGCGGTTTAAACCGGATAAAACCAGATTGAACCGGTTTTAACCTGAGAAAACCGGATTGAACTGGTTTAAACCGGTTTCAACCAGATAGAACCGGATAGAACCGGTTTAAACTGGATAAAACCGGATTGAACCAGCTTAAACCGGTTTAAACAGGATTAAACCGGTTTAAACCGGATAAAACCGGATTGAACCGGCTTAAACCGGTTTAAACCGGATAAAACCGGATTGAACCGGTTCAAACTGGTTTAAACCGGATAAAACCGGAATGAACTGGTTTAAACCGGTTTAAAACGGATAGAAGTGGAGAGAAACGGTTTTAACCGGATAAAACCGGATTGAACCGGTGTAAACCGGTTGAAACCGGATAAAAACGGATTGAAAGGGTTTAAACCGGTTTAAACGGGATAAAACTGGAATGAACCGGCTTAAACAGGTCTAAACCGGATAAAACCCGATTGAACAGGCTTAAACTGGTATAAACAGCATAGAACCAGTTTCAACCGGATAAAACCGGATTGAACCGGATTAAACCGGTTGAAACCGGATAAAACAAGATTGAACCGGTTTAAACCGGATAAAACCGGATTGAACCAGCTTAAACCGGTTTAAACCGGATAAAACTGGATTGAACCGGTTTAAACTGGTTTCAACCGGATAGAACCGGATAGAACCGGTTTAAACTGGATAAAACCGGATTGAACCGGCTTAAACCGGTTTAAACCGGATAAAACCAGATTGAACCGGTTTAAACTGGATAAAACCGGATTGAGCCGGCTTAAACAGGTTTAAACCGGATAAAACCGGATTGAACCGGTTCAAACAGGTTTAAACTGGATAAAACCGGATTGAACCGGTTTAAACTGGTTTCAACCGGGTAGAACCGGTTTAATCCGGTTTAAACCAGATAAAAACCGATTGAACTGGTTTAAACCGGTTTAAAGCGGATAAAACCGGATTGAACTGGTATAAACCGGTTTAAACTGGAGAAAAACGGATTGAAGAGGTTTAAACCGGATAAAACCGAATTGAACCGGTGTAAACCGGTTGAAACCGATAAAAACGGATTGAAAGGGTTTAAACCGGTTTAAACTGGATAAAACTGGAATGAACCGGCTTAAACAGGCCTAAACCGGATAAAACCCGATTGAACAGGCTTAAACTGGTATAAAGAGCATAGAACCGGTTTCAACCGGATAAAACCGGATTGAACCGGTTTAAATCGGTTTAAACCGGACAAAACCGGATTGAAACGGATTAAACCAGTTTATACTGGATAAACCAGATTGAATCGGTTAAAACCGGTTTAAACCGGATAAAACAAGATTGAACCGGTTTAAACCGGATCAAACCGGATTGAACCGGATTAAACCGGTTTCAACCGGATAGAACCGGATAGAACCGGTTTAAACCGGATAAAACCCGATTGAAGCGGCTTAAACCGGTTCAAACTGGATAAAACCAGATTGAAACGGTTTAAACCGGATTGAACCGGCTTAAACCGGATGAAACGGGAATGAACTGGTTTAAACCGGATTAAACTGGAAAAAACGGATTGAACCGGTTTAAACTGGATAAAACCGGATTGAACCGGCTTAAACCTGTTTAAACTGGAGAGAGCCGGTTTAAACCGGTATCCGGTTTAAAGCGGATAAAACCGGCATGAACCGGCTCAAACCGATTTAAACCGGATAGAACCGGAATGAACTGGTCTAAACCAGATAAAACCGGTTTAAACCAGATAAAACCGGATTGAACCGGTTCAAAACGGTTTCAACCGGATAGAACCGGAATGAACTGGTCTAAACCGGATAAAACCGGTTTAAACCAGATAAAACCAGATTGAACCAGTTCAAACCGGTTTAAACCGGATAAAACCGGAATGAACTGGTTTAAACCGGATAGAACCGGTTGAAACCGGTTGAAACCGGATATAAACGGATTGAAGCATTTTAAACTGGTTTAAAACTGATAAAACCGGAATGAACCGGCCTAAACCGGTTTAAACCGGATACGACCGGTTTAAACTGGATAAAACCGGATTGAACTGGCTGAAACGGGTTTAAACCGGATAGAACCGGTTTAAACAGGATAAAACCGATTGAACCGGTTTAAACAGGTTTAAACCGGATAAAACCGGATTGAACCGGTTTTAACTGGATAAAACCGGATTGAACTGGTTTAAACCGGTTTCAACTGGATAGAACCGGATAGAACCGGTTTAAACTGGATAAAACCGGATTGAACCAGCTTAAACAGGTTTAAACCGGATAAAACCGGATTGAACCGGTTCAAACCGGTTTAAACCGGATAAAACCAGAGTGAACTGGTTTAAACCGGATAAAACCGGATTGAACCGGTTTAAACCGGATAAAACCGGAATGAACTGGTTTAAACAGGATAAAACCGGACTGAACCAGTTTAAACCGGAAAAAACAGGATTGAAGCATTTCAAACCGGTTTTAACCGGATAAAACCGGAATGAAACGGTTTAAACCGGATAAAACCGGATTGAAACGGTTTCAACCGGATAAAACCGGATTGAACCGGTTTAAACCGGATAAAACCGGATTGAACCGGTATAAACTGGTTTCAACCGGATAGAACCGGATAGAACCGGTTTAAACTGGATAAAACCGGATTGAACCGGCTTAAACCGGTTTAAACCGGATAAAACCGGATTGAACCGGTTCAAACTGGTTTAAACCGGATAAAACCGGAATGAACTGGTTTAAACCGGTTTAAAACGGATAGAAGTGGAGAGAAACGGTTTTAACCGGATAAAACCGGATTGAACCGGTGTAAACCGGTTGAAACCGGATAAAAACGGATTGAAAGGGTTTAAACCGGTTTAAACGGGATAAAACTGGAATGAACCGGCTTAAACAGGTCTAAACCGGATAAAACCCGATTGAACAGGCTTAAACTGGTATAAACAGCATAGAACCAGTTTCAACCGGATAAAACCGGATTGAACCGGATTAAACCGGTTGAAACCGGATAAAACCAGACTGAACCGGTTTAAACTGGATAAAACCGGATTGAACCGGTTTGAACTGGTCTAAACCAGATAAAACCGGATTGAACTGGTTTCAACCGTTTTAAACCGGATAAAACAAGATTGAACCGGTTTAAACCGGATAAAACCGGATTGAACCGGTTTAAACCGGATAAAACTGGATTGAACCGGTTTAAACTGGTTTCAACCGGATAGAACCGGTTTAAACTGGATAAAACCGGATTGAACCGGCTTAAACCGGTTTAAACCGGATAAAACCAGATTGAACCGGTTTAAACTGGATAAAACCGGATTGAGCCGGCTTAAACAGGTTTAAACCGGATAAAACCGGATTGAACCGGTTCAAACAGGTTTAAACTGGATAAAACCGGATTGAACCGGTTTAAACTGGTTTCAACCGGGTAGAACCGGATAGAACCGGTTTAAACTGGATAAAACCGGAATGAACCGACTTAAACAGGTCTAAACCGGATAAAACCCGATTGAACAGGCTTAAACTGGTATAAACAGCATAGAACCGGTTTAAACCGGATAAAACCGGATTGAACCGTTTTAAACCGGTTTAAACCGGATAAAACCAGACTGAACCGGTTTAAACCGGATAAAATCGGATTGAACCGGTTTAAACCAGTTTCAACTGTATAGGACCGGATAGAAGCAGTTTAAACCGGATAAAACAGGATTGAACTGGTTTAAACCGGATAAAACCGGATTGAACCGGTTTAAACTGGTTTCAACCGGATAGAACCGGATAGAACCGGTTTAAACTGGATAAAACTGGATTGAACTGGCTTAAACCGGTTTAAACCGGATTAAACCGGATTGAACCGGTTCAAACTGGTTTAAACCGCTTAAAATCAGATTGAACCGGTTTAAACCGGATAAAACCGGATTGAACCGGCTTAAACTGGTTTAAACCGGATAGAACCGGATAGAACCGGTTTAAACTGGATAAAACCGGATTGAACCGGATAAAACAGGATTGAAGCGGTTTAAAACGGTTAAAACCGGATAAAATCAGATTGAAACGGTTTAAACCGGATTGATCCGGCTTAAACCGGATAAAACCGGATTGATCCGGCTTAAACCGGATAAAACCGGAATGAACTGGTTTAAACTGGTTCAAACCGGAAAAAACGGATTGAACCGGTTTAAAATGGATAAAACCGGATAGAACCGGTTTATTCCAGTTTAAACCAGATAAAAACCGATTGAACCGGTTTAAACCGGTTTAAAGCGGATAAAACCGGATTGAACCGGATTAAACCAGTTTATACTGGATAAACTGTATTGAATCGGTTAAAACCGGTTTAAACTGGATAAAACCAGATTGAACCGGTTTAAACCGGTTTCAACCGGATAGAACCGGATAGAACCGGTTTAAACTGGATAAAAATGGATTGAAGCGGTTTAAACCGGTTCAAACCGGATAAAACCAGATTGAAACGGTTTAAACCGGATTGAACCGGTTTAAACCGGATAAAACCGGAATGAACTGGTTTAAACCGGTTTAAACTGGAAAAAACGGATTGAACCGGTTTAAACTGGATAAAACCGATTGAACCGGTTGAAACTGGTTTCAACCGGAAAGAACCGGATAGAACCGGTTTAAACCGGATAAAAACGGATTGAAGCGGTTTAAACCGGATAAAACCAGATTGAAACGGTTTAAACCGGATTGAACCGGTTTAAACCGGATAAAACCGGAATGAACTGGTTTAAACCGGTTTAAACTGGAAAAAACGGATTGAACCGGTTTAAACTGGATAAAACCGATTGAACAGGTTTAAACCAGTTTAAACCGGATAAAACCAGATTGTACCGGTTTAAACCGGATAAAAACGGATAGAACCGGTTTAAACCGGTTTAAACCAGATTGAATTGGATTGAACCGGTTTAAACCGGTTTCAACCGGATAGAACCAGATAGAACCGGTTTAAACTGGATAAAAGCGGATTGAACCGGTTAAAGCCGGTTAAAACCGGAGAAAACCGGGTGGAACCGGCTTAAACCGGTTTAAACCGGAGAAAACCGGATTGAACCGGTTGTAACCAGTTTAAACCGAATATAAACGGATTGAAGCAGTTTAAACCGGTTTAAATCTGATAAAACCGGAATGAACCGGCCTAAACCTGTTTAAACCCGATAGGACCGGTTTACACCGGATAAAACCGGATTGAACTGGATTAAACTGGTTTAAACCGGATAGAACTGGTTTAAACTGTATAAAACCGATTGAACCGGTTTAAACCGGTGTAAACCGGATAAAACCAGATTGAACCGGTTTTAACCTGAGAAAACCGGATTGAACTGGTTTAAACCGGTTTCAACCAGATAGAACCGGATAGAACCGGTTTAAACTGGATAAAACCGGATTGAACCAGCTTAAACCGGTTTAAACCGGATAAAACCGGATTGAACAGGTTCAAACCAGTTTAAACCGGATAAAACCGGAATGAAGTGGTTTAAACCGGATAAAATCGGACTGAACCAGTTTAAACCAGATAAAACCGGATCGAACCGTTTCAAACCGGTTTTAAACGGATAAAACCGGAATGAACCGGTTTAAACCGGATAAAACCGGATTGAACCGGTTTAAACCGGATAAAACCGGAATGAACTGGTTTAAACCGGTTTAAACTGGAAAAAACGGATAGAACCGGTTTAAACCGGTTAAAACCATATTGAATCGGATAGAACCGGTTTAAACCGTTTAAAACCGGATTGAACCGGTTTAAACCGGTTTAAACCGGTTCAAACCGGATGAAATCGGAATGAACCGGTTTAAACCGTATAAAACCGGATTGAACCGGTTTAAACCGCTTTCAACCAGATAGAATCAGATAGAACGGGTTTAAACTGGATAAAAGCGGATTGAACCGGTTAAAGCCGGTTAAAACCGGAGAAAACCGGGTGGAACCGGCTTAAACCGGTTTAAACCGGAGAAAACCGGATTGAACCGGTTGTAACTGGTTTAATCCGAATATAAACGGATTGAAGCAGTTTAAACCGGTTTAAAACTGATAAAACCAGAATGAACCAGCCTAAACCTGTTTAAACCCGATAGGACCGGTTTAAACCGGATAAAACCGGATTGAACTGGATTAAACTGGTTTAAACCGGATAGAACTGGTTTAAACTGGATAAAACCGATTGAACCGGTTTAAAGCGGTTTAAACCGGATAAAACCAGATTGAACCGGTTTTAACCTGAGAAAACCGGATTGAACTGGTTTAAACCGGTTTCAACCAGATAGAACCGGATAGAACCGGTTTAAACTGGATAAAACCGGATTGAACCAGCTTAAACCGGTTTAAACAGGATTAAACCGGTTTAAACCGGATAAAACCGGATTGAACCGGCTTAAACCGGTTTAAACCGGATAAAACCGGATTGAACCGGTTCAAACTGGTTTAAACCGGATAAAACCGGAATGAACTGGTTTAAACCGGTTTAAAACGGATAGAAGTGGAGAGAAACGGTTTTAACCGGATAAAACCGGATTGAACCGGTGTAAACCGGTTGAAACCGGATAAAAACGGATTGAAAGGGTTTAAACCGGTTTAAACGGGATAAAACTGGAATGAACCGGCTTAAACAGGTCTAAACCGGATAAAACCCGATTGAACAGGCTTAAACTGGTATAAACAGCATAGAACCAGTTTCAACCGGATAAAACCGGATTGAACCGGATTAAACCGGTTGAAACCGGATAAAACAAGATTGAACCGGTTTAAACCGGATAAAACCGGATTGAACCAGCTTAAACCGGTTTAAACCGGATAAAACTGGATTGAACCGGTTTAAACTGGTTTCAACCGGATAGAACCGGATAGAACCGGTTTAAACTGGATAAAACCGGATTGAACCGGCTTAAACCGGTTTAAACCGGATAAAACCAGATTGAACCGGTTTAAACTGGATAAAACCGGATTGAGCCGGCTTAAACAGGTTTAAACCGGATAAAACCGGATTGAACCGGTTCAAACAGGTTTAAACTGGATAAAACCGGATTGAACCGGTTTAAACTGGTTTCAACCGGGTAGAACCGGTTTAATCCGGTTTAAACCAGATAAAAACCGATTGAACTGGTTTAAACCGGTTTAAAGCGGATAAAACCGGATTGAACTGGTATAAACCGGTTTAAACTGGAGAAAAACGGATTGAAGAGGTTTAAACCGGATAAAACCGAATTGAACCGGTTTAAACCGGTTTAAACCGGATAAAACCGGATTGAACCGGTTCAAACCGGTTGAAAACGGATAAAACCAAATTGAACCAGTTTAAACCGGATAAAATCAGATTGAACTGGTTTAAAACGTATAAAACCGGACTGAACCAGTTTAAACCCTTTTAAACCAGATGGAAACGAATAGAACCAGTTTAAACCGGATAAAACCGGATTGAACCGGCTTAAACCGGTTTAAACCAGATAAAACCGGATTGAACCGGCTTAAACCGGTTTAAACCGGATAAAACCGGAATGAACTGTTTTAAACCGGTTGAAAACGGATAGAACCAGTTTAAACCGGATAAAACCGGATTGAACCGGCTTAAACCGGTTTAAACCGGATAAAACCTGATTGAACCGGTTTAAACCGGATAAAACCGGATTGAACCGGCTTAAACCGGTTTAAAACGGATAGAACCGGATAGAAACGGTATAAACCGGATAAAACCGGATTGAACCGCTGTAAACCGGTTGAAACCGGATAAAAACGGATTGAAAGGGTTTAAACCGGTTTAAACAGGATAAAACCAGATTGAACTGGTTTAATCCAGTTAAAACAGGATAGAACAGGACAGAAACAGTTTAATCCGATTTAAAAAGGATAGAACCGGATAGAACCGGTCTAAACGAGATAAAACCGGATTGAACCGGTTTAAACCGGTTTAAACCGGATAAAACCGGATTGAACCGGTTCAAACTGGTTTAAACTGGATAAAACCGGATTAAACCGTTTTAAAGCGGTTTAAATCGGATAAAACCAGATTGAACCAGTTTTAGCCGATTAAAACCGGATTGAACTGGTTTAAACCGGTCTAAACTGGATAAAACCGGTTTCAACAGGATAAAACCAGATTGAACCGGTTTAAACCCGATAAAACCGGAGTGAACTGGTTTAAACCGTATAAAAACGGATCGAACCGGTTTAAACCGGATAAAACCGGATTGAACCATTTCAAACCGGTTTTAAAGGGATAAAACCGGAATGAAACGTTTCAAATCGGTTTTAACCGGATAAAACCGGAATGAACCGGTTTAAACCGGATAAAATCGGATTGAACCGGTTTAAACCGGTTTTAACCGGATAGAACTGGATAGAACTGGTTTAAACCGGATAAAACCGGATTGAAGCGGTTTAAACCGGTTTAAACCGGATAAAATCAGATTGAAACGGTTTAAACCGGATTGATCCGGCTTAAACCGGATAAAACCGGAATGAACTGGTTGAAACCGGTTTAAACCGGAAAAAACGGATTGAACCGGTTTAAACCGGTTTCAACCGGATAGAACCAGATAGAACCGGTTTAAACTGGATAGAAGCGGATTGAACCGGTTAAAGCCGGTTAAAACCGGAGAAAACCGGGTGGAACCGGCTTAAACCAGTTTAAACCGGAGAAAACCGGATTGAACCGGTTGTAACCGGTTTAAACCGAATATAAACGGATTGAAGCAGTTTAAACCGGTTTAAAACTGATAAAACCGGAATGAACCGGCCTAAACCTGTTTAAACCCGATAGGACCGGTTTAAACCGGATAAAACCGGATTGAACTGGATTAAACTGGTTTAAACCGGATAGAACTGCTTTAAACTGGATAAAATCGATTGAACTAGTTTAAACCGGTTTAAACCGGATAAAACCAGATTGAACCGGTTTTAACCTGAGAAAACCGGATTGAACTGGTTTAAACTGGTTTCAACCAGATAGAACCGGATAGAACCGGTTTAAACTGGATAAAACCGGATTGATCCAGCTTAAACTGGTTTAAACCGGATAAAACAGGATTGAACCGGTACAAACCGGTTTAAACCGGATTAAACCGGAGTGAACTGGTTTAAACAGGATAAAACCGGATTGAACCGGTTCAAACCAGTTTAAACCGGATAAAACCGGAATGAACTGGTTTAAACCGGATAAAATCGGACTGAACCAGTTTAAACCGGATAAAACCGGATCGAACCGTTTCAAACCGGTTTTAACCGGATAAAACCGGAATGAACCGGTTTAAACCGGATAAAACCGGATTGAACCGGTTTAAACCGGATAAAACCGGATTGAACCGGTTTAAACTGGTTTCAACCAGATAGAACCAGATAGAACCGGATTAAACTGGATAAAACCGGATTGAACCGGCTTAAACCGGTTTAAACCGGATTGAACCGAATCCGGTTTAAACCGGATAAAACCGGATTGAACCGGTTCAAACTGGTTTAAACCGGATAAAACCAGATAAAACCGTTTTAAAGCGGTTTAAACTGGATAAAACCAGATTGAACCGGTTTAAGCTGATTAAAACCGGATTGAACTGGTTTAAACTGGTCTAAACCGGATAAAACCGGTTTAAACCGGATAAAACCGGATTGAAGCGGTTTAAACCGGTTAAAACCGGATAAAATCAGATTGAAACGGTTTAAACCGGATTGATCCGGCTTAAACCGGATAAAACCGGAATGAACTGGTTGAAACCGGTTTAAACCGGAAAAAACGGACTGAACCGGTTTAAAATGGATAAAACCGGATAGAACCGGTTTAATCCGGTTTAAACCAGATAAAAACCGATTGAACCGGTTTAAACCAGTTTAAAGCGGATGAAACCGGATTGAACCGGATTAAACCAGTTTATACTGGATAAACCGGATTGAATCGGTTAAAACCGGTTTAAACTGGATAAAACCAGATTGAACCGGTTTAAAACGGTTTCAACTGGATAGAACCGGATAGAACCGGTTTAAACCGGATAAAAACGGATTGAAGCGGTTTAAACCGGTTCAAACCGGATAAAACCAGATTGAAACGGTTTAAACCGGATAAAACCGGAATGAACTGGTTTAAACCTGATAAACCGTAAAAAACGGATTGAACCGGTTTAAACTGGATAAAACCGATTGATCCGGTTTAAACCGGTTTAAACCTGATAAAACCAGATTGTACCGGTTTAAACCGGATAAAAACGGATAGAACCAGTTTAAACCGGTTTAAACCAGATTGAACCGGATAGAACCGGTTTAAACCGTTTAAAACCGGATTGAACTGGTTTAAACCGGTTTAAACCGGTTCAAACCGGAGGAAACCGGAATGAACCGGTTTAAACTGGATAAAAGCGGATTGAACCGGTTAAAGCCGGTTAAAACCGGAGAAAACCGGGTGGAACCGGCTTAAACCGGTTTAAACCGGAGAAAACCGGATTGAACCGGTTGTAACCGGTTTAAACCGGATATAAACCGATTGAAGCAGTTTAAACCGGTTTAAAACTGATAAAACCAGAATGAACCGGCCTAAACCGGTTTAAACCGGATAAAACCGGATTGAACCGGTTCAAACTGGTTTAAACCGGATTGAACCAGCTTAAACCGGTTTAAACAGAATTAAAGCGGTTTAATCCGGATAAGACCGGATTGAACTGGCTTAAACCGGTTTAAACCGGATAAAACCGGATTGAACCGGTTGAAACCGGTTTAAACCGGATAAAACCGGAATGAACTGGTTTAAACCGGTTTAAAACAGATAGAAGTGGAGAGAAACGGTTTAAACCGGATAAAACCGGATTGAACCGGTGTAAACCGGTTGAAACCGGATAAAAACGGATTGAAAGGGTTTAAACCGGTTTAAACTGGATAAAACTGGAATGAACCGGCTTAAACAGGCCTAAACCGGATAAAACCCGATTGAACAGGCTTAAACTGGTATAAAGAGCATAGAACCGGTTTCAACCGGATAAAACCGGATTGAACCGGTTCAAACTGGTTTAAACTGGATAAAACCAGATAAAACCGTTTTAAAGCGGTTTAAACTGGATAAAACCAGATTGAACCGGTTTAAGCTGATTAAAACCGGATTGAACTGGTTTAAACTGGTCTAAACCAGATAAAACCGGTTTAAACCGGATAAAACCGGATTGAAGCGGTTTAAACCGGTTAAAACCGGATAAAATCAGATTGAAACGGTTTAAACCGGATTGATCCGGCTTAAACCGGATAAAACCGGAATGAACTGGTTGAAACCGGTTTAAACCGGAAAAAACGGACTGAACCGGTTTAAAATGGATAAAACCGGATAGAACCGGTTTAATCCGGTTTAAACCAGATAAAAACCGATTGAACCGGTTTAAACCAGTTTAAAGCGGATGAAACCGGATTGAACCGGATTAAACCAGTTTATACTGGATAAACCGGATTGAATCGGTTAAAACCGGTTTAAACTGGATAAAACCAGATTGAACCGGTTTAAAACGGTTTCAACTGGATAGAACCGGATAGAACCAGTTTAAACTGGATAAAAACGGATTGAAGCGGTTTAAACCGGTTCAAACCGGATAAAACCAGATTGAAACGGTTTAAACCGGATAAAACCGGAATGAACTGGTTTAAACCTGATAAACCGTAAAAAACGGATTGAACCGGTTTAAACTGGATAAAACCGATTGATCCGGTTTAAACCGGTTTAAACCTGATAAAACCAGATTGTACCGGTTTAAACCGGATAAAAACGGATAGAACCGGTTTAAACCGGTTTAAACCAGATTGAACCGGATAGAACCGGTTTAAACCGTTTAAAACCGGATTGAACTGGTTTAAACCGGTTTAAACCGGTTCAAACCGGAGGAAACCGGAATGAACCGGTTTAAACTGGATAAAAGCGGATTGAACCAGCTTAAACCGGTTTAAACAGAATTAAAGCGGTTTAATCCGGATAAGACCGGATTGAACTGGCTTAAACCGGTTTAAACCGGATAAAACCGGATTGAACCGGTTGAAACCGGTTTAAACCGGATAAAACCGGAATGAACTGGTTTAAACCGGTTTAAAACAGATAGAAGTGGAGAGAAACGGTTTAAACCGGATAAAACCGGATTGAACCGGTGTAAACCGGTTGAAACCGGATAAAAACGGATTGAAAGGGTTTAAACCGGTTTAAACTGGATAAAACTGGAATGAACCGGCTTAAACAGGCCTAAACAGGATAAAACCCGATTGAACAGGCTTAAACTGGTATAAAGAGCATAGAACCGGTTTCAACCGGATAAAACCGGATTGAACCGGTTTAAATCGGTTTAAACCGGACAAAACCGGATTGAAACGGATTAAACCAGTTTATACTGGATAAACCAGATTGAATCGGTTAAAACCGGTTTAAACCGGATAAAACAAGATTGAACCGGTTTAAACCGGATCAAACCGGATTGAACCGGATTAAACCGGTTTCAACCGGATAGAACCGGATAGAACCGGTTTAAACCGGATAAAACCCGATTGAAGCGGCTTAAACCGGTTCAAACCGGATAAAACCAGATTGAAACGGTTTAAACCGGATTGAACCGGCTTAAACCGGATAAAACGGGAATGAACTGGTTTAAACCGGATTAAACTGGAAAAAACGGATTGAACCGGTTTAAACTGGATAAAACCGGATTGAACCGGCTTAAACCTGTTTAAACTGGATAGAGCCGGTTTAAACCGGTATCCGGTTTAAAGCGGATAAAACCGGCATGAACCGGCTCAAACCGATTTAAACCGGATAGAACCGGAATGAACTGGTCTAAACCAGATAAAACCGGTTTAAACCAGATAAAACCGGATTGAACCGGTTCAAAACGGTTTCAACCGGATAGAACCGGAATGAACTGGTCTAAACCGGATAAAACCGGTTTAAACCAGATAAAACCGGATTGAACCGGTTCAAACCGGTTTAAACCGGATAAAACCGGAATGAACTGGTTTAAACCGGATAGAACCGGTTGAAACCGGTTGAAACCGGATATAAACGGATTGAAGCATTTTAAACTGGTTTAAAACTGATAAAACCGGAATGAACCGGCCTAAACCGGTTTAAACCAGATACGACCGGTTTAAACTGGATAAAACCGGATTGAACTGGCTGAAACGGGTTTAAACCGGATAGAACCGGTTTAAACAGGATAAAACCGATTGAACCGGTTTAAACAGGTTTAAACCGGATAAAACCGGATTGAACCGGTTTTAACTGTATAAAACCGGATTGAACTGGTTTAAACCGGTTTCAACTGGATAGAACCGGATAGAACCGGTTTAAACTGGATAAAACCGGATTGAACCAGCTTAAACAGGTTTAAACCGGATAAAACCGGATTGAACCGGTTCAAACCGGTTTAAACCGGATAAAACCAGAGTGAACTGGTTTAAACCGGATAAAACCGGATTGAACCGGTTTAAACCGGATAAAACCGGAATGAACTGGTTTAAACAGGATAAAACCGGACTGAACCAGTTTAAACCGGAAAAAACAGGATTGAAGCATTTCAAACCGGTTTTAACCGGATAAAACCGGAATGAAACGGTTTAAACTGGATAAAACCGGATTGAAACGGTTTCAACCGGATAAAACCGGATTGAACCGGTTTAAACCGGATAAAACCGGATTGAACCGGTATAAACTGGTTTCAACCGGATAGAACCGGATAGAACCGGTTTAAACTGGATAAAACCGGATTGAACCAGCTTAAACCGGTTTAAACAGGATTAAACCGGTTTAAACCGGATAAAACCGGATTGAACCGGCTTAAACCGGTTTAAACCGGATAAAACCGGATTGAACCGGTTCAAACCGGTTTAAACCGGATAAAACCGGAATGAACTGGTTTAAACCGGTTTAAAACGGATAGAAGTGGAGAGAAACGGTTTTAACCGGATAAAACCGGATTGAACCGGTGTAAACCGGTTGAAACCGGATAAAAACGGATTGAAAGGGTTTAAACCGGTTTAAACGGGATAAAACTGGAATGAACCGGCTTAAACAGGTCTAAACCGGATAAAACCCGATTGAACAGGCTTAAACTGGTATAAACAGCATAGAACCAGTTTCAACCGGATAAAACCGGATTGAACCGGATTAAACCGGTTGAAACCGGATAAAACCAGACTGAACCGGTTTAAACTGGATAAAACCGGATTGAACCGGTTTGAACTGGTCTAAACCAGATAAAACCGGATTGAACTGGTTTCAACCGTTTTAAACCGGATAAAACAAGATTGAACCGGTTTAAACCGGATAAAACCGGATTGAACCAGCTTAAACCGGTTTAAACCGGATAAAACTGGATTGAACCGGTTTAAACTGGTTTCAACCGGATAGAACCGGATAGAACCGGTTTAAACTGGATAAAACCGGATTGAACCGGCTTAAACCGGTTTAAACCGGATAAAACCAGATTGAACCGGTTTAAACTGGATAAAACCGGATTGAGCCGGCTTAAACAGGTTTAAACCGGATAAAACCGGATTGAACCGGTTCAAACAGGTTTAAACTGGATAAAACCGGATTGAACCGGTTTAAACTGGTTTCAACCGGGTAGAACCGGTTTAATCCGGTTTAAACCAGATAAAAACCGATTGAACTGGTTTAAACCGGTTTAAAGCGGATAAAACCGGATTGAACTGGTATAAACCGGTTTAAACTGGAGAAAACCGGATTGAAGAGGTTTAAACCGGATAAAACCGAATTGAACCGGTTTAAACCAGTTTAAACCGGATAAAACCGGATTGAACCGGTTCAAACCGGTTGAAAACGGATAAAACCAAATTGAACCAGTTTAAACCGGATAAAATCAGATTGAACTGGTTTAAAACGTATAAAACCGGACTGAACCAGTTTAAACCCTTTTAAACCAGATGGAAACGAATAGAACCAGTTTAAACCGGATAAAACCGGATTGAACCGGCTTAAACCGGTTTAAACCGGATAAAACCGGAATGAACTGTTTTAAACCGCTTGAAAACGGATAGAACCAGTTTAAACCGGATAAAACCGGATTGAACCGGCTTAAACCGGTTTAAACCGGATAAAACCTGATTGAACCGGTTTAAACCGGATAAAACCGGATTGAACCGGCTTAAACCGGTTTAAAACGGATAGAACCGGATAGAAACGGTATAAACCGGATAAAACCGGATTGAACCGCTGTAAACCGGTTGAAACCGGATAAAAACGGATTGAAAGGGTTTAAACCGGTTTAAACAGGATAAAACCAGATTGAACTGGTTTAATCCAGTTAAAACAGGATAGAACAGGACAGAAACAGTTTAATCCGATTTAAAAAGGATAGAACCGGATAGAACCGGTCTAAACGAGATAAAACCGGATTGAACCGGTTTAAACCGGTTTAAACCGGATAAAACCGGATTGAACCGGTTCAAACTGGTTTAAACCGGATAAAACCGGATTAAACCGTTTTAAAGCGGTTTAAATCGGATAAAACCAGATTGAACCAGTTTTAGCCGATTAAAACCGGATTGAACTGGTTTAAACCGGTCTAAACTGGATAAAACCGGTTTCAACAGGATAAAACCAGATTGAACCGGTTTAAACCCGATAAAACCGGAGTGAACTGGTTTAAACCGTATAAAAACGGATCGAACCGGTTTAAACCGGATAAAACCGGATTGAACCGTTTCAAACCGGTTTTAAAGGGATAAAACCGGAATGAAACGTTTCAAATCGGTTTTAACCGGATAAAACCGGAATGAACCGGTTTAAACCGGATAAAATCGGATTGAACCGGTTTAAACCGGTTTTAACCGGATAGAACTGGATAGAACTGGTTTAAACCGGATAAAACCGGATTGAAGCGGTTTAAACCGGTTTAAACCGGATAAAATCAGATTGAAACGGTTTAAACCGGATTGATCCGGCTTAAACCGGATAAAACCGGAATGAACTGGTTGAAACTGGTTTAAACCGGAAAAAACGGATTGAACCGGTTTAAACCGGTTTCAACCGGATAGAACCAGATAGAACCGGTTTAAACTGGATAAAAGCGGATTGAACCGGTTAAAGCCGGTTAAAACCGGAGAAAACCGGGTGGAACCGGCTTAAACCAGTTTAAACCGGAGAAAACCGGATTGAACCGGTTGTAACCGGTTTAAACCGAATATAAACGGATTGAAGCAGTTTAAACCGGTTTAAAACTGATAAAACCGGAATGAACCGGCCTAAACCTGTTTAAACCCGATAGGACCGGTTTAAACCGGATAAAACCGGATTGAACTGGATTAAACTGGTTTAAACCGGATAGAACTGCTTTAAACTGGATAAAATCGATTGAACTAGTTTAAACCGGTTTAAACCGGATAAAACCAGATTGAACCGGTTTTAACCTGAGAAAACCGGATTGAACTGGTTTAAACCGGTTTAAACCAGATAGAACCGGATAGAACCGGTTTAAACTGGATAAAACCGGATTGATCCAGCTTAAACTGGTTTAAACCGGATAAAACCGGATTGAACCGGTACAAACCGGTTTAAACCGGATTAAACCGGAGTGAACTGGTTTAAACCGGATAAAACCGGATTGAACCGGTTCAAACCAGTTTAAACTGGATAAAACCGGAATGAACTGGTTTAAACCGGATAAAATCGGACTGAACCAGTTTAAACCGGATAAAACCGGATCGAACCGTTTCAAACCGGTTTTAACCGGATAAAACCGGAATGAACCGGTTTAAACCGGATAAAACCGGATTGAACCGGTTTAAACTGGTTTCAACCAGATAGAACCAGATAGAACCGGTTTAAACTGGATAAAACCGGATTGAACCGGCTTAAACCGGTTTAAACCGGATCGAACCGAATCCGGTTTAAACCGGATAAAACCGGATTGAACCGGTTCAAACTGGTTTAAACCGGATAAAACCAGATAAAACCGTTTTAAAGTGGTTTAAACGGGATAAAACCAGATTGAAACGGTTTAAACCGGATAAAAACGGATTGAAGCGGTTTAAACCGGTTCAAACCGGATAAAACCAGATTGAAACGGTTTTAAACCGGATAAAACCGGAATGAACTGGTTTAAACCTGATAAACCGTAAAAAACGGATTGAACCGGTTTAAACTGGATAAAACCGATTGATCCGGTTTAAACCGGTTTAAACCTGATAAAACCAGATTGTACCGGTTTAAACCGGATAAAAACGGATAGAACCGGTTTAAACCGGTTTAAACCAGATTGAACCGGATAGAACCGGTTTAAAACCGTTTAAAACCGGATTGAACTGGTTTAAACCGGTTTAAACCGGTTCAAACCGGAGGAAACCGGAATGAACCGGTTTAAACTGGATAAAAGCGGATTGAACCGGTTAAAGCCGGTTAAAACCGGGGAAAACCGGGTGGAACCGGCTTAAAACCGGTTTAAAACGGAGAAAACCGGATTGAACCGGTTGTAACCGGTTTAAACCGGATATAAACCGATTGAAGCAGTTTAAACCGGTTTAAAACTGATAAAACCAGAATGAACCGGCCTAAACCGGTTTAAACCGGATAAAACCGGATTGAACCGGTTCAAACTGGTTTAAACCGGATTGAACCAGCTTAAACCGGTTTAAACAGAATTAAAGCGGTTTAATCCGGATAAGACCGGACTGAACTGGCTTAAACCGGTTTAAACCGGATAAAACCGGATTGAACCGGTTGAAACCGGTTTAAACCGGATAAAACCGGAATGAACTGGTTTAAACCGGTTTAAAACAGATAGAAGTGGAGAGAAACGGTTTTAAACCGGATAAAACCGGATTGAACCGGTGTAAACCGGTTGAAACCGATAAAAACGGATTGAAAGGGTTTAAACCGGTTTAAACTGGATAAAACTGGAATGAACCGGCTTAAACAGGCCTAAACCGGATAAAACCCGATTGAACAGGCTTAAACTGGTATAAAGAGCATAGAACCGGTTTCAACCGGATAAAACCGGATTGAACCGGTTTAAATCGGTTTAAACCGGACAAAACCGGATTGAAACGGATTAAACCAGTTTATACTGGATAAACCAGATTGAATCGGTTAAAACCGGTTTAAAACCGGATAAAACAAGATTGAACCGGTTTAAACCGGATCAAACCGGATTGAACCGGATTAAACCGGTTTCAACCGGATAGAACCGGATAGAACCGGTTTAAACCGGATAAAACCCGATTGAAGCGGCTTAAACCGGTTCAAACCGGATAAAACCAGATTGAAACGGTTTAAACCGGATTGAACCGGCTTAAACCGGATAAAACGGGAATGAACTGGTTTAAACCGGATTAAACTGGAAAAAACGGATTGAACCGGTTTTAAACTGGATAAAACCGGATTGAACCGGCTTAAACCTGTTTAAACTGGAGAGAGCCGGTTTAAACCGGTATCCGGTTTAAAGCGGATAAAACCGGCATGAACCGGCTCAAACCGATTTAAACCGGATAGAACCGGAATGAACTGGTCTAAACCAGATAAAACCGGTTTAAACCAGATAAAACCGGATTGAACCGGTTCAAAACGGTTTCAACCGGATAGAACCGGAATGAACTGGTCTAAACCGGATAAAACCGGTTTAAACCAGATAAAACCAGATTGAACCAGTTCAAACCGGTTTAAACCGGATAAAACCGGAATGAACTGGTTTAAACCGGATAGAACCGGTTGAAACCGGTTGAAACCGGATATAAACGGATTGAAGCATTTTAAACTGGTTTAAAACTGATAAAACCGGAATGAACCGGCCTAAACCGGTTTAAACCGGATACGACCGGTTTAAACTGGATAAAACCGGATTGAACTGGCTGAAACGGGTTTAAACCGGATAGAACCGGTTTAAACAGGATAAAACCGATTGAACCGGTTTAAACAGGTTTAAACCGGATAAAACCGGATTGAACCGGTTTTAACTGGATAAAACCGGATTGAACTGGTTTAAACCGGTTTCAACTGGATAGAACCGGATAGAACCGGTTTAAACTGGATAAAACCGGATTGAACCAGCTTAAACAGGTTTAAACCGGATAAAACCGGATTGAACCGGTTCAAACCGGTTTAAACCGGATAAAACCAGAGTGAACTGGTTTAAACCGGATAAAACCGGACTGAACCAGTTTAAACCGGAAAAAACAGGATTGAAGCATTTCAAACCGGTTTTAACCGGATAAAACCGGAATGAAACGGTTTAAACCGGATAAAACCGGATTGAAACGGTTTCAACCGGATAAAACCGGATTGAACCGGTTTAAACCGGATAAAACCGGATTGAACCGGTATAAACTGGTTTCAACCGGATAGAACCGGATAGAACCGGTTTAAACTGGATAAAACCGGATTGAACCGGCTTAAACCGGTTTAAACCGGATAAAACCGGATTGAACCGGTTCAAACCGGTTTAAACCGGATAAAACCGGAATGAACTGGTTTTAAACCGGTTTTAAAACGGATAGAAGTGGAGAGAAACGGTTTTAACCAGATAAAACCGGATTGAACCGGTGTAAACCGGTTGAAACCGGATAAAAACGGATTGAAAGGGTTTAAACCGGTTTAAACGGGATAAAACTGGAATGAACCGGCTTAAACAGGTCTAAACCGGATAAAACCCGATTGAACAGGCTTAAACTGGTATAAACAGCATAGAACCAGTTTCAACCGGATAAAACCGGATTGAACCGGATTAAACCGGTTGAAACCGGATAAAACCAGACTGAACCGGTTTAAACTGGATAAAACCGGATTGAACCGGTTTGAACTGGTCTAAACCAGATAAAACCGGATTGAACTGGTTTCAACCGTTTTAAACCGGATAAAACAAGATTGAACCGGTTTAAACCGGATAAAACCGGATTGAACCAGCTTAAACCGGTTTAAACCGGATAAAACTGGATTGAACCGGTTTAAACTGGTTTCAACCGGATAGAACCGGATAGAACCGGTTTAAACTGGATAAAACCGGATTGAACCGGCTTAAACCGGTTTAAACCGGATAAAACTAGATTGAACCGGTTTAAACTGGATAAAACCGGATTGAGCCGGCTTAAACAGGTTTAAACCGGATAAAACCGGATTGAACCGGTTCAAACAGGTTTAAACTGGATAAAACCGGATTGAACCGGTTTAAAACTGGTTTCAACCGGGTAGAACCGGATAGAACCGGTTTAAACTGGATAAAACCGGAATGAACCGACTTAAACAGGTCTAAACCGGATAAAACCCGATTGAACAGGCTTAAACTGGTATAAACAGCATAGAACCGGTTTTAAACCGGATAAAACCGGATTGAACCGTTTTAAACCGGTTTAAACCGGATAAAACCAGACTGAACCGGTTTAAACCGGATAAAATCGGATTGAACCGGTTTAAACCAGTTTCAACTGTATAGGACCGGATAGAAGCAGTTTAAACCGGATAAAACAGGATTGAACTGGTTTAAACCGGATAAAACCGGATTGAACCGGTTTAAACTGGTTTCAACCGGATAGAACCGGATAGAACCGGTTTAAACTGGATAAAACTGGATTGAACTGGCTTAAACCGGTTTAAACCGGATTAAACCGGATTGAACCGGTTCAAACTGGTTTAAACCGCTTAAAATCAGATTGAACCGGTTTAAACCGGATAAAACCGGATTGAACCGGCTTAAACTGGTTTAAACCGGATAGAACCGGATAGAACCGGTTTAAACTGGATAAAACCGGATTGAACCGGATAAAACAGGATTGAAGCGGTTTAAAACGGTTAAAACCGGATAAAATCAGATTGAAACGGTTTAAACCGGATTGATCCGGCTTAAACCGGATAAAACCGGATTGATCCGGCTTAAACCGGATAAAACCGGAATGAACTGGTTTAAACTGGTTCAAACCGGAAAAAACGGATTGAACCGGTTTAAAATGGATAAAACCGGATAGAACCGGTTTATTCCAGTTTAAACCAGATAAAAACCGATTGAACCGGTTTAAACCGGTTTAAAGCGGATAAAACCGGATTGAACCGGATTAAACCAGTTTATACTGGATAAACTGTATTGAATCGGTTAAAACCGGTTTAAACTGGATAAAACCAGATTGAACCGGTTTAAACCGGTTTCAACCGGATAGAACCGGATAGAACCGGTTTAAACTGGATAAAAATGGATTGAAGCGGTTTAAACCGGTTCAAACCGGATAAAACCAGATTGAAACGGTTTAAACCGGATTGAACCGGTTTAAACCGGATAAAACCGGAATGAACTGGTTTAAACCGGTTTAAACTGGAAAAAACGGATTGAACCGGTTTAAACTGGATAAAACCGATTGAACCGGTTGAAACTGGTTTCAACCGGAAAGAACCGGATAGAACCGGTTTAAACCGGATAAAAACGGATTGAAGCGGTTTAAACCGGTTCAAACCGGATAAAACCAGATTGAAACGGTTTAAACCGGATTGAACCGGTTTAAACCGGATAAAACCGGAATGAACTGGTTTAAACCGGTTTAAACTGGAAAAAACGGATTGAACCGGTTTAAACTGGATAAAACCGATTGAACAGGTTTAAACCAGTTTAAACCGGATAAAACCAGATTGTACCGGTTTAAACCGGATAAAAACGGATAGAACCGGTTTAAACCGGTTTAAACCAGATTGAATTGGATAGAACCGGTTTAAACCGTTTAAAACCGGATTGAACCGGTTTAAACCGGTTTAAACCGGTTCAAACCGGATGAAATCGGAATGAACCGGTTTAAACCGTATAAAACCGGATTGAACCGGTTTAAACCGGTTTCAACCAGATAGAACCAGATAGAACCGGTTTAAACTGGATAAAAGCGGATTGAACCGGTTAAAGCCGGTTAAAACCGGAGAAAACCGGGTGGAACCGGCTTAAACCGGTTTAAACCGGAGAAAACCAGATTGAACCGGTTGTAACTGGTTTAAACCGAATATAAAAGGATTGAAGCAGTTTAAACCGGTTTAAAACTGATAAAACCAGAATGAACCGGCCTAAACCTGTTTAAACCCGATAGGACCGGTTTAAACCGGATAAAACCGGATTGAACTGGATTAAACTGGTTTAAACCGGATAGAACTGGTTTAAACTGGATAAAACCGATTGAACCGGTTTAAACCGGTTTAAACCGGATAAAACCAGATTGAACCGGTTTTAACCTGAGAAAACCGGATTGAACTGGTTTAAACCGGTTTCAACCAGATAGAACCGGATAGAACCGGTTTAAACTGGATAAAACCGGATTGAACCAGCTTAAACCGGATTAAACCGGATAAAACCGGATTGAACCGGTACAAACCGGTTTAAACCGGATAAAACCGGAGTGAACTGGTTTAAACTGGATAAAACCGGATTGAACCGGTTCAAACCAGTTTAAACCGGATAAAACTGGAATGAACTGGTTTAAACCGGATAAAATCGGACTGAACCAGTTTAAACCGGATAAAACCGGATCGAAACGTTTCAAACCGGTTTTAACCGGATAAAACCGGAATGAACCGGTTTAAACCGGATAAAACCGGATTGAACCGGTTTAAACCGGATAAAACCGGATTGAACCGGTTTAAACCGGATAAAACCGGATTGAACCGTTTTAAACTGGTTTCAACCAGATAGAACCAGATAGAACCGGTTTAAACTGGATAAAACAGGATTGAACCGGCTTAAACCGGTTTAAACCGGATTGAACCGGTTTAAACCGGATAAAACCGGATTGAACCGGTTCAAACTGGTTTAAACCGGATAAAACCGGATAAAACCGTTTTAAAGCGGTTTAAACTGGATAAAACCAGATTGACCCGGTTTAAGCTGATTAAAACCGGATTGAACTGGTTTAAACTGGTCTAAACCGGATAAAACCGGTTTAAACCGGATAAAACCGGATTGAACCGGTTTAAACTGGTTTCAACCGGATAGAACCGGATAGAACCGGTTTAAACTGGATAAAACCGGATTGAACCGGTTTGAACTGGTCTAAACCAGATAAAACCGGATTGAACTGGTTTCAACCGGTTTAAACCGGATAAAACAAGATTGAACCGGTTTAAACCGGATAAAACCGGATTGAACCAGCTTAAACCGGTTTAAACCGGATAAAACTGGATAGAACCGGTTTAAACTGGTTTCAACCGGATAGAACCGGATAGAACCGGTTTAAACCGGATAAAACCGGATTGAACCGGCTTAAACCGGTTTAAACCGGATAAAACCAGATTGAACCGGTTTCAACTGGATAAAACCAGATTGAGCCGGCTTAAACCGGTTTAAACCGGATAAAACCGGATTGAACCGGTTGAAAGAGGTTTAAACTGGATAAAACCGGATTGAACCGGTTTAAACTGGTTTCAACCGGGTAGAACCGGATAGAACCGGTTTAAACTGGATAAAATCGGAATGAACCAGCTTAAACAGGTCTGAACCGGATAAAACCCGATTGAACAGCCTTAAACTGGTATAAACAGCATAGAACCGGTTTAAACCGGATGAAACCGGATTGAACCGTTTTAAACCGGTTTAAACCGGATAAAACCAGACTGAACCGGTTTAAACAGGATAAAACCGGATTGAACCGGTTTAACCGGTTAAAACAGGATAGAACAGGATAGAACCGGTTTAAACTGATTTAAACAGGATAGAACCGGATAGAACCGGTTTAAACGAGATAAAAGCGGATTGAACCGGTTTAAACCGGTTTAAACCGGATAAAACCGGATTGAAACGTTTCAAACCGGTTTTAACCGGATAAAACCGGAATGAACCGGTTTAAACCGGATAAAATCGGATTGAACAGGTTTAAACCGGATAAAACCGGAATGAACTGGTTTAAACCGGTTTAAACTGGAAAAAACGGATTGAACCGGTTTAAACTGGATAAAACCGATTGAACCGGTTTAAACCGGTTTAAACCGGTTAAAACCAGATTGTACCGGTTTAAACCGGATAAAAATGGATAGAACCGGTTTAAACCGGTTTAAACCAGATTGAACCGGATAGAACCGGTTTAAACCGTTTAAAACCGGATTGAACCGGCTTAAACCGGTTTAAACCGGTTCAAACCGGATGAAACCGGAATGAACCGGTTTAAACCGTATAAAACCGGATTGAACCGGTTTAAACCGGTTTCAACCGGATAGAACCAGATAGAACCGGTTTAAACTGGATAAAAGCGGATTGAACCGGTTAAAGCCGGTTAAAACCGGAGAAAACCGGGTGGAACCGGCTTAAACCGGTTTAAACCGGAGAAAACCGGATTGAACCGGTTGTAACCAGTTTAAACCGAATATAAACGGATTGAAGCAGTTTAAACCGGTTTAAATCTGATAAAACCGGAATGAACCGGCCTAAACCTGTTTAAACCCGATACGACCGGTTTAAACCGGATAAAACCGGATTGAACTGGATTAAACTGGTTTAAACCGGATAGAACTGGTTTAAACTGTATAAAACCGATTGAACCGGTTTAAACCGGTGTAAACCGGATAAAACCAGATTGAACCGGTTTTAACCTGAGAAAACCGGATTGAACTGGTTTAAACCGGTTTCAACCAGATAGAACCGGATAGAACCGGTTTAAACTGGATAAAACCGGATTGAACCAGCTTAAACCGGTTTAAACCGGATAAAACCGGATTGAACCGGTTCAAACCAGTTTAAACCGGATAAAACCGGAATGAAGTGGTTTAAACCGGATAAAATCGGACTGAACCAGTTTAAACCAGATAAAAACGGATCGAACCGTTTCAAACCGGTTTTAAACGGATAAAACCGGAATGAACCGGTTTAAACCGGATAAAACCGGATTGAACCGGTTTAAACCGGATAAAACCGGAATGAACTGGTTTAAACCGGTTTAAACTGGAAAAAACGGATTGAACCGGTTTAAACTGGATAAAACCCAATGAACCGGTTTAAACCGTTTTAAACCGGTTAAAACCAGATTGTACCGGTTTAAACCGGATAAAAACGGATAGAACCGGTTTAAACCGGTTAAAACCATATTGAATCGGATAGAACCGGTTTAAACCGTTTAAAACCGGATTGAACCGGTTTAAACCGGTTTAAACCGGTTCAAACCGGATGAAATCGGTATGAACCGGTTTAAACCGTATAAAACCGGATTGAACCGGTTTAAACCGCTTTCAACCAGATAGAATCAGATAGAACCGGTTTAAACTGGATAAAAGCGGATTGAACCGGTTAAAGCCGGTTAAAACCGGAGAAAACCGGGTGGAACCGGCTTAAACCGGTTTAAACCGGAGAAAACCGGATTGAACCGGTTGTAACTGGTTTAATCCGAATATAAACGGATTGAAGCAGTTTAAACCGGTTTAAAACTGATAAAACCAGAATGAACCGGCCTAAACCTGTTTAAACCCGATAGGACCGGTTTAAACCAGATAAAACCGGATTGAACTGGATTAAACTGGTTTAAACCGGATAGAACTGGTTTAAACTGGATAAAACCGATTGAACCGGTTTAAACCGGTTTAAACCGGATAAAACCAGATTGAACCGGTTTTAACCTGAGAAAACCGGATTGAACTGGTTTAAACCGGTTTCAACCAGATAGAACCGGATAGAACCGGTTTAAACTGGATAAAACCGGATTGAACCAGCTTAAACCGGTTTAAACAGGATTAAACCGGTTTAAACCGGATAAAACCGGATTGAACCGGCTTAAACCGGTTTAAACCGGATAAAACCGGATTGAACCGGTTCAAACTGGTTTAAACCGGATAAAACCGGAATGAACTGGTTTAAACCGGTTTAAAACGGATAGAAGTGGAGAGAAACGGTTTTAACCGGATAAAACCGGATTGAACCGGTGTAAACCGGTTGAAACCGGATAAAAACGGATTGAAAGGGTTTAAACCGGTTTAAACGGGATAAAACTGGAATGAACCGGCTTAAACAGGTCTAAACCGGATAAAACCCGATTGAACAGGCTTAAACTGGTATAAACAGCATAGAACCAGTTTCAACCGGATAAAACCGGATTGAACCGGATTAAACCGGTTGAAACCGGATAAAACAAAATTGAACCGGTTTAAACCGGATAAAACCGGATTGAACCAGCTTAAACCGGTTTAAACCGGATAAAACCAGATTGAACCGGTTTAAACTGGATAAAACCGGATTGAACCGGCTTAAACCGGTTTAAACCGGATAAAACCAGATTGAACCGGTTTAAACTGGATAAAACCGGATTGAGCCGGCTTAAACAGGTTTAAACCGGATAAAACCGGATTGAACCGGTTCAAACAGGTTTAAACTGGATAAAACCGGATTGAACCGGTTTAAACTGGTTTCAACCGGGTAGAACCGGTTTAATCCGGTTTAAACCAGATAAAAACCGATTGAACTGCTTTAAACCGGTTTAAAGCGGATAAAACCGGATTGAACTGGTATAAACCGGTTTAAACTGGAGAAAACCGGATTGAAGAGGTTTAAACCGGATAAAACCGAATTGAACCGGTTTAAACCGGTTTAAACCGGATAAAACCGGATTGAACCGGTTCAAACCGGTTGAAAACGGATAAAACCAAATTGAACCAGTTTAAACCGGATAAAATCAGATTGAACTGGTTTAAAACGTATAAAACCGGACTGAACCAGTTTAAACCCTTTTAAACCAGATGGAAACGAATAGAACCAGTTTAAACCGGATAAAACCGGATTGAACCGGCTTAAACCGGTTTAAACCAGATAAAACCGGATTGAACCGGCTTAAACCGGTTTAAACCGGATAAAACCGGAATGAACTGTTTTAAACCGGTTGAAAACGGATAGAACCAGTTTAAACCGGATAAAACCGGATTGAACCGGCTTAAACCGGTTTAAACCGGATAAAACCTGATTGAACCGGTTTAAACCGGATAAAACCGGATTGAACCGGCTTAAACCGGTTTAAAACGGATAGAACCGGATAGAAACGGTATAAACCGGATAAAACCGGATTGAACCGCTGTAAACCGGTTGAAACCGGATAAAAACGGATTGAAAGGGTTTAAACCGGTTTAAACAGGATAAAACCAGATTGAACTGGTTTAATCCAGTTAAAACAGGATAGAACAGGACAGAAACAGTTTAATCCGATTTAAAAAGGATAGAACCGGATAGAACCGGTCTAAACGAGATAAAACCGGATTGAACCGGTTTAAACCGGTTTAAACCGGATAAAACCGGATTGAACCGGTTCAAACTGGTTTAAACCGGATAAAACCGGATTAAACCGTTTTAAAGCGGTTTAAATCGGATAAAACCAGATTGAACCAGTTTTAGCCGATTAAAACCGGATTGAACTGGTTTAAACCGGTCTAAACTGGATAAAACCGGTTTCAACAGGATAAAACCAGATTGAACCGGTTTAAACCCGATAAAACCGGAGTGAACTGGTTTAAACCGTATAAAAACGGATCGAACCGGTTTAAACCGGATAAAACCGGATTGAACCGTTTCAAACCGGTTTTAAAGGGATAAAACCGGAATGAAACGTTTCAAATCGGTTTTAACCGGATAAAACCGGAATGAACCGGTTTAAACCGGATAAAATCGGATTGAACCGGTTTAAACCGGTTTTAACCGGATAGAACTGGATAGAACTGGTTTAAACCGGATAAAACCGGATTGAAGCGGTTTAAACCGGTTTAAACCGGATAAAATCAGATTGAAACGGTTTAAACCGGATTGATCCGGCTTAAACCGGATAAAACCGGAATGAACTGGTTGAAACCGGTTTAAACCGGAAAAAACGGATTGAACCGGTTTAAACCGGTTTCAACCGGATAGAACCAGATAGAACCGGTTTAAACTGGATAGAAGCGGATTGAACCGGTTAAAGCCGGTTAAAACCGGAGAAAACCGGGTGGAACCGGCTTAAACCAGTTTAAACCGGAGAAAACCGGATTGAACCGGTTGTAACCGGTTTAAACCGAATATAAACGGATTGAAGCAGTTTAAACCGGTTTAAAACTGATAAAACCGGAATGAACCGGCCTAAACCTGTTTAAACCCGATAGGACCGGTTTAAACCGGATAAAACCGGATTGAACTGGATTAAACTGGTTTAAACCGGATAGAACTGCTTTAAACTGGATAAAATCGATTGAACTAGTTTAAACCGGTTTAAACCGGATAAAACCAGATTGAACCGGTTTTAACCTGAGAAAACCGGATTGAACTGGTTTAAACCGGTTTCAACCAGATAGAACCGGATAGAACCGGTTTAAACTGGATAAAACCGGATTGATCCAGCTTAAACTGGTTTAAACCGGATAAAACCGGATTGAACCGGTACAAACTGGTTTAAACCGGATTAAACCGGAGTGAACTGGTTTAAACCGGATAAAACCGGATTGAACCGGTTCAAACCAGTTTAAACCGGATAAAACCGGAATGAACTGGTTTAAACCGGATAAAATCGGACTGAACCAGTTTAAACCGGATAAAACCGGATCGAACCGTTTCAAACCGGTTTTAACCGGATAAAACCGGAATGAACCGGTTTAAACCGGATAAAACTGGATTGAACCGGTTTAAACCGGATAAAACCGGATTGAACCGGTTTAAACTGGTTTCAACCAGATAGAACCAGATAGAACCGGTTTAAACTGGATAAAACCGGATTGAACCGGCTTAAACCGGTTTAAACCGGATTGAACCGAATCCGGTTTAAACCGGATAAAACCGGATTGAACCGGTTCAAACTGGTTTAAACCGGATAAAACCAGATAAAACCGTTTTAAAGCGGTTTAAACTGGATAAAACCAGATTGAACCGGTTTAAGCTGATTAAAACCGGATTGAACTGGTTTAAACTGGTCTAAACCGGATAAAACCGGTTTAAACCGGATAAAACCGGATTGAAGCGGTTTAAACCGGTTAAAACCGGATAAAATCAGATTGAAACGGTTTAAACCGGATTGATCCGGCTTAAACCGGATAAAACCGGAATGAACTGGTTGAAACCGGTTTAAACCGGAAAAAACGGACTGAACCGGTTTAAAATGGATAAAACCGGATAGAACCGGTTTAATCCGGTTTCAACCAGATAAAAACCGATTGAACAGGTTTAAACCAGTTTAAAGCCGATGAAACCGGATTGAACCGGATTAAACCAGTTTATACTGGATAAACCGGATTGAATCGGTTAAAACCGGTTTAAACTGGATAAAACCAGATTGAACCGGTTTAAAACGGTTTCAACTGGATAGAACCGGATAGAACCGGTTTAAACCGGATAAAAACGGATTGAAGCGGTTTAAACCGGTTCAAACCGGATAAAACCAGATTGAAACGGTTTAAACCGGATAAAACCGGAATGAACTGGTTTAAACCTGATAAACCGTAAAAAACGGATTGAACCGGTTTAAACTGGATAAAACCGATTGATCCGGTTTAAACCGGTTTAAACCTGATAAAACCAGATTGTACCGGTTTAAACCGGATAAAAACGGATAGAACCGGTTTAAACCGGTTTAAACCAGATTGAACCGGATAGAACCGGTTTAAACCGTTTAAAACCGGATTGAACCGGTTTAAACCGGTTTAAACCGGTTCAAACCGGAGGAAACCGGAATGAACCGGTTTAAACTGGATAAAAGCGGATTGAACCGGTTAAAGCCGGTTAAAACCGGAGAAAACCGGGTGGAACCGGCTTAAACCGGTTTAAACCGGAGAAAACCGGATTGAACCGGTTGTAACCGGTTTCAACCGGATATAAACCGGATTGAACCAGTTTAAACCCGTTTAAACCAGATAGAAACGGATAGAACCGGTTTAAACCAGATAAAACCGGATTGAACTGGTTTAATCCAGTTAAAACAGGATAGAACAGGACAGAACAAGTTTAATCCGATTTAAAAAGGATAGAACCGGATAGAACCGGTCTAAACGAGATAAAACCGGATTGAACCGGTTTAAACCGGTTTAAACCGGATAAAACCGGATTGAACCGGTTCAAACTGGTTTATACCGGATAAAACCGGATTAAACCGTTTTAAAGCGGTTTAAACCGGATAAAACCAGATTGAACCAGTTTAAGCCGATTAAAACCGGATTGAACTGGTTTAAACCGGTCTAAACCGGATAAAACCGGTTTCAACAGGATAAAACCAGATTGAACCGGTTTAAACCAGATAAAACTGGATTGAACCGGTTCAAACCGGTTTAAACCGGAGAAAACCGGAGTGAACTGGTTTAAACCGGATAAAAACGGATTGAACCGGTTTAAACCGGATAAAACCGGATTGAACCGTTTCAAACCGGTTTTAAACGGATAAAACCGGAATGAACCGTTTTAAACCGGATAAGACAGGATTGAACCGTTTCAAACCGGTCTTAACCGGATAAAACCGGAATGAACCGGTTTAAACCGGATAAAATTGGATTGAACCGGTTTAAACCGGATAAAACCAGATTGAACCGGTTTAAACTGGTTTCAACCGGATAGAACCGGATAGAACCGGTTTAAACTGGATAAAACCGGATTGAACCGGCTTAAACCGGTTTAAACCGGATAAAATCGGATTGAACCGGTTCAAACCGGATATAACCGGATAGAACCGGATAGAACCGGTTTAAAACGGATAAAACCGGATTGAACCGGTTTAAACCGGTTTAAACCGGATAAAACAGGATTGAACTGGTTTAAACCGGATAAAAGCGGATTGAACCGGTTTAAACCAGTTTCAACCGGATAGAAATGGATAGAACCGGTTTAAACCGGATAAAACCGGATTGAAGCGGTTTAAACCGTTTAAAACCGGATAAAACCAGATTGAAACGGTTTAAACCGGATTGATCCGGCTTAAACCGGATAAAACCGGAATGAACTGGTTTAAACCGGTTTAAACCGGAAAAAACGGATTGAACCGGTTTAAAATGGATAAAACCGGATAGAACCGGTTTAATCCGGTTTAAACCAGATAAAAACCGATTGAACTGGTTTAAACCGGTTTAAAGCGGATAAAACCGGATTGAACTGGTATAAACCGGTTTAAACTGGAGAAAACCGGATTGAAGAGGTTTAAACCGGATAAAACCGAATTGAACCGGTTTAAACCGGTTTAAACCGGATAAAACCGGATTGAACCGGTTCAAACCGGTTGAAAACGGATAAAACCAAATTGAACCAGTTTAAACCGGATAAAATCAGATTGAACTGGTTTAAAACGTATAAAACCGGACTGAACCAGTTTAAACCCTTTTAAACCAGATGGAAACGAATAGAACCAGTTTAAACCGGATAAAACCGGATTGAACCGGCTTAAACCGGTTTAAACCAGATAAAACCGGATTGAACCGGCTTAAACCGGTTTAAACCGGATAAAACCGGAATGAACTGTTTTAAACCGGTTGAAAACGGATAGAACCAGTTTAAACCGGATAAAACCGGATTGAACCGGCTTAAACCGGTTTAAACCGGATAAAACCTGATTGAACCGGTTTAAACCGGATAAAACCGGATTGAACCGCTGTAAACCGGTTGAAACCGGATAAAAACGGATTGAAAGGGTTTAAACCGGTTTAAACAGGATAAAACCAGATTGAACTGGTTTAATCCAGTTAAAACAGGATAGAACAGGACAGAAACAGTTTAATCCGATTTAAAAAGATAGAACCGGATAGAACCGGTCTAAACGAGATAAAACCGGATTGAACCGGTTTAAACCGGTTTAAACCGGATAAAACCGGATTGAACCGGTTCAAACTGGTTTAAACCGGATAAAACCGGATTAAACCGTTTTAAAGCGGTTTAAATCGGATAAAACCAGATTGAACCAGTTTTAGCCGATTAAAACCGGATTGAACTGGTTTAAACCGGTCTAAACTGGATAAAACCGGTTTCAACAGGATAAAACCAGATTGAACCGGTTTAAACCCGATAAAACCGGAGTGAACTGGTTTAAACCGTATAAACACGGATCGAACCGGTTTAAACCGGATAAAACCGGATTGAACCGTTTCAAACCGGTTTTAAAGGGATAAAACCGGAATGAAACGTTTCAAATCGGTTTTAACCGGATAAAACCGGAATGAACCGGTTTAAACCGGATAAAATCGGATTGAACCGGTTTAAACCGGTTTTAACCGGATAGAACTGGATAGAACTGGTTTAAACCGGATAAAACCGGATTGAAGCGGTTTAAACCGGTTTAAACCGGATAAAATCAGATTGAAACGGTTTAAACCGGATTGATCCGGCTTAAACCGGATAAAACCGGAATGAACTGGTTGAAACCGGTTTAAACCGGAAAAAACGGATTGAACCGGTTTAAACCGGTTTCAACCGGATAGAACCAGATAGAACCGGTTTAAACTGGATAAAAGCGGATTGAACCGGTTAAAGCCGGTTAAAACCGGAGAAAACCGGGTGGAACCGGCTTAAACCAGTTTAAACCGGAGAAAACCGGATTGAACCGGTTGTAACCGGTTTAAACCGAATATAAACGGATTGAAGCAGTTTAAACCGGTTTAAAACTGATAAAACCGGAATGAACCGGCCTAAACCTGTTTAAACCCGATAGGACCGGTTTAAACCGGATAAAACCGGATTGAACTGGATTAAACTGGTTTAAACCGGATAGAACTGCTTTAAACTGGATAAAATCGATTGAACTAGTTTAAACCGGTTTAAACCGGATAAAACCAGATTGAACCGGTTTTAACCTGAGAAAACCGGATTGAACTGGTTTAAACCGGTTTCAACCAGATAGAACCGGATAGAACCGGTTTAAACTGGATAAAACCGGATTGATCCAGCTTAAACTGGTTTAAACCGGATAAAACCGGATTGAACCGGTACAAACCGGTTTAAACCGGATTAAACCGGAGTGAACTGGTTTAAACCGGATAAAACCGGATTGAACCGGTTCAAACCAGTTTAAACCGGATAAAACCGGAATGAACTGGTTTAAACCGGATAAAATCGGACTGAACCAGTTTAAACCGGATAAAACCGGATCGAACCGTTTCAAACCGGTTTTAACCGGATAAAACCGGAATGAACCGGTTTAAACCGGATAAAACCGGATTGAACCGGTTTAAACCGGATAAAACCGGATTGAACCGGTTTAAACTGGTTTCAACCAGATAGAACCAGATAGAACCGGTTTAAACTGGATAAAACCGGATTGAACCGGCTTAAACCGGTTTAAACTGGATTGAACCGAATCCGGTTTAAACTGGATAAAACCGGATTGAACCGGCTTAAACCGGTTTAAACCGGATTGAACCGAATCCGGTTTAAACCGGATAAAACCGGATTGAACCGGTTCAAACTGGTTTAAACCGGATAAAACCAGATAAAACCGTTTTAAAGCGGTGTAAACTGGATAAAACCAGATTGAACCGGTTTAAGCTGATTAAAACCGGATTGAACTGGTTTAAACTGGTCTAAACCGGATAAAACCGGTTTAAACCGGATAAAACCGGATTGAAGCGGTTTAAACCGGTTAAAACCGGATAAAATCAGATTGAAACGGTTTAAACCGGATTGATCCGGCTTAAACCGGATAAAACCGGAATGAACTGGTTGAAACCGGTTTAAACCGGAAAAAACGGACTGAACCGGTTTAAAATGGATAAAACCGGATAGAACCGGTTTAATCCGGTTTCAACCAGATAAAAACCGATTGAACCGGTTTAAACCAGTTTAAAGCGGATGAAACCGGATTGAACCGGATTAAACCAGTTTATACTGGATAAACCGGATTGAATCGGTTAAAACCGGTTTAAACTGGATAAAACCAGATTGAACCGGTTTAAAACGGTTTCAACTGGATAGAACCGGATAGAACCGGTTTAAACCGGATAAAAACGGATTGAAGCGGTTTAAACCGGTTCAAACCGGATAAAACCAGATTGAAACGGTTTAAACCAGATAAAACCGGAATGAACTGGTTTAAACCTGATAAACCGTAAAAAACGGATTGAATCGGTTTAAACTGGATAAAACCGATTGATCCGGTTTAAACCGGTTTAAACCTGATAAAACCAGATTGTACCGGTTTAAACCGGATAAAAACGGATAGAACCGGTTTAAACCGGTTTAAACCAGATTGAACCGGATAGAACCGGTTTAAACCGTTTAAAACCGGATTGAACTGGTTTAAACCGGTTTAAACCGGTTCAAACCGGAGGAAACCGGAATGAACCGGTTTAAACTGGATAAAAGCGGATTGAACCGGTTAAAGCCGGTTAAAACCGGAGAAAACCGGGTGGAACCGGCTTAAACCGGTTTAAACGGGAGAAAACCGGATTGAACCGGTTGTAACCGGTTTAAACCGGATATAAACCGATTGAAGCAGTTTAAACCGGTTTAAAACTGATAAAACCAGAATGAACCGGCCTAAACCGGTTTAAACCGGATAAAACCGGATTGAACCGGTTCAAACTGGTTTAAACCGGATTGAACCAGCTTAAACCGGTTTAAACAGAATTAAAGCGGTTTAATCCGGATAAGACCGGATTGAACTGGCTTAAACCGGTTTAAACCGGATAAAACCGGATTGAACCGGTTGAAACCGGTTTAAACCGGATAAAACCGGAATGAACTGGTTTAAACCGGTTTAAAACAGATAGAAGTGGAGAGAAACGGTTTAAACCGGATAAAACCGGATTGAACCGGTGTAAACCGGTTGAAACCGGATAAAAACGGATTGAAAGGGTTTAAACCGGTTTAAACTGGATAAAACTGGAATGAACCGGCTTAAACAGGCGTAAACCGGATAAAACCCGATTGAACAGGCTTAAACTGGTATAAAGAGCATAGAACCGGTTTCAACCGGATAAAACCGGATTGAACCGGTTTAAATCGGTTTAAACCGGACAAAACCGGATTGAAACGGATTAAACCAGTTTATACTGGATAAACCAGATTGAATCGGTTAAAACCGGTTTAAACCGGATAAAACAAGATTGAACCGGTTTAAACCGGATCAAACCGGATTGAACCGGATTAAACCGGTTTCAACCGGATAGAACCGGATAGAACCGGTTTAAACCGGATAAAACCCGATTGAAGCGGCTTAAACCGGTTCAAACCGGATAAAACCAGATTGAAACGGTTTAAACCGGATTGAACCGGCTTAAACCGGATAAAACGGGAATGAACTGGTTTAAACCGGATTAAACTGGAAAAAACGGATTGAACCGGTTTAAACTGGATAAAACCGGATTGAACCGGCTTAAACCTGTTTAAACTGGATAGAGCCGGTTTAAACCGGTATCCGGTTTAAAGCGGATAAAACCGGCATGAACCGGCTCAAACCGATTTAAACCGGATAGAACCGGAATGAACTGGTCTAAACCGGATAAAACCGGTTTAAACCAGATAAAACCGGATTGAACCGGTTCAAACCGGTTTAAACCGGATAAAACCGGAATGAACTGGTTTAAACCGGATAGAACCGGTTGAAACCGGTTGAAACCGGATATAAACGGATTGAAGCATTTTAAACTGGTTTAAAACTGATAAAACCGGAATGAACCGGCCTAAACCGGTTTAAACCAGATACGACCGGTTTAAACTGGATAAAACCGGATTGAACTGGCTGAAACGGGTTTAAACCGGATAGAACCGGTTTAAACAGGATAAAACCGATTGAACCGGTTTAAACAGGTTTAAACCGGATAAAACCGGATTGAACCGGTTTTAACTGGATAAAACCGGATTGAACTGGTTTAAACCGGTTTCAACTGGATAGAACCGGATAGAACCGGTTTAAACTGGATAAAACCGGATTGAACCAGCTTAAACAGGTTTAAACCGGATAAAACCGGATTGAACCGGTTCAAACCGGTTTAAACCGGATAAAACCAGAGTGAACTGGTTTAAACCGGATAAAACCGGATTGAACCGGTTTAAACCGGATAAAACCGGAATGAACTGGTTTAAACAGGATAAAACCGGACTGAACCAGTTTAAACCGGAAAAAACAGGATTGAAGCATTTCAAACCGGTTTTAACCGGATAAAACCGGAATGAAACGGTTTAAACCGGATAAAACCGGATTGAAACGGTTTCAACCGGATAAAACCGGATTGAACCGGTTTAAACCGGATAAAACCGGATTGAACCGGTATAAACTGGTTTCAACCGGATAGAACCGGATAGAACCGGTTTAAACTGGATAAAACCGGATTGAACCAGCTTAAACCGGTTTAAACAGGATTAAACCGGTTTAAACCGGATAAAACCGGATTGAACCGGCTTAAACCGGTTTAAACCGGATAAAACCGGATTGAACCGGTTCAAACCGGTTTAAACCGGATAAAACCGGAATGAACTGGTTTAAACCGGTTTAAAACGGATAGAAGTGGAGAGAAACGGTTTTAACCGGATAAAACCGGATTGAACCGGTGTAAACCGGTTGAAACCGGATAAAAACGGATTGAAAGGGTTTAAACCGGTTTAAACGGGATAAAACTGGAATGAACCGGCTTAAACAGGTCTAAACCGGATAAAACCCGATTGAACAGGCTTAAACTGGTATAAACAGCATAGAACCAGTTTAAACCGGATAAAACCGGAATGAACTGTTTTAAACCGGTTGAAAACGGATAGAACCAGTTTAAACCGGATAAAACCGGATTGAACCGGCTTAAACCGGTTTAAACCGGATAAAACCTGATTGAACCGGTTTAAACCGGATAAAACCGGATTGAACCGCTGTAAACCGGTTGAAACCGGATAAAAACGGATTGAAAGGGTTTAAACCGGTTTAAACAGGATAAAACCAGATTGAACTGGTTTAATCCAGTTAAAACAGGATAGAACAGGACAGAAACAGTTTAATCCGATTTAAAAAGATAGAACCGGATAGAACCGGTCTAAACGAGATAAAACCGGATTGAACCGGTTTAAACCGGTTTAAACCGGATAAAACCGGATTGAACCGGTTCAAACTGGTTTAAACCGGATAAAACCGGATTAAACCGTTTTAAAGCGGTTTAAATCGGATAAAACCAGATTGAACCAGTTTTAGCCGATTAAAACCGGATTGAACTGGTTTAAACCGGTCTAAACTGGATAAAACCGGTTTCAACAGGATAAAACCAGATTGAACCGGTTTAAACCCGATAAAACCGGAGTGAACTGGTTTAAACCGTATAAACACGGATCGAACCGGTTTAAACCGGATAAAACCGGATTGAACCGTTTCAAACCGGTTTTAAAGGGATAAAACCGGAATGAAACGTTTCAAATCGGTTTTAACCGGATAAAACCGGAATGAACCGGTTTAAACCGGATAAAATCGGATTGAACCGGTTTAAACCGGTTTTAACCGGATAGAACTGGATAGAACTGGTTTAAACCGGATAAAACCGGATTGAAGCGGTTTAAACCGGTTTAAACCGGATAAAATCAGATTGAAACGGTTTAAACCGGATTGATCCGGCTTAAACCGGATAAAACCGGAATGAACTGGTTGAAACCGGTTTAAACCGGAAAAAACGGATTGAACCGGTTTAAACCGGTTTCAACCGGATAGAACCAGATAGAACCGGTTTAAACTGGATAAAAGCGGATTGAACCGGTTAAAGCCGGTTAAAACCGGAGAAAACCGGGTGGAACCGGCTTAAACCAGTTTAAACCGGAGAAAACCGGATTGAACCGGTTGTAACCGGTTTAAACCGAATATAAACGGATTGAAGCAGTTTAAACCGGTTTAAAACTGATAAAACCGGAATGAACCGGCCTAAACCTGTTTAAACCCGATAGGACCGGTTTAAACCGGATAAAACCGGATTGAACTGGATTAAACTGGTTTAAACCGGATAGAACTGCTTTAAACTGGATAAAATCGATTGAACTAGTTTAAACCGGTTTAAACCGGATAAAACCAGATTGAACCGGTTTTAACCTGAGAAAACCGGATTGAACTGGTTTAAACCGGTTTCAACCAGATAGAACCGGATAGAACCGGTTTAAACTGGATAAAACCGGATTGATCCAGCTTAAACTGGTTTAAACCGGATAAAACCGGATTGAACCGGTACAAACCGGTTTAAACCGGATTAAACCGGAGTGAACTGGTTTAAACCGGATAAAACCGGATTGAACCGGTTCAAACCAGTTTAAACCGGATAAAACCGGAATGAACTGGTTTAAACCGGATAAAATCGGACTGAACCAGTTTAAACCGGATAAAACCGGATCGAACCGTTTCAAACCGGTTTTAACCGGATAAAACCGGAATGAACCGGTTTAAACCGGATAAAACCGGATTGAACCGGTTTAAACCGGATAAAACCGGATTGAACCGGTTTAAACTGGTTTCAACCAGATAGAACCAGATAGAACCGGTTTAAACTGGATAAAACCGGATTGAACCGGCTTAAACCGGTTTAAACTGGATTGAACCGAATCCGGTTTAAACTGGATAAAACCGGATTGAACCGGCTTAAACCGGTTTAAACCGGATTGAACCGAATCCGGTTTAAACCGGATAAAACCGGATTGAACCGGTTCAAACTGGTTTAAACCGGATAAAACCAGATAAAACCGTTTTAAAGCGGTGTAAACTGGATAAAACCAGATTGAACCGGTTTAAGCTGATTAAAACCGGATTGAACTGGTTTAAACTGGTCTAAACCGGATAAAACCGGTTTAAACCGGATAAAACCGGATTGAAGCGGTTTAAACCGGTTAAAACCGGATAAAATCAGATTGAAACGGTTTAAACCGGATTGATCCGGCTTAAACCGGATAAAACCGGAATGAACTGGTTGAAACCGGTTTAAACCGGAAAAAACGGACTGAACCGGTTTAAAATGGATAAAACCGGATAGAACCGGTTTAATCCGGTTTCAACCAGATAAAAACCGATTGAACCGGTTTAAACCAGTTTAAAGCGGATGAAACCGGATTGAACCGGATTAAACCAGTTTATACTGGATAAACCGGATTGAATCGGTTAAAACCGGTTTAAACTGGATAAAACCAGATTGAACCGGTTTAAAACGGTTTCAACTGGATAGAACCGGATAGAACCGGTTTAAACCGGATAAAAACGGATTGAAGCGGTTTAAACCGGTTCAAACCGGATAAAACCAGATTGAAACGGTTTAAACCAGATAAAACCGGAATGAACTGGTTTAAACCTGATAAACCGTAAAAAACGGATTGAATCGGTTTAAACTGGATAAAACCGATTGATCCGGTTTAAACCGGTTTAAACCTGATAAAACCAGATTGTACCGGTTTAAACCGGATAAAAACGGATAGAACCGGTTTAAACCGGTTTAAACCAGATTGAACCGGATAGAACCGGTTTAAACCGTTTAAAACCGGATTGAACTGGTTTAAACCGGTTTAAACCGGTTCAAACCGGAGGAAACCGGAATGAACCGGTTTAAACTGGATAAAAGCGGATTGAACCGGTTAAAGCCGGTTAAAACCGGAGAAAACCGGGTGGAACCGGCTTAAACCGGTTTAAACGGGAGAAAACCGGATTGAACCGGTTGTAACCGGTTTAAACCGGATATAAACCGATTGAAGCAGTTTAAACCGGTTTAAAACTGATAAAACCAGAATGAACCGGCCTAAACCGGTTTAAACCGGATAAAACCGGATTGAACCGGTTCAAACTGGTTTAAACCGGATTGAACCAGCTTAAACCGGTTTAAACAGAATTAAAGCGGTTTAATCCGGATAAGACCGGATTGAACTGGCTTAAACCGGTTTAAACCGGATAAAACCGGATTGAACCGGTTGAAACCGGTTTAAACCGGATAAAACCGGAATGAACTGGTTTAAACCGGTTTAAAACAGATAGAAGTGGAGAGAAACGGTTTAAACCGGATAAAACCGGATTGAACCGGTGTAAACCGGTTGAAACCGGATAAAAACGGATTGAAAGGGTTTAAACCGGTTTAAACTGGATAAAACTGGAATGAACCGGCTTAAACAGGCGTAAACCGGATAAAACCCGATTGAACAGGCTTAAACTGGTATAAAGAGCATAGAACCGGTTTCAACCGGATAAAACCGGATTGAACCGGTTTAAATCGGTTTAAACCGGACAAAACCGGATTGAAACGGATTAAACCAGTTTATACTGGATAAACCAGATTGAATCGGTTAAAACCGGTTTAAACCGGATAAAACAAGATTGAACCGGTTTAAACCGGATCAAACCGGATTGAACCGGATTAAACCGGTTTCAACCGGATAGAACCGGATAGAACCGGTTTAAACCGGATAAAACCCGATTGAAGCGGCTTAAACCGGTTCAAACCGGATAAAACCAGATTGAAACGGTTTAAACCGGATTGAACCGGCTTAAACCGGATAAAACGGGAATGAACTGGTTTAAACCGGATTAAACTGGAAAAAACGGATTGAACCGGTTTAAACTGGATAAAACCGGATTGAACCGGCTTAAACCTGTTTAAACTGGATAGAGCCGGTTTAAACCGGTATCCGGTTTAAAGCGGATAAAACCGGCATGAACCGGCTCAAACCGATTTAAACCGGATAGAACCGGAATGAACTGGTCTAAACCGGATAAAACCGGTTTAAACCAGATAAAACCGGATTGAACCGGTTCAAACCGGTTTAAACCGGATAAAACCGGAATGAACTGGTTTAAACCGGATAGAACCGGTTGAAACCGGTTGAAACCGGATATAAACGGATTGAAGCATTTTAAACTGGTTTAAAACTGATAAAACCGGAATGAACCGGCCTAAACCGGTTTAAACCAGATACGACCGGTTTAAACTGGATAAAACCGGATTGAACTGGCTGAAACGGGTTTAAACCGGATAGAACCGGTTTAAACAGGATAAAACCGATTGAACCGGTTTAAACAGGTTTAAACCGGATAAAACCGGATTGAACCGGTTTTAACTGGATAAAACCGGATTGAACTGGTTTAAACCGGTTTCAACTGGATAGAACCGGATAGAACCGGTTTAAACTGGATAAAACCGGATTGAACCAGCTTAAACAGGTTTAAACCGGATAAAACCGGATTGAACCGGTTCAAACCGGTTTAAACCGGATAAAACCAGAGTGAACTGGTTTAAACCGGATAAAACCGGATTGAACCGGTTTAAACCGGATAAAACCGGAATGAACTGGTTTAAACAGGATAAAACCGGACTGAACCAGTTTAAACCGGAAAAAACAGGATTGAAGCATTTCAAACCGGTTTTAACCGGATAAAACCGGAATGAAACGGTTTAAACCGGATAAAACCGGATTGAAACGGTTTCAACCGGATAAAACCGGATTGAACCGGTTTAAACCGGATAAAACCGGATTGAACCGGTATAAACTGGTTTCAACCGGATAGAACCGGATAGAACCGGTTTAAACTGGATAAAACCGGATTGAACCAGCTTAAACCGGTTTAAACAGGATTAAACCGGTTTAAACCGGATAAAACCGGATTGAACCGGCTTAAACCGGTTTAAACCGGATAAAACCGGATTGAACCGGTTCAAACCGGTTTAAACCGGATAAAACCGGAATGAACTGGTTTAAACCGGTTTAAAACGGATAGAAGTGGAGAGAAACGGTTTTAACCGGATAAAACCGGATTGAACCGGTGTAAACCGGTTGAAACCGGATAAAAACGGATTGAAAGGGTTTAAACCGGTTTAAACGGGATAAAACTGGAATGAACCGGCTTAAACAGGTCTAAACCGGATAAAACCCGATTGAACAGGCTTAAACTGGTATAAACAGCATAGAACCAGTTTCAACCGGATAAAACCGGATTGAACCGGATTAAACCGGTTGAAACCGGATAAAACCAGACTGAACCGGTTTAAACTGGATAAAACCGGATTGAACCGGTTTGAACTGGTCTAAACCAGATAAAACCGGATTGAACTGGTTTCAACCGTTTTAAACCGGATAAAACAAGATTGAACCGGTTTAAACCGGATAAAACCGGATTGAACCAGCTTAAACCGGTTTAAACCGGATAAAACTGGATTGAACCGGTTTAAACTGGTTTCAACCGGATAGAACCGGATAGAACCGGTTTAAACTGGATAAAACCGGATTGAACCGGCTTAAACCGGTTTAAACCGGATAAAACCAGATTGAACCGGTTTAAACTGGATAAAACCGGATTGAGCCGGCTTAAACAGCTTTAAACCGGATAAAACCGGATTGAACCGGTTCAAACAGGTTTAAACTGGATAAAACCGGATTGAACCGGTTTAAACTGGTTTCAACCGGGTAGAACCGGTTTAATCCGGTTTAAACCAGATAAAAACCGATTGAACTGGTTTAAACCGGTTTAAAGTGGATAAAACCGGATTGAACTGGTATAAACCGGTTTAAACTGGAGAAAACCGGATTGAAGAGGTTTAAACCGGATAAAACCGAATTGAACCGGTTTAAACCGGTTTAAACCGGATAAAACCGGATTGAACCGGTTCAAACCGGTTGAAAACGGATAAAACCAAATTGAACCAGTTTAAACCGGATAAAATCAGATTGAACTGGTTTAAAACGTATAAAACCGGACTGAACCAGTTTAAACCCTTTTAAACCAGATGGAAACGAATAGAACCAGTTTAAACCAGATAAAACCGGATTGAACCGGCTTAAACCGGTTTAAACCAGATAAAACCGGATTGAACCGGCTTAAACCGGTTTAAACCGGATAAAACCGGAATGAACTGTTTTAAACCGGTTGAAAACGGATAGAACCAGTTTAAACCGGATAAAACCGGATTGAACCGGCTTAAACCGGTTTAAACCGGATAAAACCTGATTGAACCGGTTTAAACCGGATAAAACCGGATTGAACCGGCTTAAACCGGTTTAAAACGGATAGAACCGGATAGAAACGGTATAAACCGGATAAAACCGGATTGAACCGCTGTAAACCGGTTGAAACCGGATAAAAACGGATTGAAAGGGTTTAAACCGGTTTAAACAGGATAAAACCAGATTGAACTGGTTTAATCCAGTTAAAACAGGATAGAACAGGACAGAAACAGTTTAATCCGATTTAAAAAGGATAGAACCGGATAGAACCGGTCTAAACGAGATAAAACCGGATTGAACCGGTTTAAACCAGTTTAAACCGGATAAAACCGGATTGAACCGGTTCAAACTGGTTTAAACCGGATAAAACCGGATTAAACCGTTTTAAAGCGGTTTAAATTGGATAAAACCAGATTGAACCAGTTTTAGCCGATTAAAACCGGATTGAACTGGTTTAAACCGGTCTAAACTGGATAAAACCGGTTTCAACAGGATAAAACCAGATTGAACCGGTTTAAACCCGATAAAACCGGAGTGAACTGGTTTAAACCGGATAAAAACGGATCGAACCGGTTTAAACCGGATAAAACCGGATTGAACCGTTTCAAACCGGTTTTAAAGGGATAAAACCGGAATGAAACGTTTCAAATCGGTTTTAACCGGATAAAACCGGAATGAACCGGTTTAAACCGGATAAAATCGGATTGAACCGGTTTAAACCGGTTTTAACCGGATAGAACTGGATAGAACTGGTTTAAACCGGATAAAACCGGATTGAAGCGGTTTAAACCGGTTTAAACCGGATAAAATCAGATTGAAACGGTTTAAACCGGATTGATCCGGCTTAAACCGGATAAAACCGGAATGAACTGGTTGAAACCGGTTTAAACCGGAAAAAACGGATTGAACCGGTTTAAACCGGTTTCAACCGGATAGAACCAGATAGAACCGGTTTAAACTGGATAAAAGCGGATTGAACCGGTTAAAGCCGGTTAAAACCGGAGAAAACCGGGTGGAACCGGCTTAAACCAGTTTAAACCGGAGAAAACCGGATTGAACCGGTTGTAACCGGTTTAAACCGAATATAAACGGATTGAAGCAGTTTAAACCGGTTTAAAACTGATAAAACCGGAATGAACCGGCCTAAACCTGTTTAAACCCGATAGGACCGGTTTAAACCGGATAAAACCGGATTGAACTGGATTAAACTGGTTTAAACCGGATAGAACTGCTTTAAACTGGATAAAATCGATTGAACTAGTTTAAACCGGTTTAAACCGGATAAAACCAGATTGAACCGGTTTTAACCTGAGAAAACCGGATTGAACTGGTTTAAACCGGTTTCAACCAGATAGAACCGGATAGAACCGGTTTAAACTGGATAAAACCGGATTGATCCAGCTTAAAATGGTTTAAACCGGATAAAACCGGATTGAACCGGTACAAACCGGTTTAAACCGGATTAAACCGGAGTGAACTGGTTTAAACCGGATAAAACCGGATTGAACCGGTTCAAACCAGTTTAAACCGGATAAAACCGGAATGAACTGGTTTAAACCGGATAAAATCGGACTGAACCAGTTTAAACCGGATAAAACCGGATCGAACCGTTTCAAACCGGTTTTAACCGGATAAAACCGGAATGAACCGGTTTAAACCGGATAAAACCGGATTGAACCGGTTTAAACCGGATAAAACCGGATTGAACCGGTTTAAACTGGTTTCAACCAGATAGAACCAGATAGAACCGGTTTAAACTGGATAAAACCGGATTGAACCGGCTTAAACCGGTTTAAACCGGATTGAACCGAATCCGGTTTAAACCGGATAAAACCGGATTGAACCGGTTCAAACTGGTTTAAACCGGATAAAACCAGATAAAACCGTTTTAAAGCGGTGTAAACTGGATAAAACCAGATTGAACCGGTTTAAGCTGATTAAAACCGGATTGAACTGGTTTAAACTGGTCTAAACCGGATAAAACCGGTTTAAACCGGATAAAACCGGATTGAACCAGTTTAAACCGGAAAAAACAGGATTGAAGCATTTCAAACCGGTTTTCACCGGATAAAACCGGAATGAAACGGTTTAAACCGGATAAAACCGGATTGAAACGGTTTCAACCGGATAAAACCGGATTGAACCGGTTTAAACAGGATAAAACCGATTGAACCGGTTTAAACAGGTTTAAACCGGATAAAACCGGATTGAACCGGTTTTAACTGGATAAAACTGGATTGAACTGGTTTAAACCGGTTTCAACTGGATAGAACCGGATAGAACCGGTTTAAACTGGATAAAACCGGATTGAACCAGCTTAAACAGGTTTAAACCGGATAAAACCGGATTGAACCGGTTCAAACCGGTTTAAACCGGATAAAACCAGAGTGAACTGGTTTAAACCGGATAAAACCGGATTGAACCGGTTTAAACCGGATAAAACCGGAATGAACTGGTTTAAACAGGATAAAACCGGACTGAACCAGTTTAAACCGGAAAAAACAGGATTGAAGCATTTCAAACCGGTTTTAACCGGATAAAACCGGAATGAAACGGTTTAAACCGGATAAAACCGGATTGAAACGGTTTCAACCGGATAAAACCGGATTGAACCGGTTTAAACCGGATAAAACCGGATTGAACCGGTATAAACTGGTTTCAACCGGATAGAACCGGATAGAACCGGTTTAAACTGGATAAAACCGGATTGAACCAGCTTAAACCGGTTTAAACAGGATTAAACCGGTTTAAACCGGATAAAACCGGATTGAACCGGCTTAAACCGGTTTAAACCGGATAAAACCGGATTGAACCGGTTCAAACCGGTTTAAACCGGATAAAACCGGAATGAACTGGTTTAAACCGGTTTAAAACGGATAGAAGTGGAGAGAAACGGTTTTAACCGGATAAAACCGGATTGAACCGGTGTAAACCGGTTGAAACCGGATAAAAACGGATTGAAAGGGTTTAAACCGGTTTAAACGGGATAAAACTGGAATGAACCGGCTTAAACAGGTCTAAACCGGATAAAACCCGATTGAACAGGCTTAAACTGGTATAAACAGCATAGAACCAGTTTCAACCGGATAAAACCGGATTGAACCGGATTAAACCGGTTGAAACCGGATAAAACCAGACTGAACCGGTTTAAACTGGATAAAACCGGATTGAACCGGTTTGAACTGGTCTAAACCAGATAAAACCGGATTGAACTGGTTTCAACCGTTTTAAACCGGATAAAACAAGATTGAACCGGTTTAAACCGGATAAAACCGGATTGAACCAGCTTAAACCGGTTTAAACCGGATAAAACTGGATTGAACCGGTTTAAACTGGTTTCAACCGGATAGAACCGGATAGAACCGGTTTAAACTGGATAAAACCGGATTGAACCGGCTTAAACCGGTTTAAACCGGATAAAACCAGATTGAACCGGTTTAAACTGGATAAAACCGGATTGAGCCGGCTTAAACAGGTTTAAACCGGATAAAACCGGATTGAACCGGTTTAAACTGGTTTCAACCGGGTAGAACCGGTTTAATCCGGTTTAAACCAGATAAAAACCGATTGAACTGGTTTAAACCGGTTTAAAGTGGATAAAACCGGATTGAACTGGTATAAACCGGTTTAAACTGGAGAAAACCGGATTGAAGAGGTTTAAACCGGATAAAACCGAATTGAACCAGTTTAAACCGGTTTAAACCGGATAAAACCGGATTGAACCGGTTCAAACCGGTTGAAAACGGATAAAACCAAATTGAACCAGTTTAAACCGGATAAAATCAGATTGAACTGGTTTAAAACGTATAAAACCGGACTGAACCAGTTTAAACCCTTTTAAACCAGATGGAAACGAATAGAACCAGTTTAAACCGGATAAAACCGGATTGAACCGGCTTAAACCGGTTTAAACCAGATAAAACCGGATTGAACCGGCTTAAACCGGTTTAAACCGGATAAAACCGGAATGAACTGTTTTAAACCGGTTGAAAACGGATAGAACCAGTTTAAACCGGATAAAACCTGATTGAACCGGTTCAAACTGGTTTAAACCGGATAAAACCGGATTAAACCGTTTTAAAGCGGTTTAAATTGGATAAAACCAGATTGAACCAGTTTTAGCCGATTAAAACCGGATTGAACTGGTTTAAACCGGTCTAAACTGGATAAAACCGGTTTCAACAGGATAAAACCAGATTGAACCGGTTTAAACCCGATAAAACCGGAGTGAACTGGTTTAAACCGGATAAAAACGGATCGAACCGGTTTAAACCGGATAAAACCGGATTGAACCGTTTCAAACCGGTTTTAAAGGGATAAAACCGGAATGAAACGTTTCAAATCGGTTTTAACCGGATAAAACCGGAATGAACCGGTTTAAACCGGATAAAATCGGATTGAACCGGTTTAAACCGGTTTTAACCGGATAGAACTGGATAGAACTGGTTTAAACCGGATAAAACCGGATTGAAGCGGTTTAAACCGGTTTAAACCGGATAAAATCAGATTGAAACGGTTTAAACCGGATTGATCCGGCTTAAACCGGATAAAACCGGAATGAACTGGTTGAAACCGGTTTAAACTGGAAAAAACGGATTGAACCGGTTTAAACCGGTTTCAACCGGATAGAACCAGATAGAACCGGTTTAAACTGGATAAAAGCGGATTGAACCGGTTAAAGAGGGTTAAAACCGGAGAAAACCGGGTGGAACCGGCTTAAACCAGTTTAAACCGGAGAAAACCGGATTGAACCGGTTGTAACCGGTTTAAACCGAATATAAACGGATTGAAGCAGTTTAAACCGGTTTAAAACTGATAAAACCGGAATGAACCGGCCTAAACCTGTTTAAACCCGATAGGACCGGTTTAAACCGGATAAAACCGGATTGAACTGGATTAAACTGGTTTAAACCGGATAGAACTGCTTTAAACTGGATAAAATCGATTGAACTAGTTTAAACCGGTTTAAACCGGATAAAACCAGATTGAACCGGTTTTAACCTGAGAAAACCGGATTGAACTGGTTTAAACCGGTTTCAACCAGATAGAACCGGATAGAACCGGTTTAAACTGGATAAAACCGGATTGATCCAGCTTAAACTGGTTTAAACCGGATAAAACCGGATTGAACCGGTACAAACCGGTTTAAACCGGATTAAACCGGAGTGAACTGGTTTAAACCGGATAAAACCGGATTGAACCGGTTCAAACCAGTTTAAACCGGATAAAACCGGAATGAACTGGTTTAAACCGGATAAAATCGGACTGAACCAGTTTAAACCGGATAAAACCGGATCGAACCGTTTCAAACCGGTTTTAACCGGATAAAACCGGAATGAACCGGTTTAAACCGGATAAAACCGGATTGAACCGGTTTAAACCGGATAAAACCGGATTGAACCGGTTTAAACTGGTTTCAACCAGATAGAACCAGATAGAACCGGTTTAAACTGGATAAAACCGGATTGAACCGGCTTAAACCGGTTTAAACCGGATTGAACCGAATCCGGTTTAAACCGGATAAAACCGGATTGAACCGGTTCAAACTGGTTTAAACCGGATAAAACCAGATAAAACCGTTTTAAAGCGGTGTAAACTGGATAAAACCAGATTGAACCGGTTTAAGCTGATTAAAACCGGATTGAACTGGTTTAAACTGGTCTAAACCGGATAAAACCGGTTTAAACCGGATAAAACCGGATTGAACCAGTTTAAACCGGAAAAAACAGGATTGAAGCATTTCAAACCGGTTTTAACCGGATAAAACCGGAATGAAACGGTTTAAACCGGATAAAACCGGATTGAAACGGTTTCAACCGGATAAAACCGGATTGAACCGGTTTAAACCGGATAAAACCGGATTGAACCGGCTTAAACCGGTTTAAACCGGATAAAACCGGATTGAACCGGTTCAAACCGGTTTAAACCGGATAAAACCGGAATGAACTGGTTTAAACCGGTTTAAAACGGATAGAAGTGGAGAGAAACGGTTTTAACCGGATAAAACCGGATTGAACCGGTGTAAACCGGTTGAAACCGGATAAAAACGGATTGAAAGGGTTTAAACCGGTTTAAACGGGATAAAACTGGAATGAACCGGCTTAAACAGGTCTAAACCGGATAAAACCCGATTGAACAGGCTTAAACTGGTATAAACAGCATAGAACCAGTTTCAACCGGATAAAACCGGATTGAACCGGATTAAACCGGTTGAAACCGGATAAAACCAGACTGAACCGGTTTAAACTGGATAAAACCGGATTGAACCGGTTTGAACTGGTCTAAACCAGATAAAACCGGATTGAACTGGTTTCAACCGTTTTAAACCGGATAAAACAAGATTGAACCGGTTTAAACCGGATAAAACCGGATTGAACCAGCTTAAACCGGTTTAAACCGGATAAAACTGGATTGAACCGGTTTAAACTGGTTTCAACCGGATAGAACCGGATAGAACCGGTTTAAACTGGATAAAACCGGATTGAACCGGCTTAAACCGGTTTAAACCGGATAAAACCAGATTGAACCGGTTTAAACTGGATAAAACCGGATTGAGCCGGCTTAAACAGGTTTAAACCGGATAAAACCGGATTGAACCGGTTCAAACAGGTTTAAACTGGATAAAACCGGATTGAACCGGTTTAAACTGGTTTCAACCGGGTAGAACCGGTTTAATCCGGTTTAAACCAGATAAAAACCGATTGAACTGGTTTAAACCGGTTTAAAGCGGATAAAACCGGATTGAACTGGTATAAACCAGTTTAAACTGGAGAAAACCGGATTGAAGAGGTTTAAACCGGATAAAACCGAATTGAACCGGTTTAAACCGGTTTTAACCGGATAAAACCGGATTGAACCGGTTCAAACCGGTTGAAAACGGATAAAACCAAATTGAACCAGTTTAAACCGGATAAAATCAGATTGAACTGGTTTAAAACGTATAAAACCGGACTGAACCAGTTTAAACCCTTTTAAACCAGATGGAAACGAATAGAACCAGTTTAAACCGGATAAAACCGGATTGAACCGGCTTAAACCGGTTTAAACCAGATAAAACCGGATTGAACCGGCTTAAACCGGTTTAAACCGGATAAAACCGGAATGAACTGTTTTAAACCGGTTGAAAACGGATAGAACCAGTTTAAACCGGATAAAACCGGATTGAACCGGCTTAAACCGGTTTAAACCGGATAAAACCTGATTGAACCGGTTTAAACCGGATAAAACCGGATTGAACCGGCTTAAACCGGTTTAAAACGGATAGAACCGGATAGAAACGGTATAAACCGGATAAAACCGGATTGAACCGCTGTAAACCGGTTGAAACCGGATAAAAACGGATTGAAAGGGTTTAAACCGGTTTAAACAGGATAAAACCAGATTGAACTGGTTTAATCCAGTTAAAACAGGATAGAACAGGACAGAAACAGTTTAATCCGATTTAAAAAGGATAGAACCGGATAGAACTGGTCTAAACGAGATAAAACCGGATTGAACCGGTTTAAACCGGTTTAAACCGGATAAAACCGGATTGAACCGGTTCAAACTGGTTTAAACCGGATAAAACCGGATTAAACCGTTTTAAAGCGGTTTAAATCGGATAAAACCAGATTGAACCAGTTTTAGCCGATTAAAACCGGATTGAACTGGTTTAAACCGGTCTAAACTGGATAAAACCGGTTTCAACAGGATAAAACCAGATTGAACCGGTTTAAACCCGATAAAACCGGAGTGAACTGGTTTAAATCGTATAAAAACGGATCGAACCGGTTTAAACCGGATAAAACCGGATTGAACCGTTTCAAACCGGTTTTAAAGGGATAAAACCGGAATGAAACGTTTCAAATCGGTTTTAACCGGATAAAACCGGAATGAACCGGTTTAAACCGGATAAAATCGGATTGAACCGGTTTAAACCAGTTTTAACCGGATAGAACTGGATAGAACTGGTTTAAACCGGATAAAACCGGATTGAAGCGGTTTAAACCGGTTTAAACCGGATAAAATCAGATTGAAACGGTTTAAACCGGATTGATCCGGCTTAAACCGGATAAAACCGGAATGAACTGGTTGAAACCGGTTTAAACCGGAAAAAACGGATTGAACCGGTTTAAACCGGTTTCAACCGGATAGAACCAGATAGAACCGGTTTAAACTGGATAAAAGCGGATTGAACCGGTTAAAGCCGGTTAAAACCGGAGAAAACCGGGTGGAACCGGCTTAAACCAGTTTAAACCGGAGAAAACCGGATTGAACCGGTTGTAACCGGTTTAAACCGAATATAAACGGATTGAAGCAGTTTAAACCGGTTTAAAACTGATAAAACCGGAATGAACCGGCCTAAACCTGTTTAAACCCGATAGGACCGGTTTAAACCGGATAAAACCGGATTGAACTGGATTAAACTGGTTTAAACCGGATAGAACTGCTTTAAACTGGATAAAATCGATTGAACTAGTTTAAACCGGTTTAAACCGGATAAAACCAGATTGAACCGGTTTTAACCTGAGAAAACCGGATTGAACTGGTTTAAACCGGTTTCAACCAGATAGAACCGGATAGAACCGGTTTAAACTGGATAAAACCGGATTGATCCAGCTTAAACTGGTTTAAACCGGATAAAACCGGATTGAACCGGTACAAACCGGTTTAAACCGGATTAAACCGGAGTGAACTGGTTTAAACCGGATAAAACCGGATTGAACCGGTTCAAACCAGTTTAAACCGGATAAAACCGGAATGAACTGGTTTAAACCGGATAAAATCGGACTGAACCAGTTTAAACCGGATAAAACCGGATCGAACCGTTTCAAACCGGTTTTAACCGGATAAAACCGGAATGAACCGGTTTAAACCGGATAAAACCGGATTGAACCGGTTTAAACCGGATAAAACCGGATTGAACCGGTTTAAACTGGTTTCAACCAGATAGAACCAGATAGAACCGGTTTAAACTGGATAAAACCGGATTGAACCGGCTTAAACCGGTTTAAACCGGATTGAACCGAATCCGGTTTAAACCGGATAAAACCGGATTGAACCGGTTCAAACTGGTTTAAACCGGATAAAACCAGATAAAACCGTTTTAAAGCGGTGTAAACTGGATAAAACCAGATTGAACCGGTTTAAGCTGATTAAAACCGGATTGAACTGGTTTAAACTGGTCTAAACCGGATAAAACCGGTTTAAACCGGATAAAACCGGATTGAAGCGGTTTAAACCGGTTAAAACCGGATAAAATCAGATTGAAACGGTTTAAACCGGATTGATCCGGCTTAAACCGGATAAAACCGGAATGAACTGGTTGAAACCGGTTTAAACCGGAAAAAACGGACTGAACCGGTTTAAAATGGATAAAACCGGATAGAACCGGTTTAATCCGGTTTCAACCAGATAAAAACCGATTGAACCGGTTTAAACCAGTTTAAAGCGGATGAAACCGGATTGAACCGGATTAAACCAGTTTATACTGGATAAACCGGATTGAATCGGTTAAAACCGGTTTAAACTGGATAAAACCAGATTGAACCGGTTTAAAACGGTTTCAACTGGATAGAACCGGATAGAACCGGTTTAAACCGGATAAAAACGGATTGAAGCGGTTTAAACCGGTTCAAACCGGATAAAACCAGATTGAAACGGTTTAAACCGGATAAAACCGGAATGAACTGGTTTAAACCTGATAAACCGTAAAAAACGGATTGAACCGGTTTAAACTGGATAAAACCGATTGATCCGGTTTAAACCGGTTTAAACCTGATAAAACCAGATTGTACCGGTTTAAACCGGATAAAAACGGATAGAACCGGTTTAAACCGGTTTAAACCAGATTGAACCGGATAGAACCGGTTTAAACCGTTTAAAACCGGATTGAACTGGTTTAAACCGGTTTAAACCGGTTCAAACCGGAGGAAACCGGAATGAACCGGTTTAAACTGGATAAAAGCGGATTGAACCGGTTAAAGCCGGTTAAAACCGGAGAAAACCGGGTGGAACCGGCTTAAACCGGTTTAAACCGGAGAAAACCGGATTGAACCGGTTGTAACCGGTTTAAACCGGATATAAACCGATTGAAGCAGTTTAAACCGGTTTAAAACTGATAAAACCAGAATGAACCGGCCTAAACCGGTTTAAACCGGATAAAACCGGATTGAACCGGTTCAAACTGGTTTAAACCGGATTGAACCAGCTTAAACCGGTTTAAACAGAATTAAAGCGGTTTAATCCGGATAAGACCGGATTGAACTGGCTTAAACCGGTTTAAACCGGATAAAACCGGATTGAACCGGTTGAAACCGGTTTAAACCGGATAAAACCGGAATGAACTGGTTTAAACCGGTTTAAAACAGATAGAAGTGGAGAGAAACGGTTTAAACCGGATAAAACCGGATTGAACCGGTGTAAACCGGTTGAAACCGGATAAAAACGGATTGAAAGGGTTTAAACCGGTTTAAACTGGATAAAACTGGAATGAACCGGCTTAAACAGGCCTAAACCGGATAAAACCCGATTGAACAGGCTTAAACTGGTATAAAGAGCATAGAACCGGTTTCAACCGGATAAAACCGGATTGAACCGGTTTAAATCGGTTTAAACCGGACAAAACCGGATTGAAACGGATTAAACCAGTTTATACAGGATAAACCAGATTGAATCGGTTAAAACCGGTTTAAACCAGATAAAACAAGATTGAACCGGTTTAAACCGGATCAAACCGGATTGAACCGGATTAAACCGGTTTCAACCGGATAGAACCGGATAGAACCGGTTTAAACCGGATAAAACCCGATTGAAGCGGCTTAAACCGGTTCAAACCGGATAAAACCAGATTGAAACGGTTTAAACCGGATTGAACTGGCTTAAACCGGATAAAACGGGAATGAACTGGTTTAAACCGGATTAAACTGGAAAAAACGGATTGAACCGGTTTAAACTGGATAAAATCGGATTGAACCGGCTTAAACCTGTTTAAACTGGATAGAGCCGGTTTAAACCGGTATCCGGTTTAAAGCGGATAAAACCGGCATGAACCGGCTCAAACCGATTTAAACGGGATAGAACCGGAATGAACTGGTCTAAACCAGATAAAACCGGTTTAAACCAGATAAAACCGGATTGAACCGGTTCAAACCGGTTTAAACCGGATAAAACCGGAATGAACTGGTTTAAACCGGATAGAACCGGTTGAAACCGGTTGAAACCGGATATAAACGGATTGAAGCATTTTAAACTGGTTTAAAACTGATAAAACCGGAATGAACCGGCCTAAACCGGTTTAAACCGGATACGACCGGTTTAAACTGGATAAAACCGGATTGAACTGGCTGAAACGGGTTTAAACCGGATAGAACCGGTTTAAACAGGATAAAACCGATTGAACCGGTTTAAACAGGTTTAAACCGGATAAAACCGGATTGAACCGGTTTTAACTGGATAAAACCGGATTGAACTGGTTTAAACCGGTTTCAACTGGATAGAACCGGATAGAACCGGTTTAAACTGGATAAAACCGGATTGAACCAGCTTAAACAGGTTTAAACCGGATAAAACCGGATTGAACCGGTTCAAACCGGTTTAAACCGGATAAAACCAGAGTGAACTGGTTTAAACCGGATAAAACCGGATTGAACCGGTTTAAACCGGATAAAACCGGAATGAACTGGTTTAAACAGGATAAAACCGGACTGAACCAGTTTAAACCGGAAAAAACAGGATTGAAGCATTTCAAACCGGTTTTAACCGGATAAAACCGGAATGAAACGGTTTAAACCGGATAAAACCGGATTGAAACGGTTTCAACCGGATAAAACCGGATTGAACCGGTTTAAACCGGATAAAACCGGATTGAACCGGGATAAACTGGTTTCAACCGGATAGAACCGGATAGAACCGGTTTAAACTGGATAAAACCGGATTGAACCAGCTTAAACCGGTTTAAACAGGATTAAACCGGTTTAAACCGGATAAAACCGGATTGAACCGGCTTAAACCGGTTTAAACTGGGTAAAACCGGATTGAACCGGTTCAAACTGGTTTAAACCGGATAAAACCGGAATGAACTGGTTTAAACCGGTTTAAAACGGATAGAAGTGGAGAGAAACGGTTTTAACCGGATAAAACCGGATTGAACCGGTGTAAACCGGTTGAAACCGGATAAAAACGGATTGAAAGGGTTTAAACCGGTTTAAACGGGATAAAACTGGAATGAACCGGCTTAAACAGGTCTAAACCAGATAAAACCCGATTGAACAGGCTTAAACTGGTATAAACAGCATAGAACCAGTTTCAACCGGATAAAACCGGATTGAACCGGATTAAACCGGATGAAACCGGATAAAACAAGATTGAACCGGTTTAAACCGGATAAAACCGGATTGAACCAGCTTAAACCGGTTTAAACCGGATAAAACTGGATTGAACCGGTTTAAACTGGTTTCAACCGGATAGAACCGGATAGAACCGGTTTAAACTGGATAAAACCGGATTGAACCGGCTTAAACCGGTTTAAACCGGATAAAACCAGATTGAACCGGTTTAAACTGGATAAAACCGGATTGAGCCGGCTTAAACAGGTTTAAACCGGATAAAACCGGATTGAACCGGTTCAAACAGGTTTAAACTGGATAAAACCGGATTGAACCGGTTTAAACTGGTTTCAACTGGGTAGAACCGGTTTAATCCGGTTTAAACCAGATAAAAACCGATTGAACTGGTTTAAACCGGTTTAAAGCGGATAAAACCGGATTGAACTGGTATAAACCGGTTTAAACTGGAGAAAACCGGATTGAAGAGGTTTAAACCGGATAAAACCGAATTGAACCGGTTTAAACCGGTTTAAACCGGATAAAACCGGATTGAACCGGTTCAAACCGGTTGAAAACGGATAAAACCAAATTGAACCAGTTTAAACCGGATAAAATCAGATTGAACTGGTTTAAAACGTATAAAACCGGACTGAACCAGTTTAAACCCTTTTAAACCAGATGGAAACGAATAGAACCAGTTTAAACCGGATAAAACCGGATTGAACCGGCTTAAACCGGTTTAAACCAGATAAAACCGGATTGAACCGGCTTAAACCGGTTTAAACCGGATAAAACCGGAATGAACTGTTTTAAACCGGTTGAAAACGGATAGAACCAGTTTAAACCGGATAAAACCGGATTGAACCGGCTTAAACCGGTTTAAACCGGATAAAACCTGATTGAACCGGTTTAAACCGGATAAAACCGGATTGAACCGGCTTAAACCGGTTTAAAACGGATAGAACCGGATAGAAACGGTATAAACCGGATAAAACCGGATTGAACCGCTGTAAACCGGTTGAAACCGGATAAAAACGGATTGAAAGGGTTTAAACCGGTTTAAACAGGATAAAACCAGATTGAACTGGTTTAATCCAGTTAAAACAGGATAGAACAGGACAGAAACAGTTTAATCCGATTTAAAAAGGATAGAACCGGATAGAACCGGTCTAAACGAGATAAAACCGGATTGAACCGGTTTAAACCGGTTTAAACCGGATAAAACCGGATTGAACCGGTTCAAACTGGTTTAAACCGGATAAAACCGGATTAAACCGTTTTAAAGCGGTTTAAATCGGATAAAACCAGATTGAACCAGTTTTAGCCGATTAAAACCGGATTGAACTGGTTTAAACCGGTCTAAACTGGATAAAACCGGTTTCAACAGGATAAAACCAGATTGAACCGGTTTAAACCCGATAAAACCGGAGTGAACTGGTTTAAACCGTATAAAAACGGATCGAACCGGTTTAAACCGGATAAAACCGGATTGAACCGTTTCAAACCGGTTTTAAAGGGATAAAACCGGAATGAAACGTTTCAAATCGGTTTTAACCGGATAAAACCGGAATGAACCGGTTTAAACCGGATAAAATCGGATTGAACCGGTTTAAACCGGTTTTAACCGGATAGAACTGGATAGAACTGGTTTAAACCGGATAAAACCGGATTGAAGCGGATTAAACCGGTTTAAACCGGATAAAATCAGATTGAAACGGTTTAAACCGGATTGATCCGGCTTAAACCGGATAAAACCGGAATGAACTGGTTGAAACCGGTTTAAACCGGAAAAAACGGATTGAACCGGTTTAAACCGGTTTCAACCGGATAGAACCAGATAGAACCGGTTTAAACTGGATAAAAGCGGATTGAACCGGTTAAAGCCGGTTAAAACCGGAGAAAACCGGGTGGAACCGGCTTAAACCAGTTTAAACCGGAGAAAACCGGATTGAACCGGTTGTAACCGGTTTCAACTGGATAGAACCGGATAGAACCGGTTTAAACTGGATAAAACCGGATTGAACCAGCTTAAACAGGTTTAAACCGGATAAAACCGGATTGAACCGGTTCAAACCGGTTTAAACCGGATAAAACCAGAGTGAACTGGTTTAAACCGGATAAAACCGGATTGAACCGGTTTAAACCGGAGAAAACCGGAATGAACTGGTTTAAACAGGATAAAACCGGACTGAACCAGTTTAAACCGGAAAAAACAGGATTGAAGCATTTCAAACCGGTTTTAACCGGATAAAACCGGAATGAAACGGTTTAAACCGGATAAAACCGGATTGAAACGGTTTCAACCGGATAAAACCGGAATGAACTGGTTTAAACCGGTTTAAAACGGATAGAAGTGGAGAGAAACGGTTTTAACCGGATAAAACCGGATTGAACCGGTGTAAACCGGTTGAAACCGGATAAAAACGGATTGAAAGGGTTTAAACCGGTTTAAACGGGATAAAACTGGAATGAACCGGCTTAAACAGGTCTAAACCGGATAAAACCCGATTGAACAGGCTTAAACTGGTATAAACAGCATAGAACCAGTTTCAACCGGATAAAACCGGATTGAACCGGATTAAACCGGTTGAAACCGGATAAAACCAGACTGAACCGGTTTAAACTGGATAAAACCGGATTGAACCGGTTTGAACTGGTCTAAACCAGATAAAACCGGATTGAACTGGTTTCAACCGTTTTAAACCGGATAAAACAAGATTGAACCGGTTTAAACCGGATAAAACCGGATTGAACCAGCTTAAACCGGTTTAAACCGGATAAAACTGGATTGAACCGGTTTAAACTGGTTTCAACCGGATAGAACCGGATAGAACCGGTTTAAACTGGATAAAACCGGATTGAACCGGCTTAAACCGGTTTAAACCGGATAAAACCAGATTGAACCGGTTTAAACTGGATAAAACCGGATTGAGCCGGCTTAAACAGGTTTAAACCGGATAAAACCGGATTGAACCGGTTCAAACAGGTTTAAACTGGATAAAACCGGATTGAACCGGTTTAAACTGGTTTCAACCGGGTAGAACCGGATAGAACCGGTTTAAACTGGATAACACCGGAATGAACCGACTTAAACAGTTCTAAACCGGATAAAACCCGATTGAACAGGCTTAAACTGGTATAAACAGCATAGAACCGGTTTAAACCGGATAAAACCGGATTGAACCGTTTTAAACCGGTTTAAACCGGATAAAACCAGACTGAACCGGTTTAAATCGGATAAAATCGGATTGAACCGGTTTAAACCAGTTTCAACTGTATAGGACCGGATAGAAGCAGTTTAAACCGGATAAAACAGGATTGAACTGGTTTAAACCGGATAAAACCGGATTGAACCGGTTTAAACTGGTTTCAACCGGATAGAACCGGATAGAACCGGTTTAAACTGGATAAAACTGGATTGAACTGGCTTAAACCGGTTTAAACCGGATTAAACCGGATTGAACCGGTTCAAACTGGTTTAAACCGCTTAAAATCAGATTGAACCGGTTTAAACCGGATAAAACCGGATTGAACCGGCTTAAACTGGTTTAAACCGGATAGAACCGGATAGAACCGGTTTAAACTGGATAAAACCGGATTGAACCGGATAAAACAGGATTGAAGCGGTTTAAAACGGTTAAAACCGGATAAAATCAGATTGAAACGGTTTAAACCGGATTGATCCGGCTTAAACCGGATAAAACCGGATTGATCCGGCTTAAACCGGATAAAACCGGAATGAACTGGTTTAAACTGGTTCAAACCGGAAAAAACGGATTGAACCGGTTTAAAATGGATAAAACCGGATAGAACCGGTTTATTCCAGTTTAAACCAGATAAAAACCGATTGAACCGGTTTAAACCGGTTTAAAGCGGATAAAACCGGATTGAACCGGATTAAACCAGTTTATACTGGATAAACCGGATTGAATCGGTTAAAACCGGTTTAAACTGGATAAAACCAGATTGAACCGGTTTAAACCGGTTTCAACCGGATAGAACCGGATAGAACCGGTTTAAACTGGATAAAAATGGATTGAAGCGGTTTAAACCGGTTCAAACCGGATAAAACCAGATTGAAACGGTTTAAACCGGATTGAACCGGTTTAAACCGGATAAAACCGGAATGATCTGGTTTAAACCGGTTTAAACTGGAAAAAACGGATTGAACCGGTTTAAACTGGATAAAACCGATTGAACCGGTTGAAACTGGTTTCAACCGGAAAGAACCGGATAGAACCGGTTTAAACCGGATAAAAACGGATTGAAGCGGTTTAAACCGGTTCAAACCGGATAAAACCAGATTGAAACGGTTTAAACCGGATTGAACCGGTTTAAACCGGATAAAACCGGAATGAACTGGTTTAAACCGGTTTAAACTGGAAAAAACGGATTGAACCGGTTTAAACTGGATAAAACCGATTGAACAGGTTTAAACCAGTTTAAACCGGATAAAACCAGATTGTACCGGTTTAAACCGGATAAAAACGGATAGAACCGGTTTAAACCGGTTTAAACCAGATGGAATCGGATAGAACCGGTTTAAACCGTTTAAAACCGGATTGAACCGGTTTAAACCGGTTTAAACCGGTTCAAACCGGATGAAATCGGAATGAACCGGTTTAAACCGTATAAAACCGGATTGAACCGGTTTAAACCGGTTTCAACCAGATAGAACCAGATAGAACCGGTTTAAACTGGATAAAAGCGGATTGAACCGGTTAAAGCCGGTTTAAACCGGAGAAAACCGGGTGGAACCGGCTTAAACCGGTTTAAACCGGAGAAAACCGGATTGAACCGGTTGTAACTGGTTTAAACCGAATATAAACGGATTGAAGCAGTTTAAACCGGTTTAAAACTGATAAAACCAGAATGAACCGGCCTAAACCTGTTTAAACCCGATAGGACCGGTTTAAACCGGATAAAACCGGATTGAACTGGATTAAACTGGTTTAAACCGGATAGAACTGGTTTAAACTGGATAAAACCGATTGAACCGGTTTAAACCGGTTTAAACCGGATAAAACCAGATTGAACCGGTTTTAACCTGAGAAAACCGGATTGAACTGGTTTAAACCGGTTTCAACCAGATAGAACCGGATAGAACCGGTTTAAACTGGATAAAACCGGATTGAACCAGCTTAAACCGGATTAAACCGGATAAAACCGGATTGAACCGGTACAAACCGGTTTAAACCGGATAAAACCGGAGTGAACTGGTTTAAACTGGATAAAACCGGATTGAACCGGTTCAAACCAGTTTAAACCGGATAAAACTGGAATGAACTGGTTTAAACCGGATAAAATCGGACTGAACCAGTTTAAACCGGATAAAACCGGATCGAAACGTTTCAAACCGGTTTTAACCGGATAAAACCGGAATGAACCGGTTTAAACCGGATAAAACCGGATTGAACCGGTTTAAACCGGATAAAACCGGATTGAACCGGTTTAAACTGCTTTCAACCAGATAGAACCAGATAGAACCGGTTTAAACTGGATAAAACCGGATTGAACCGGCTTAAACCGGTTTAAACCGGATTGAACCGAATCCGGTTTAAACCGGATAAAACCGGATTGAACCGGTTCAAACTGGTTTAAACCGGATAAAACCAGATAAAACCGTTTTAAAGCGGTTTAAACTGGATAAAACCAGATTGAACCGGTTTAAGCTGATTAAAACCGGATTGAACTGGTTTAAACTGGTCTAAACCGGATAAAACCGGTTTAAACCAGATAAAACCGGATTGAAGCGGTTTAAACCGGTTAAAACCGGATAAAATCAGATTGAAACGGTTTAAACCGGATTGATCCGGCTTAAACCGGATAAAACCGGAATGAACTGGTTGAAACCGGTTTAAACCGGAAAAAACGGACTGAACCGGTTTAAAATGGATAAAACCGGATAGAACCGGTTTAATCCGGTTTAAACCAGATAAAAACCGATTGAACCGGTTTAAACCAGTTTAAAGCCGATGAAACCGGATTGAACCGGATTAAACCAGTTTATACTGGATAAACCGGATTGAATCGGTTAAAACCGGTTTAAACTGGATAAAACCAGATTGAACCGGTTTAAAACGGTTTCAACTGGATAGAACCGGATAGAACCGGTTTAAACCGGATAAAAACGGATTGAAGCGGTTTAAACCGGTTCAAACCGGATAAAACCAGATTGAAACGGTTTAAACCGGATAAAACCGGAATGAACTGGTTTAAACCTGATAAACCGTAAAAAACGGATTGAACCTGTTTAAACTGGATAAAACCGATTGATCCGGTTTAAACCGGTTTAAACCTGATAAAACCAGATTGTACCGGTTTAAACCGGATAAAAACGGATAGAACCGGTTTAAACCGGTTTAAACCAGATTGAACCGGATAGAACCGGTTTAAACCGTTTAAAACCGGATTGAACTGGTTTAAACCGGTTTAAACCGGTTCAAACCGGAGGAAACCGGAATGAACCGGTTTAAACTGGATAAAAGCGGATTGAACCGGTTAAAGCCGGTTAAAACCGGAGAAAACCGGGTGGAACCGGCTTAAACCGGTTTAAACCGGAGAAAACCGGATTGAACCGGTTGTAACCGGTTTAAACCGGATATAAACCGATTGAAGCAGTTTAAACCGGTTTAAAACTGATAAAACCAGAATGAACCGGCCTAAACCGGTTTAAACCGGATAAAACCGGATTGAACCGGTTCAAACTGGTTTAAACCGGATTGAACCAGCTTAAACCGGTTTAAACAGAATTAAAGCGGTTTAATCCGGATAAGACCGGATTGAACTGGCTTAAACCGGTTTAAACCGGATAAAACCGGATTGAACCGGTTGAAACCGGTTTAAACCGGATAAAACCGGAATGAACTGGTTTAAACCGGTTTAAAACAGATAGAAGTGGAGAGAAACGGTTTAAACCGGATAAAACCGGATTGAACCGGTGTAAACCGGTTGAAACCGATAAAAACGGATTGAAAGGGTTTAAACCGGTTTAAACTGGATAAAACTGGAATGAACCGGCTTAAACAGGCCTAAACCGGATAAAACCCGATTGAACAGGCTTAAACTGGTATAAAGAGCATAGAACCGGTTTCAACCGGATAAAACCGGATTGAACCGGTTTAAATCGGTTTAAACCGGACAAAACCGGATTGAAACGGATTAAACCAGTTTATACTGGATAAACCAGATTGAATCGGTTAAAACCGGTTTAAACCGGATAAAACAAGATTGAACCGGTTTAAACCGGATCAAACCGGATTGAACCGGATTAAACCGGTTTCAACCGGATAGAACCGGATAGAACCGGTTTAAACCAGATAAAACCCGATTGAAGCGGCTTAAACCGGTTCAAACCGGATAAAACCAGATTGAAACGGTTTAAACCGGATTGAACCGGCTTAAACCGGATAAAACGGGAATGAACTGGTTTAAACCGGATTAAACTGGAAAAAACGGATTGAACCGGTTTAAACTGGATAAAACCGGATTGAACCGGCTTAAACCTGTTTAAACTGGATAGAGCCGGTTTAAACCGGTATCCGGTTTAAAGCGGATAAAACCGGCATGAACTGGCTCAAACCGATTTAAACCGGATAGAACCGGAATGAACTGGTCTAAACCAGATAAAACCGGTTTAAACCAGATAAAACCGGATTGAACCGGTTCAAAACGGTTTCAACCGGATAGAACCGGAATGAACTGGTCTAAACCGGATAAAACCGGTTTAAACCAGATAAAACCGGATTGAACCAGTTCAAACCGGTTTAAACCGGATAAAACCGGAATGAACTGGTTTAAACCGGATAGAACCGGAATGAAACGGTTTAAACCGGATAAAACCGGATTGAAACGGTTTCAACCGGATAAAACCGGATTGAACCGGTTTAAACCGGATAAAACCGGATTGAACCGGTATAAACTGGTTTCAACCGGATAGAACCGGATAGAACCGGTTTAAACTGGATAAAACCGGATTGAACCAGCTTAAACCGGTTTAAACAGGATTAAACCGGTTTAAACCGGATAAAACCGGATTGAACCGGCTTAAACCGGTTTAAACCGGATAAAACCGGATTGAACCGGTTCAAACCGGTTTAAACCGGATAAAACCGGAATGAACTGGTTTAAACCAGTTTAAAACGGATAGAAGTGGAGAGAAACGGTTTTAACCGGATAAAACCGGATTGAACCGGTGTAAACCGGTTGAAACCGGATAAAAACGGATTGAAAGGGTTTAAACCGGTTTAAACGGGATAAAACTGGAATGAACCGGCTTAAACAGGTCTAAACCGGATAAAACCCGATTGAACAGGCTTAAACTGGTATAAACAGCATAGAACCAGTTTCAACCGGATAAAACCGGATTGAACCGGATTAAACCGGTTGAAACCGGATAAAACCAGACTGAACCGGTTTAAACTGGATAAAACCGGATTGAACCGGTTTGAACTGGTCTAAACCAGATAAAACCGGATTGAACTGGTTTCAACCGTTTTAAACCGGATAAAACAAGATTGAACCGGTTTAAACCGGATAAAACCGGATTGAACCAGCTTAAACTGGTTTAAACCGGATAAAACTGGATTGAACCGGTTTAAACTGGTTTCAACCGGATAGAACCGGATAGAACCGGTTTAAACTGGATAAAACCGGATTGAACCGGCTTAAACCGGTTTAAACCGGATAAAACCAGATTGAACCGGTTTAAACTGGATAAAACCGGATTGAGCCGGCTTAAACAGGTTTAAACCGGATAAAACCGGATTGAACCGGTTCAAACAGGTTTAAACTGGATAAAACCGGATTGAACCGGTTTAAACTGGTTTCAACCGGGTAGAACCGGATAGAACCGGTTTAAACTGGATAAAACCGGAATGAACCGACTTAAACAGGTCTAAACCGGATAAAACCCGATTGAACAGGCTTAAACTGGTATAAACAGCATAGAACCGGTTTAAACCGGAAAAAAACCGGATTGAACCGTTTTAAACCGGTTTAAACCGGATAAAACCAGACTGAACCGGTTTAAACCGGATAAAATCGGATTGAACCGGTTTAAACCAGTTTCAACTGTATAGGACCGGATAGAAGCAGTTTAAACCGGATAAAACAGGATTGAACTGGTTTAAACCGGATAAAAACGGATTGAACCGGTTTAAACTGGTTTCAACCGGATAGAACCGGATAGAACCGGTTTAAACTGGATAAAACTGGATTGAACTGGCTTAAACCGGTTTAAACCGGATTAAACCGGATTGAACTGGTTCAAACTGGTTTAAACCGCTTAAAATCAGATTGAACCGGTTTAAACCGGATAAAACCGGATTGAACCGGCTTAAACTGGTTTAAACCGGATAGAACCGGATAGAACCGGTTTAAACTGGATAAAACCGGATTGAACCGGATAAAACAGGATTGAAGCGGTTTAAAACGGTTAAAACCGGATAAAATCAGATTGAAACGGTTTAAACCGGATTGATCCGGCTTAAACCGGATAAAACCGGATTGATCCGGCTTAAACCGGATAAAACCGGAATGAACTGGTTTAAACTGGTTCAAACCGGAAAAAACGGATTGAACCGGTTTAAAATGGATAAAACCGATTGAACCGGTTGAAACTGGTTTCAACCGGAAAGAACCGGATAGAACCGGTTTAAACCGGATAAAAACGGATTGAAGCGGTTTAAACCGGTTCAAACCGGATAAAACCAGATTGAAACGGTTTAAACCGGATTGAACCGGTTTAAACCGGATAAAACCGGAATGAACTGGTTTAAACCGGTTTAAACTGGAAAAAACGGATTGAACCGGTTTAAACTGGATAAAACCGATTGAACAGGTTTAAACCAGTTTAAACCGGATAAAACCAGATTGTACCGGTTTAAACCGGATAAAAACGGATAGAACCGGTTTAAACCGGTTTAAACCAGATTGAACCGGTTTAAACCGGATAAAACCGGAATGAACTGGTTTAAACCTGATAAACCGTAAAAAACGGATTGAACCGGTTTAAACTGGATAAAACCGATTGATCCGGTTTAAACCGGTTTAAACCTGATAAAACCAGATTGTACCGGTTTAAACCGGATAAAAACGGATAGAACCGGTTTAAACCGGTTTAAACCAGATTGAACCGGATAGAACCGGTTTAAACCGTTTAAAACCGGATTGAACCGGTTTAAACCGGTTTAAACCGGTTCAAACCGGAGGAAACCGGAATGAACCGGTTTAAACTGGATAAAAGCGGATTGAACCGGTTAAAGCCGGTTAAAACCGGAGAAAACCGGGTGGAACCGGCTTAAACCGGTTTAAACCGGAGAAAACCGGATTGAACCGGTTGTAACCGGTTTAAACCGGATATAAACCGATTGAAGCAGTTTAAACCGGTTTAAAACTGATAAAACCAGAATGAACCGGCCTAAACCGGTTTAAACCGGATAAAACCGGATTGAACCAGTTTAAACCCGTTTAAACCAGATAGAAACGGATAGAACCGGTTTAAACCAGATAAAACCGGATTGAACTGGTTTAATCCAGTTAAAACAGGATAGAACAGGACAGAACAAGTTTAATCCGATTTAAAAAGGATAGAACCGGATAGAACCGGTCTAAACGAGATAAAACCGGATTGAACCGGTTTAAACCGGTTTAAACCGGATAAAACCGGATTGAACCGGTTCAAACTGGTTTATACCGGATAAAACCGGATTAAACCGTTTTAAAGCGGTTTAAACCGGATAAAACCAGATTGAACCAGTTTAAGCCGATTAAAACCGGATTGAACTGGTTTAAACCGGTCTAAACCGGATAAAACCGGTTTCAACAAGATAAAACCAGATTGAACCGGTTTAAACCAGATAAAACTGGATTGAACAGGTTCAAACCGGTTTAAACCGGAGAAAACCGGAGTGAACTGGTTTAAACCGGATAAAAACGGATTGAACCGGTTTAAACCGGATAAAACCGGATTGAACCGTTTCAAACCGGTTTTAAACGGATAAAACCGGAATGAACCGTTTTAAACCGGATAAGACAGGATTGAACCGTTTCAAACCGGTCTTAACCGGATAAAACCGGAATGAACCGGTTTAAACCGGATAAAATTGGATTGAACCGGTTTAAACCGGATAAAACCAGATTGAACCGGTTTAAACTGGTTTCAACCGGATAGAACCGGATAGAACCGGTTTAAACTGGATAAAACCGGATTGAACCGGCTTAAACCGGTTTAAACCGGATAAAATCGGATTGAACCGGTTCAAACCGGATATAACCGGATAGAACCGGATAGAACTGGTTTAAAACGGATAAAACCGGATTGAACCGGTTTAAACCGGTTTAAACCGGATAAAACAGGATTGAACTGGTTTAAACCGGATAAAAGCGGATTGAACCGGTTTAAACCAGTTTCAACCGGATAGAAATGGATAGAACCGGTTTAAACCGGATAAAACCGGATTGAAGCGGTTTAAACCGTTTAAAACCGGATAAAACCAGATTGAAACGGTTTAAACCGGATTGATCCGGCTTAAACCGGATAAAACCGGAATGAACTGGTTTAAACCGGTTTAAACCGGAAAAAACGGATTGAACCGGTTTAAAATGGATAAAACCGGATAGAACCGGTTTAATCCGGTTTAAACCAGATAAAAACCGATTGAACTGGTTTAAACCGGTTTAAAGCGGATAAAACCGGATTGAACTGGTATAAACCGGTTTAAACTGGAGAAAACCGGATTGAAGAGGTTTAAACCGGATAAAACCGAATTGAACCGGTTTAAACCGGTTTAAACCGGATAAAACCGGATTGAACCGGTTCAAACCGGTTGAAAACGGATAAAACCAAATTGAACCAGTTTAAACCGGATAAAATCAGATTGAACTGGTTTAAAACGTATAAAACCGGACTGAACCAGTTTAAACCCTTTTAAACCAGATGGAAACGAATAGAACCAGTTTAAACCGGATAAAACCGGATTGAACCGGCTTAAACCGGTTTAAACCAGATAAAACCGGATTGAACCGGCTTAAACCGGTTTAAACCGGATAAAACCGGAATGAACTGTTTTAAACCGGTTGAAAACGGATAGAACCAGTTTAAACCGGATAAAACCGGATTGAACCGGCTTAAACCGGTTTAAACCGGATAAAACCTGATTGAACCGGTTTAAACCGGATAAAACCGGATTGAACCGGCTTAAACCGGTTTAAAACGGATAGAACCGGATAGAAACGGTATAAACCGGATAAAACCGGATTGAACCGCTGTAAACCGGTTGAAACCGGATAAAAACGGATTGAAAGGGTTTAAACCGGTTTAAACAGGATAAAACCAGATTGAACTGGTTTAATCCAGTTAAAACAGGATAGAACAGGACAGAAACAGTTTAATCCGATTTAAAAAGGATAGAACCGGATAGAACCGGTCTAAACGAGATAAAACCGGATTGAACCGGTTTAAACCGGTTTAAACCGGATAAAACCGGATTGAACCGGTTCAAACTGGTTTAAACCGGATAAAACCGGATTAAACCGTTTTAAAGCGGTTTAAATCGGATAAAACCAGATTGAACCAGTTTTAGCCGATTAAAACCGGATTGAACTGGTTTAAACCGGTCTAAACTGGATAAAACCGGTTTCAACAGGATAAAACCAGATTGAACCGGTTTAAACCCGATAAAACCGGAGTGAACTGGTTTAAACCGTATAAACACGGATCGAACCGGTTTAAACCGGATAAAACCGGATTGAACCGTTTCAAACCGGTTTTAAAGGGATAAAACCGGAATGAAACGTTTCAAATCGGTTTTAACCGGATAAAACCGGAATGAACCGGTTTAAACCGGATAAAATCGGATTGAACCGGTTTAAACCGGTTTTAACCGGATAGAACTGGATAGAACTGGTTTAAACCGGATAAAACCGGATTGAAGCGGTTTAAACCGGTTTAAACCGGATAAAATCAGATTGAAACGGTTTAAACCGGATTGATCCGGCTTAAACCGGATAAAACCGGAATGAACTGGTTGAAACCGGTTTAAACCGGAAAAAACGGATTGAACCGGTTTAAACCGGTTTCAACCGGATAGAACCAGATAGAACCGGTTTAAACTGGATAAAAGCGGATTGAACCGGTTAAAGCCGGTTAAAACCGGAGAAAACCGGGTGGAACCGGCTTAAACCAGTTTAAACCGGAGAAAACCGGATTGAACCGGTTGTAACCGGTTTCAACTGGATAGAACCGGATAGAACCGGTTTAAACTGGATAAAACGGATTGAACCAGCTTAAACAGGTTTAAACCGGATAAAACCGGATTGAACCGGTTCAAACCGGTTTAAACCGGATAAAACCAGAGTGAACTGGTTTAAAACCGGATAAAACCGGATTGAACCGGTTTAAACCGGAGAAAACCGGAATGAACTGGTTTAAACAGGATAAAACCGGACTGAACCAGTTTAAACCGGAAAAAACAGGATTGAAGCATTTCAAACCGGTTTTAACCGGATAAAACCGGAATGAAACGGTTTAAACCGGATAAAACCGGATTGAAACGGTTTCAACCGGATAAAACCGGAATGAACTGGTTTAAACCGGTTTAAAACGGATAGAAGTGGAGAGAAACGGTTTTAACCGGATAAAACCGGATTGAACCGGTGTAAACCGGTTGAAACCGGATAAAAACGGATTGAAAGGGTTTAAACCGGTTTAAACGGGATAAAACTGGAATGAACCGGCTTAAACAGGTCTAAACCGGATAAAACCCGATTGAACAGGCTTAAACTGGTATAAACAGCATAGAACCAGTTTCAACCGGATAAAACCGGATTGAACCGGATTAAACCGGTTGAAACCGGATAAAACCAGACTGAACCGGTTTAAACTGGATAAAACCGGATTGAACCGGTTTGAACTGGTCTAAACCAGATAAAACCGGATTGAACTGGTTTCAACCGTTTTAAACCGGATAAAACAAGATTGAACCGGTTTAAACCGGATAAAACCGGATTGAACCAGCTTAAACCGGTTTAAACCGGATAAAACTGGATTGAACCGGTTTAAACTGGTTTCAACCGGATAGAACCGGATAGAACCGGTTTAAACTGGATAAAACCGGATTGAACCGGCTTAAACCGGTTTAAACCGGATAAAACCAGATTGAACCGGTTTAAACTGGATAAAACCGGATTGAGCCGGCTTAAACAGGTTTAAACCGGATAAAACCGGATTGAACCGGTTCAAACAGGTTTAAACTGGATAAAACCGGATTGAACCGGTTTAAACTGGTTTCAACCGGGTAGAACCGGATAGAACCGGTTTAAACTGGATAAAACCGGAATGAACCGACTTAAACAGTTCTAAACCGGATAAAACCCGATTGAACAGGCTTAAACTGGTATAAACAGCATAGAACCGGTTTAAACCGGATAAAACCGGATTGAACCGTTTTAAACCGGTTTAAACCGGATAAAACCAGACTGAACCGGTTTAAACCGGATAAAATTGGATTGAACCGGTTTAAACCAGTTTCAACTGTATAGGACCGGATAGAAGCAGTTTAAACCGGATAAAACAGGATTGAACTGGTTTAAACCGGATAAAACCGGATTGAACCGGTTTAAACTGGTTTCAACCGGATAGAACCGGATAGAACCGGTTTAAACTGGATAAAACTGGATTGAACTGGCTTAAACCGGTTTAAACCGGATTAAACCGGATTGAACCGGTTCAAACTGGTTTAAACCGCTTAAAATCAGATTGAACCGGTTTAAACCGGATAAAACCGGATTGAACCGGCTTAAACTGGTTTAAACCGGATAGAACCGGATAGAACCGGTTTAAACTGGATAAAACCGGATTGAACCGGATAAAACAGGATTGAAGCGGTTTAAAACGGTTAAAACCGGATAAAATCAGATTGAAACGGTTTAAACCGGATTGATCCGGCTTAAACCGGATAAAACCGGATTGATCCGGCTTAAACCGGATAAAACCGGAATGAACTGGTTTAAACTGGTTCAAACCGGAAAAAACGGATTGAACCGGTTTAAAATGGATAAAACCGGATAGAACCGGTTTATTCCAGTTTAAACCAGATAAAAACCGATTGAACCGGTTTAAACCGGTTTAAAGCGGATAAAACCGGATTGAACCGGATTAAACCAGTTTATACTGGATAAACCGGATTGAATCGGTTAAAACCGGTTTAAACTGGATAAAACCAGATTGAACCGGTTTAAACCGGTTTCAACCGGATAGAACCGGATAGAACCGGTTTAAACTGGATAAAAATGGATTGAAGCGGTTTAAACCGGTTCAAACCGGATAAAACCAGATTGAAACGGTTTAAACCGGATTGAACCGGTTTAAACCGGATAAAACCGGAATGATCTGGTTTAAACCGGTTTAAACTGGAAAAAACGGATTGAACCGGTTTAAACTGGATAAAACCGATTGAACCGGTTGAAACTGGTTTCAACCGGAAAGAACCGGATAGAACCGGTTTAAACCGGATAAAAACGGATTGAAGCGGTTTAAACAGGTTCAAACCGGATAAAACCAGATTGAAACGGTTTAAACCGGATTGAACCGGTTTAAACCGGATAAAACCGGAATGAACTGGTTTAAACCGGTTTAAACTGGAAAAAACGGATTGAACCGGTTTAAACTGGATAAAACCGATTGAACAGGTTTAAACCAGTTTAAACCGGATAAAACCAGATTGTACCGGTTTAAACCGGATAAAAACGGATAGAACCGGTTTAAACCGGTTTAAACCAGATTGAATCGGATAGAACCGGTTTAAACCGTTTAAAACCGGATTGAACCGGTTTAAACCGGTTTAAACCGGTTCAAACCGGATGAAATCGGAATGAACCGGTTTAAACCGTATAAAACCGGATTGAACCGGTTTAAACCGGTTTCAACCAGATAGAACCAGATAGAACCGGTTTAAACTGGATAAAAGCGGATTGAACCGGTTAAAGCCGGTTTAAACCGGAGAAAACCGGGTGGAACCGGCTTAAACCGGTTTAAACCGGAGAAAACCGGATTGAACCGGTTGTAACTGGTTTAAACCGAATATAAACGGATTGAAGCAGTTTAAACCGGTTTAAAACTGATAAAACCAGAATGAACCGGCCTAAACCTGTTTAAACCCGATAGGACCGGTTTAAACCGGATAAAACCGGATTGAACTGGATTAAACTGGTTTAAACCGGATAGAACTGGTTTAAACTGGATAAAACCGATTGAACCGGTTTAAACCGGTTTAAACCGGATAAAACCAGATTGAACCGGTTTTAACCTGAGAAAACCGGATTGAACTGGTTTAAACCGGTTTCAACCAGATAGAACCGGATAGAACCGGTTTAAACTGGATAAAACCGGATTGAACCAGCTTAAACCGGATTAAACCGGATAAAACCGGATTGAACCGGTACAAACCGGTTTAAACCGGATAAAACCGGAGTGAACTGGTTTAAACTGGATAAAACCGGATTGAACCGGTTCAAACCAGTTTAAACCGGATAAAACTGGAATGAACTGGTTTAAACCGGATAAAATCGGACTGAACCAGTTTAAACCGGATAAAACCGGATTGAAGTGGTTTAAACCGGTTAAAACCGGATAAAATCAGATTGAAACGGTTTAAACCGGATTGATCCGGCTTAAACCGGATAAAACCGGAATGAACTGGTTGAAACCGGTTTAAACCGGAAAAAACGGACTGAACCGGTTTAAAATGGATAAAACCGGATAGAACCGGTTTAATCCGGTTTAAACGAGATAAAAACCGATTGAACCGGTTTAAACCAGTTTAAAGCCGATGAAACCGGATTGAACCGGATAAAACCAGTTTATACTGGATAAACCGGATTGAATCGGTTAAAACCGGTTTAAACTGGATAAAACCAGATTGAACCGGTTTAAAACGGTTTCAACTGGATAGAACCGGATAGAACCGGTTTAAACCGGATAAAAACGGATTGAAGCGGTTTAAACCGGTTCAAACCGGATAAAACCAGATTGAAACGGTTTAAACCGGATAAAACCGGAATGAACTGGTTTAAACCTGATAAACCGTAAAAAACGGATTGAACCGGTTTAAACTGGATAAAACCGATTGATCCGGTTTAAACCGGTTTAAACCTGATAAAACCAGATTGTACCGGTTTAAACCGGATAAAAACGGATAGAACCGGTTTAAACCGGTTTAAACCAGATTGAACCGGATAGAACCGGTTTAAACCGTTTAAAACCGGATTGAACTGGTTTAAACCGGTTTAAACCGGTTCAAACCGGAGGAAACCGGAATGAACCGGTTTAAACTGGATAAAAGCGGATTGAACCGGTTAAAGCCGGTTAAAACCGGAGAAAACCGGGTGGAACCGGCTTAAACCGGTTTAAACCGGAGAAAACCGGATTGAACCGGTTGTAACCGGTTTAAACTGGATATAAACCGATTGAAGCAGTTTAAACCGGTTTAAAACTGATAAAACCAGAATGAACCGGCCTAAACCGGTTTAAACCGGATAAAACCGGATTGAACCGGTTCAAACTGGTTTAAACCGGATTGAACCAGCTTAAACCGGTTTAAACAGAATTAAAGCGGTTTAATCCGGATAAGACCGGATTGAACTGGCTTAAACCGGTTTAAACCGGATAAAACCGGATTGAACTGGTTGAAACCGGTTTAAACCGGATAAAACCGGAATGAACTGGTTTAAACCGGTTTAAAACAGATAGAAGTGGAGAGAAACGGTTTAAACCGGATAAAACCGGATTGAACCGGTGTAAACCGGTTGAAACCGATAAAAACGGATTGAAAGGGTTTAAACCGGTTTAAACTGGATAAAACTGGAATGAACCGGCTTAAACAGGCCTAAACCGGATAAAACCCGATTGAACAGGCTTAAACTGGTATAAAGAGCATAGAACCGGTTTCAACCGGATAAAACCGGATTGAACCGGTTTAAATCGGTTTAAACCGGACAAAACCGGATTGAAACGGATTAAACCAGTTTATACTGGATAAACCAGATTGAATCGGTTAAAACCGGTTTAAACCGGATAAAACAAGATTGAACCGGTTTAAACCGGATCAAACCGGATTGAACCGGATTAAACCGGTTTCAACCGGATAGAACCGGATAGAACCGGTTTAAACCGGATAAAACCCGATTGAAGCGGCTTAAACCGGTTCAAACCGGATAAAACCAGATTGAAACGGTTTAAACCGGATTGAACCGGCTTAAACCGGATAAAACGGGAATGAACTGGTTTAAACCGGATTAAACTGGAAAAAACGGATTGAACCGGTTTAAACTGGATAAAACCGGATTGAACCGGCTTAAACCTGTTTAAACTGGATAGAGCCGGTTTAAACCGGTATCCGGTTTAAAGCGGATAAAACCGGCATGAACCGGCTCAAACCGATTTAAACCGGATAGAACCGGAATGAACTGGTCTAAACCAGATAAAACCGGTTTAAACCAGATAAAACCGGATTGAACCGGTTCAAAACGGTTTCAACCGGATAGAACCGGAATGAACTGGTCTAAACCGGATAAAACCGGTTTAAACCAGATAAAACCGGATTGAACCAGTTCAAACCGGTTTAAACCGGATAAAACCGGAATGAACTGGTTTAAACCGGATAGAACCGGTTGAAACCGGTTGAAACCGGATATAAACGGATTGAAGCATTTTAAACTGGTTTAAAACTGATAAAACCGGAATGAACCGGCCTAAACCGGTTTAAACCGGATACGACCGGTTTAAACTGGATAAAACCGGATTGAACTGGCTGAAACGGGTTTAAACCGGATAGAACCGGTTTAAACAGGATAAAACCGATTGAACCGGTTTAAACAGGTTTAAACCGGATAAAACCGGATTGAACCGGTTTTAACTGGATAAAACCGGATTGAACTGGTTTAAACCGGTTTCAACTGGATAGAACCGGATAGAACCGGTTTAAACTGGATAAAACCGGATTGAACCAGCTTAAACAGGTTTAAACCGGATAAAACCGGATTGAACCGGTTCAAACCGGTTTAAACCGGATAAAACCAGAGTGAACTGGTTTAAACCGGATAAAACCGGATTGAACCGGTTTAAACCGGAGAAAACCGGAATGAACTGGTTTAAACAGGATAAAACCGGACTGAACCAGTTTAAACCGGAAAAAACAGGATTGAAGCATTTCAAACCGGTTTTAACCGGATAAAACCGGAATGAAACGGTTTAAACCGGATAAAACCGGATTGAAACGGTTTCAACCGGATAAAACCGGATTGAACCGGTTTAAACCGGATAAAACCGGACTGAACCGGTATAAACTGGTTTCAACCGGATAGAACCGGATAGAACCGGTTTAAACTGGATAAAACCGGATTGAACCAGCTTAAACCGGTTTAAACAGGATTAAACCGGTTTAAACCGGATAAAACCGGATTGAACCGGCTTAAACCGGTTTAAACCGGATAAAACCGGATTGAACCTGTTCAAACCGGTTTAAACCGGATAAAACCGGAATGAACTGGTTTAAACCAGTTTAAAACGGATAGAAGTGGAGAGAAACGGTTTTAACCGGATAAAACCGGATTGAACCGGTGTAAACCGGTTGAAACCGGATAAAAACGGATTGAAAGGGTTTAAACCGGTTTAAACGGGATAAAACTGGAATGAACCGGCTTAAACAGGTCTATACCGGATAAAACCCGATTGAACAGGCTTAAACTGGTATAAACAGCATAGAACCAGTTTCAACCGGATAAAACCGGATTGAACCGGATTAAACCGGTTGAAACCGGATAAAACCAGACTGAACCGGTTTAAACTGGATAAAACCGGATTGAACCGGTTTGAACTGGTCTAAACCAGATAAAACCGGATTGAACTGGTTTCAACCGTTTTAAACCGGATAAAACAAGATTGAACCGGTTTAAACCGGATAAAACCGGATTGAACCAGCTTAAACCGGTTTAAACCGGATAAAACTGGATTGAACCGGTTTAAACTGGTTTCAACCGGATAGAACCGGATAGAACCGGTTTAAACTGGATAAAACCGGATTGAACCGGATTAAACCGGTTTAAACCGGATAAAACCAGATTGAACCGGTTTAAACTGGATAAAACCGGATTGAGCCGGCTTAAACAGGTTTAAACCGGATAAAACCGGATTGAACCGGTTCAAACAGGTTTAAACTGGATAAAACCGGATTGAACCGGTTTAAACTGGTTTCAACCGGGTAGAACCGGATAGAACCGGTTTAAACTGGATAAAACCGGAATGAACCGACTTAAACAGGTCTAAACCGGATAAAACCCGATTGAACAGGCTTAAACTGGTATAAACAGCATAGAACCGGTTTAAACCGGATAAAACCGGATTGAACCGTTTTAAACCGGTTTAAACCGGATAAAACCAGACTGAACCGGTTTAAACCGGATAAAATCGGATTGAACCGGTTTAAACCAGTTTCAACTGTATAGGACCGGATAGAAGCAGTTTAAACCGGATAAAACAGGATTGAACTGGTTTAAACCGGATAAAACCGGATTGAACCGGTTTAAACTGGTTTCAACCGGATAGAACCGGATAGAACCGGTTTAAACTGGATAAAACTGGATTGAACTGGCTTAAACCGGTTTAAACCGGATTAAACCGGATTGAACCGGTTCAAACTGGTTTAAACCGCTTAAAATCAGATTGAACCGGTTTAAACCGGATAAAACCGGATTGAACCGGCTTAAACTGGTTTAAACCGGATAGAACCGGATAGAACCGGTTTAAACTGGATAAAACCGGATTGAACCGGATAAAACAGGATTGAAGCGGTTTAAAACGGTTAAAACCGGATTGATCCGGCTTAAACCGGATAAAACCGGAATGATCCGGCTTAAACCGGATAAAACCGGAATGAACTGGTTTAAACTGGTTCAAACCGGAAAAAACGGATTGAACCGGTTTAAAATGGATAAAACCGATTGAACCGGTTGAAACTGGTTTCAACCGGAAAGAACCGGATAGAACCGGTTTAAACCGGATAAAAACGGATTGAAGCGGTTTAAACCGGTTCAAACCGGATAAAACCAGATTGAAACGGTTTAAACCGGATTGAACCGGTTTAAACCGGATAAAACCGGAATGAACTGGTTTAAACCGGTTTAAACTGGAAAAAACGGATTGAACCGGTTTAAACTGGATAAAACCGATTGAACCGGTTGAAACTGGTTTCAACCGGAAAGAACCGGATAGAACCGGTTTAAACCGGATAAAAACGGATTGAAGCGGTTTAAACCGGTTCAAACCGGATAAAACCAGATTGAAACGGTTTAAACCGGATTGAACCGGTTTAAACCGGATAAAACCGGAATGAACTGGTTTAAACCGGTTTAAACTGGAAAAAACGGATTGAACCGGTTTAAACTGGATAAAACCGATTGAACAGGTTTAAACCAGTTTAAACCGGATAAAACCAGATTGTACCGGTTTAAACCGGATAAAAACGGATAGAACCGGTTTAAACCGGTTTAAACCAGATTGAATCGGATAGAACCGGTTTAAACCGTTTAAAACCGGATTGAACCGGTTTAAACCGGTTTAAACCGGTTCAAACCGGATGAAATCGGAATGAACCGGTTTAAACCGTATAAAACCGGATTGAACCGGTTTAAACCGGTTTCAACCAGATAGAACCAGATAGAACCGGTTTAAACTGGATAAAAGCGGATTGAACCGGTTAAAGCCGGTTTAAACCGGAGAAAACCGGGTGGAACCGGCTTAAACCGGTTTAAACCGGAGAAAACCGGATTGAACCGGTTGTAACTGGTTTAAACCGAATATAAACGGATTGAAGCAGTTTAAACCGGTTTAAAACTGATAAAACCAGAATGAACCGGCCTAAACCTGTTTAAACCCGATAGGACCGGTTTAAACCGGATAAAACCGGATTGAACTGGATTAAACTGGTTTAAACCGGATAGAACTGGTTTAAACTGGATAAAACCGATTGAACCGGTTTAAACCGGTTTAAACCGGATAAAACCAGATTGAACCGGTTTTAACCTGAGAAAACCGGATTGAACTGGTTTAAACCGGTTTCAACCAGATAGAACCGGATAGAACCGGTTTAAACTGGATAAAACCGGATTGAACCAGCTTAAACCGGATTAAACCGGATAAAACCGGATTGAACCGGTACAAACCGGTTTAAACCGGATAAAACCGGAGTGAACTGGTTTAAACTGGATAAAACCGGATTGAACCGGTTCAAACCAGTTTAAACCGGATAAAACTGGAATGAACTGGTTTAAACCGGATAAAATCGGACTGAACCAGTTTAAACCGGATAAAACCGGATCGAAACGTTTCAAACCGGTTTTAACCGGATAAAACCGGAATGAACCGGTTTAAACCGGATAAAACCGGATTGAACCGGTTTAAACCGGATAAAACCGGATTGAACCGGTTTAAACTGGATAAAACCGGATTGAACCGGTTTAAACTGGTTTCAACCAGATAGAACCAGATAGAACCGGTTTAAACTGGATAAAACAGGATTGAACCGGCTTAAACCGGTTTAAACCGGATTGAACCGGTTTAAACCGGATAAAACCGGATTGAACCGGTTCAAACTGGTTTAAACCGGATAAAACCGGATAAAACCGTTTTAAAGCGGTTTAAACTGGATAAAACCAGATTGACCCGGTTTAAGCTGATTAAAACCGGATTGAACTGGTTTAAACTGGTCTAAACCGGATAAAACCGGTTTAAACCGGATAAAACCGGATTGAACCGGTTTAAACTGGTTTCAACCGGATTGAACCGGTTCAAACAGGTTTAAACTGGATAAAACCGGATTGAACCGGTTTGAACTGGTCTAAACCAGATAAAACCGGATTGAACTGGTTTCAACCGGTTTAAACCGGATAAAACAAGATTGAACCGGTTTAAACCGGATAAAACCGGATTGAACCAGCTTAAACCGGTTTAAACCGGATAAAACTGGATTGAACCGGTTTAAACTGGTTTCAACCGGATAGAACCGGATAGAACCGGTTTAAACCGGATAAAACCGGATTGAACCGGCTTAAACCGGTTTAAACCGGATAAAACCAGATTGAACCGGTTTCAACTGGATAAAACCAGATTGAGCCGGCTTAAACCGGTTTAAACCGGATAAAACCGGATTGAACCGGTTCAAAGAGGTTTAAACTGGATAAAACCGGATTGAACCGGTTTAAACTGGTTTCAACCGGGTAGAACCGGATAGAACCGGTTTAAACTGGATAAAATCGGAATGAACCAGCTTAAACAGGTCTAAACCGGATAAAACCCGATTGAACAGCCTTAAACTGGTATAAACAGCATAGAACCGGTTTAAACCGGATAAAACCGGATTGAACCGTTTTAAACCGGTTTAAACCGGATAAAACCAGACTGAACCGGTTTAAACAGGATAAAACCGGATTGAACCGGTTTAACCGGTTAAAACAGGATAGAACAGGATAGAACCGGTTTAAACTGATTTAAACAGGATAGAACCGGATAGAACCGGTTTAAACGAGATAAAAGCGGATGGAACCGGTTTAAACCGGTTTAAACCGGATAAAACCGGATTGAAACGTTTCAAACCGGTTTTAACCGGATAAAACCGGAATGAACCGGTTTAAACCGGATAAAATCGGATTGAACCGGTTTAAACCGGATAAAACCGGAATGAACTGGTTTAAACCGGTTTAAACTGGAAAAAACGGATTGAACCGGTTTAAACTGGATAAAACCGATTGAACCGGTTTAAACCGGTTTAAACCGGTTAAAACCAGATTGTACCGGTTTAAACCGGATAAAAATGGATAGAACCGGTTTAAACCGGTTTAAACCAGATTGAACCGGATAGAACCGGTTTAAACCGTTTAAAACCGGATTGAACCGGTTTAAACCGGTTTAAACCGGTTCAAACCGGATGAAACCGGAATGAACCGGTTTAAACCGTATAAAACCGGATTGAACCGGTTTAAACCGGTTTCAACCGGATAGAACCAGATAGAACCGGTTTAAACTGGATAAAAGCGGATTGAACCGGTTAAAGCCGGTTAAAACCGGAGAAAACCGGGTGGAACCGGCTTAAACCGGTTTAAACCGGAGAAAACCGGATTGAACCGGTTGTAACCGGTTTAAACCGAATATAAACGGATTGAAGCAGTTTAAACCGGTTTAAATCTGATAAAACCGGAATGAACCGGCCTAAACCTGTTTAAACCCGATAGGACCGGTTTAAACCGGATAAAACCGGATTGAACTGGATTAAACTGGTTTAAACCGGATAGAACTGGTTTAAACTGGATAAAACCGATTGAACCGGTTTAAACCGGTGTAAACCGGATAAAACCAGATTGAACCGGTTTTAACCTGAGAAAACCGGATTGAACTGGTTTAAACCGGTTTCAACCAGATAGAACCGGATAGAACCGGTTTAAACTGGATAAAACCGGATTGAACCAGCTTAAACCGGTTTAAACCGGATAAAACCGGATTGAACCGGTTCAAACCAGTTTAAACCGGATAAAACCGGAATGAACTGGTTTAAACCGGATAAAATCGGACTGAACCAGTTTAAACCAGATAAAACCGGATCGAACCGTTTCAAACCGGTTTTAACCGGATAAAACCGGAATGAACCGGTTTAAACCGGATAAAACCGGATTGAACCGGTTTAAACCGGATAAAACCGGAATGAACTGGTTTAAACCGGTTTAAACTGGAAAAAACGGATTGAACCGGTTTAAACTGGATAAAACCCAATGAACCGGTTTAAACCGGTTTAAACCGGTTAAAACCAGATTGTACCGGTTTAAACCGGATAAAAACGGATAGAACCGGTTTAAACCGGTTAAAACCAGATTGAATCGGATAGAACCGGTTTAAACCGTTTAAAACCGGATTGAACCGGTTTAAACCGGTTTAAACCGGTTCAAACCGGATGAAATCGGAATGAACCGGTTTAAACCGTATAAAACCGGATTGAACCGGTTTAAACCGCTTTCAACCAGATAGAATCAGATAGAACCGGTTTAAACTGGATAAAAGCGGATTGAACCGGTTAAAGCCGGTTAAAACCGGAGAAAACCGGGTGGAACCGGCTTAAACCGGTTTAAACCGGAGAAAACCGGATTGAACCGGTTGTAACTGGTTTACTCCGAATATAAACGGATTGAAGCAGTTTAAACCGGTTTAAAACTGATAAAACCAGAATGAACCGGCCTAAACCTGTTTAAACCCGATAGGACCGGTTTAAACCGGATAAAACCGGATTGAACTGGATTAAACTGGTTTAAACCGGATAGAACTGGTTTAAACTGGATAAAACCGATTGAACCGGTTTAAACCGGTTTAAACCGGATAAAACCAGATTGAACCGGTTTTAACCTGAGAAAACCGGATTGAACTGGTTTAAACCGGTTTCAACCAGATAGAACCGGATAGAACCGGTTTAAACTGGATAAAACCGGATTGAACCAGCTTAAACCGGTTTAAACAGGATTAAACCGGTTTAAACCGGATAAAACCGGATTGAACCGGCTTAAACCGGTTTAAACCGGATAAAACCGGATTGAACCGGTTCAAACCGGTTTAAACCGGATAAAACCGGAATGAACTGGTTTAAACCGGTTTAAAACGGATAGAAGTGGAGAGAAACGGTTTTAACCGGATAAAACCGGATTGAACCGGTGTAAACCGGTTGAAACCGGATAAAAACGGATTGAAAGGGTTTAAACCGGTTTAAACGGGATAAAACTGGAATGAACCGGCTTAAACAGGTCTAAACCGGATAAAACCCGATTGAACAGGCTTAAACTGGTATAAACAGCATAGAACCAGTTTCAACCGGATAAAACCGGATTGAACCGGATTAAACCGGTTGAAACCGGATAAAACAAGATTGAACCGGTTTAAACCGGATAAAACCGGATTGAACCAGGTTAAACCGGTTTAAACCGGATAAAACTGGATTGAACCGGTTTAAACTGGTTTCAACCGGATAGAACCGGATAGAACCGGTTTAAACTGGATAAAACCGGATTGAACCGGCTTAAACCGGTTTAAACCGGATAAAACCAGATTGAACCGGTTTAAACTGGATAAAACCGGATTGAGCCGGCTTAAACAGGTTTAAACCGGATAAAACCGGGTTGAACCGGTTCAAACAGGTTTAAACTGGATAAAACCGGATTGAACCGGTTTAAACTGGTTTCAACCGGGTAGAACCGGTTTAATCCGGTTTAAACCAGATAAAAACCGATTGAACTGGTTTAAACCGGTTTAAAGCGGATAAAACCGGATTGAACTGGTATAAACCGGTTTAAACTGGAGAAAACCGGATTGAAGAGTTTTAAACCGGATAAAACCGAATTGAACCGGTTTAAACCGGTTTAAACCGGATAAAACCGGATTGAACCGGTTCAAACCGGTTGAAAACGGATAAAACCAAATTGAACCAGTTTAAACCGGATAAAATCAGATTGAACTGGTTTAAAACGTATAAAACCGGACTGAACCAGTTTAAACCCTTTTAAACCAGATGGAAACGAATAGAACCAGTTTAAACCGGATAAAACCGGATTGAACCGGCTTAAACCGGTTTAAACCAGATAAAACCGGATTGAACCGGCTTAAACCGGTTTAAACCGGATAAAACCGGAATGAACTGTTTTAAACCGGTTGAAAACGGATAGAACCAGTTTAAACCGGATAAAACCGGATTGAACCGGCTTAAACCGGTTTAAACCGGATAAAACCTGATTGAACCGGTTTAAACCGGATAAAACCGGATTGAACCGCTGTAAACCGGTTGAAACCGGATAAAAACGGATTGAAAGGGTTTAAACCGGTTTAAACAGGATAAAACCAGATTGAACTGGTTTAATCCAGTTAAAACAGGATAGAACAGGACAGAAACAGTTTAATCCGATTTAAAAAGGATAGAACCGGATAGAACCGGTCTAAACGAGATAAAACCGGATTGAACCGGTTTAAACCGGTTTAAACCGGATAAAACCGGATTGAACCGGTTCAAACTGGTTTAAACCGGATAAAACCGGATTAAACCGTTTTAAAGCGGTTTAAATCGGATAAAACCAGATTGAACCAGTTTTAGCCGATTAAAACCGGATTGAACTGGTTTAAACCGGTCTAAACTGGATAAAACCGGTTTCAACAGGATAAAACCAGATTGAACCGGTTTAAACCCGATAAAACCGGAGTGAACTGGTTTAAACCGTATAAAAACGGATCGAACCGGTTTAAACCGGATAAAACCGGATTGAACCGTTTCAAACCGGTTTTAAAGGGATAAAACCGGAATGAAACGTTTCAAATCGGTTTTAACCGGATAAAACCGGAATGAACCGGTTTAAACCGGATAAAATCGGATTGAACCGGTTTAAACCGGTTTTAACCGGATAGAACTGGATAGAACTGGTTTAAACCGGATAAAACCGGATTGAAGCGGTTTAAACCGGTTTAAACTGGATAAAATCAGATTGAAACGGTTTAAACCGGATTGATCCGGCTTAAACCGGATAAAACCGGAATGAACTGGTTGAAACCGGTTTAAACCGGAAAAAACGGATTGAACCGGTTTAAACCGGTTTCAACCGGATAGAACCAGATAGAACCGGTTTAAACTGGATAAAAGCGGATTGAACCGGTTAAAGCCGGTTAAAACCGGAGAAAACCGGGTGGAACCGGCTTAAACCAGTTTAAACCGGAGAAAACCGGATTGAACCGGTTGTAACCGGTTTAAACCGAATATAAACGGATTGAAGCAGTTTAAACCGGTTTAAAACTGATAAAACCGGAATGAACCGGCCTAAACCTGTTTAAACCCGATAGGACCGGTTTAAACCGGATAAAACCGGATTGAACTGGATTAAACTGGTTTAAACCGGATAGAACTGCTTTAAACTGGATAAAATCGATTGAACTAGTTTAAACCGGTTTAAACCGGATAAAACCAGATTGAACCGGTTTTAACCTGAGAAAACGGGATTGAACTGGTTTAAACCGGTTTCAACCAGATAGAACCGGATAGAACCGGTTTAAACTGGATAAAACCGGATTGATCCAGCTTAAACTGGTTTAAACCGGATAAAACCGGATTGAACCGGTACAAACCGGTTTAAACCGGATTAAACCGGAGTGAACTGGTTTAAACCGGATAAAACCGGAATGAACTGGTTTAAACCGGATAAAATCGGACTGAACCAGTTTAAACCGGATAAAACCGGATCGAACCGTTTCAAACCGGTTTTAACCGGATAAAACCGGAATGAACCGGTTTAAACCGGATAAAACCGGATTGAACCGGTTTAAACCGGATAAAACCGGATTGAACCGGTTTAAACTGGTTTCAACCAGATAGAACCAGATAGAACCGGTTTAAACTGGATAAAACCGGATTGAACCGGCTTAAACCGGTTTAAACCGGATTGAACCGAATCCGGTTTAAACAGGATAAAACCGGATTGAACCGGTTCAAACTGGTTTAAACCGGATAAAACCAGATAAAACCGTTTTAAAGCGGTTTAAACTGGATAAAACCAGATTGAACCGGTTTAAGCTGATTAAAACCGGATTGAACTGGTTTAAACTGGTCTAAACCGGATAAAACCGGTTTAAACCGGATAAAACCGGATTGAAGCGGTTTAAACCGGTTAAAACCGGATAAAATCAGATTGAAACGGTTTAAACCGGATTGATCCGGCTTAAACCGGATAAAACCGGAATGAACTGGTTGAAACCGGTTTAAACCGGAAAAAACGGACTGAACCGGTTTAAAATGGATAAAACCAGATAGAACCGGTTTAATCCGGTTTCAACCAGATAAAAACCGATTGAACCGGTTTAAACCAGTTTAAAGCCGATGAAACCGGATTGAACCGGATTAAACCAGTTTATACTGGATAAACCGGATTGAATCGGTTAAAACCGGTTTAAACTGGATAAAACCAGATTGAACCGGTTTAAAACGGTTTCAACTGGATAGAACCGGATAGAACCGGTTTAAACCGGATAAAAACGGATTGAAGCGGTTTAAACCGGATCAAACCGGATAAAACCAGATTGAAACGGTTTAAACCGGATAAAACCGGAATGAACTGGTTTAAACCTGATAAACCGTAAAAAACGGATTGAACCGGTTTAAACTGGATAAAACCGATTGATCCGGTTTAAACCGGTTTAAACCTGATAAAACCAGATTGTACCGGTTTAAACCGGATAAAAACGGATAGAACCGGTTTAAACCGGTTTAAACCAGATTGAACCGGATAGAACCGGTTTAAACCGTTTAAAACCGGATTGAACTGGTTTAAACCGGTTTAAACCGGTTCAAACCGGAGGAAACCGGAATGAACCGGTTTAAACTGGATAAAAGCGGATTGAACCGGTTAAAGCCGATTAAAACCGGAGAAAACCGGGTGGAACCGGCTTAAACCGGTTTAAACCGGAGAAAACCGGATTGAACCGGTTGTAACCGGTTTAAACCGGATATAAACCGATTGAAGCAGTTTAAACCGGTTTAAAACTGATAAAACCAGAATGAACCGGCCTAAACCGGTTTAAACCGGATAAAACCGGATTGAACCAGTTTAAACCCGTTTAAACCAGATAGAAACGGATAGAACCGGTTTAAACCAGATAAAACCGGATTGAACTGGTTTAATCCAGTTAAAACAGGATAGAACAGGACAGAACAAGTTTAATCCGATTTAAAAAGGATAGAACCGGATAGAACCGGTCTAAACGAGATAAAACCGGATTGAACCGGTTTAAACCGGTTTAAACCGGATAAAACCGGATTGAACCGGTTCAAACTGATTTATACCGGATAAAACCGGATTAAACCGTTTTAAAGCGGTTTAAACCGGATAAAACCAGATTGAACCAGTTTAAGCCGATTAAAACCGGATTGAACTGGTTTAAACCGGTCTAAACCGGATAAAACCGGTTTCAACAGGATAAAACCAGATTGAACCGGTTTAAACCAGATAAAACTGGATTGAACCGGTTCAAACCGGTTTAAACCGGAGAAAACCGGAGTGAACTGGTTTAAACCGGATAAAAACGGATTGAACCGGTTTAAACCGGATAAAACCGGATTGAACCGTTTCAAACCGGTTTTAAACGGATAAAACCGGAATGAACCGTTTTAAACCGGATAAGACAGGATTGAACCGTTTCAAACCGGTCTTAACCGGATAAAACCGGAATGAACCGGTTTAAACCGGATAAAATTGGATTGAACCGGTTTAAACCGGATAAAACCAGATTGAACCGGTTTAAACTGGTTTCAACCGGATAGAACCGGATAGAACCGGTTTAAACTGGATAAAACCGGATTGAACCGGCTTAAACCGGTTTAAACCGGATAAAATCGGATTGAACCGGTTCAAACCGGATATAACCGGATAGAACCGGATAGAACCGGTTTAAAACGGATAAAACCGGATTGAACCGGTTTAAACCGGTTTAAACCGGATAAAACAGGATTGAACTGGTTTAAACCGGATAAAAGCGGATTGAACCGGTTTAAACCAGTTTCAACCGGATAGAAATGGATAGAACCGGTTTAAACCGGATAAAACCGGATTGAAGCGGTTTAAACCGTTTAAAACCGGATAAAACCAGATTGAAACGGTTTAAACCGGATTGATCCGGCTTAAACCGGATAAAACTGGAATGAACTGGTTTAAACCGGTTTAAACCGGAAAAAACGGATTGAACCGGTTTAAAATGGATAAAACCGGATAGAACCGGTTTAATCCGGTTTAAAACAGATAAAAACCGATTGAACTGGTTTAAACCGGTTTAAAGCGGATAAAACCGGATTGAACTGGTATAAACCGGTTTAAACTGGAGAAAACCGGATTGAAGAGGTTTAAACCGGATAAAACCGAATTGAACCGGTTTAAACCGGTTTAAACCGGATAAAACCGGATTGAACCGGTTCAAACCGGTTGAAAACGGATAAAACCAAATTGAACCAGTTTAAACCGGATAAAATCAGATTGAACTGGTTTAAAATGTATAAAACCGGACTGAACCAGTTTAAACCCTTTTAAACCAGATGGAAACGAATAGAACCAGTTTAAACCGGATAAAACCGGATTGAACCGGCTTAAACCGGTTTAAACCAGATAAAACCGGATTGAACCGGCTTAAACCGGTTTAAACCGGATAAAACCGGAATGAACTGTTTTAAACCGGTTGAAAACGGATAGAACCAGTTTAAACCGGATAAAACCGGATTGAACCGGCTTAAACCAGTTTAAACCGGATAAAACCAGATTGAACCGGTTTAAACCGGATAAAACCGGATTGAACCGGCTTAAACCGGTTTAAAACGGATAGAACCGGATAGAAACGGTATAAACCGGATAAAACCGGATTGAACCGCTGTAAACCGGTTGAAACCGGATAAAAACGGATTGAAAGGGTTTAAACCGGTTTAAACAGGATAAAACCAGATTGAACTGGTTTAATCCAGTTAAAACAGGATAGAACAGGACAGAAACAGTTTAATCCGATTTAAAAAGGATAGAACCGGATAGAACCGGTCTAAACGAGATAAAACCGGATTGAACCGGTTTAAACCGGTTTAAACCGGATAAAACCGGATTGAACCGGTTCAAAATGGTTTAAACCGGATAAAACCGGATTAAACCGTTTTAAAGCGGTTTAAATCGGATAAAACCAGATTGAACCAGTTTTAGCCGATTAAAACCGGATTGAACTGGTTTAAACCGGTCTAAACTGGATAAAACCGGTTTCAACAGGATAAAACCAGATTGAACCGGTTTAAACCCGATAAAACCGGAGTGAACTGGTTTAAACCGTATAAACACGGATCGAACCGGTTTAAACCGGATAAAACCGGATTGAACCGTTTCAAACCGGTTTTAAAGGGATAAAACCGGAATGAAACGTTTCAAATCGGTTTTAACCGGATAAAACCGGAATGAACCGGTTTAAACCGGATAAAATCGGATTGAACCGGTTTAAACCGGTTTTAACCGGATAGAACTGGATAGAACTGGTTTAAACCGGATAAAACCGGATTGAAGCGGTTTAAACCGGTTTAAACCGGATAAAATCAGATTGAAACGGTTTAAACCGGATTGATCCGGCTTAAACCGGATAAAACCGGAATGAACTGGTTGAAACCGGTTTAAACCGGAAAAAACGGATTGAACCGGTTTAAACCGGTTTCAACCGGATAGAACCAGATAGAACCGGTTTAAACTGGATAAAAGCGGATTGAACCGGTTAAAGCCGGTTAAAACCGGAGAAAACCGGGTGGAACCGGCTTAAACCAGTTTAAACCGGAGAAAACCGGATTGAACCGGTTGTAACCGGTTTAAACCGAATATAAACGGATTGAAGCAGTTTAAACCGGTTTAAAACTGATAAAACCGGAATGAACCGGCCTAAACCTGTTTAAACCCGATAGGACCGGTTTAAACCGGATAAAACCGGATTGAACTGGATTAAACTGGTTTAAACCGGATAGAACTGCTTTAAACTGGATAAAATCGATTGAACTAGTTTAAACCGGTTTCAACCAGATAGAACCGGATAGAACCGGTTTAAACTGGATAAAACCGGATTGATCCAGCTTAAACTGGTTGAAACCGGATAAAACCGGATTGAACCGGTACAAACCGGTTTAAACCGGATTAAACCGGAGTGAACTGGTTTAAACCGGATAAAACCGGATTGAACCGGTTCAAACCAGTTTAAACCGGATAAAACCGGAATGAACTGGTTTAAACCGGATAAAATCGGACTGAACCAGTTTAAACCGGATAAAACCGGATCGAACCGTTTCAAACCGGTTTTAACCGGATAAAACCGGATTGAAACGGTTTCAACCGGATAAAACCGGATTGAACCGGTTTAAACCGGATAAAACCGGATTGAACCGGTTTAAACTGGTTTCAACCAGATAGAACCAGATAGAACCGGTTTAAACTGGATAAAACCGGATTGAACCGGCTTAAACCGGTTTAAACTGGATTGAACCGAATCTGGTTTAAACTGGATAAAACCGGATTGAACCGGCTTAAACCGGTTTAAACCGGATTGAACCGAATCCGGTTTAAACCGGATAAAACCGGATTGAACCGGTTCAAACTGGTTTAAACCGGATAAAACCAGATAAGACCGTTTTAAAGCGGTGTAAACTGGATAAAACCAGATTGAACCGGTTTAAGCTGATTAAAACCGGATTGAACTGGTTTAAACTGATCTAAACCGGATAAAACCGGTTTAAACCGGATAAAACCGGATTGAAGCGGTTTAAACCGGTTAAAACCGGATAAAATCAGATTGAAACGGTTTAAACCGGATTGATCCGGCTTAAACCGGATAAAACCGGAATGAACTGGTTGAAACCGGTTTAAACCGGAAAAAACGGACTGAACCGGTTTAAAATGGATAAAACCGGATAGAACCGGTTTAATCCGGTTTCAACCAGATAAAAACCGATTGAACCGGTTTAAACCAGTTTAAAGCGGATGAAACCGGATTGAACCGGATTAAACCAGTTTATACTGGATAAACCGGATTGAATCGGTTAAAACCGGATAAAAACGGATTGAAGCGGTTTAAACCGGTTCAAACCGGATAAAACCAGATTGAAACGGTTTAAACCGGATAAAACCGGAATGAACTGGTTTAAACCTGATAAACCGTAAAAAACGGATTGAATCGGTTTAAACTGGATAAAACCGATTGATCCGGTTTAAACCGGTTTAAACCTGATAAAACCAGATTGTACCGGTTTAAACCGGATAAAAACGGATAGAACCGGTTTAAACCGGTTTAAACCAGATTGAACCGGATAGAACCGGTTTAAACCGTTTAAAACCGGATTGAACTGGTTTAAACCGGTTTAAACCGGTTCAAACCGGAGGAAACCGGAATGAACCGGTTTAAACTGGATAAAAGCGGATTGAACCGGTTAAAGCCGGTTAAAACCGGAGAAAACCGGGTGGAACCGGCTTAAACCGGTTTAAACGGGAGAAAACCGGATTGAACCGGTTGTAACCGGTTTAAACCGGATATAAACCGATTGAAGCAGTTTAAACCGGTTTAAAACTGATAAAACCAGAATGAACCGGCCTAAACCGGTTTAAACCGGATAAAACCGGATTGAACCGGTTCAAACTGGTTTAAACCGGATTGAACCAGCTTAAACCGGTTTAAACAGAATTAAAGCGGTTTAATCCGGATAAGACCGGATTGAACTGGCTTAAACCGGTTTAAACCGGATTGATCCGGTTGAAACCGGTTTAAACCGGATAAAACCGGAATGAACTGGTTTAAACCGGTTTAAAACAGATAGAAGTGGAGAGAAACGGTTTAAACCGGATAAAACCGGATTGAACCAGTTTAAACCCGTTTAAACCAGATAGAAACGGATAGAACCGGTTTAAACCAGATAAAACCGGATTGAACTGGTTTAATCCAGTTAAAACAGGATAGAACAGGACAGAACAAGTTTAATCCGATTTAAAAAGGATAGAACCGGATAGAACCGGTCTAAACGAGATAAAACCGGATTGAACCGGTTTAAACCGGTTTAAACCGGATAAAACCGGATTGAACCGGTTCAAACTGATTTATACCGGATAAAACCGGATTAAACCGTTTTAAAGCGGTTTAAACCGGATAAAACCAGATTGAACCAGTTTAAGCCGATTAAAACCGGATTGAACTGGTTTAAACCGGTCTAAACCGGATAAAACCGGTTTCAACAGGATAAAACCAGATTGAACCGGTTTAAACCAGATAAAACTGGATTGAACCGGTTCAAACCGGTTTAAACCGGAGAAAACCGGAGTGAACTGGTTTAAACCGGATAAAAACGGATTGAACCGGTTTAAACCGGATAAAACCGGATTGAACCGTTTCAAACCGGTTTTAAACGGATAAAACCGGAATGAACCGTTTTAAACCGGATAAGACAGGATTGAACCGTTTCAAACCGGTCTTAACCGGATAAAACCGGAATGAACCGGTTTAAACCGGATAAAATTGGATTGAACCGGTTTAAACCGGATAAAACCAGATTGAACCGGTTTAAACTGGTTTCAACCGGATAGAACCGGATAGAACCGGTTTAAACTGGATAAAACCGGATTGAACCGGCTTAAACCGGTTTAAACCGGATAAAATCGGATTGAACCGGTTCAAACCGGATATAACCGGATAGAACCGGATAGAACCGGTTTAAAACGGATAAAACCGGATTGAACCGGTTTAAACCGGTTTAAACCGGATAAAACAGGATTGAACTGGTTTAAACCGGATAAAAGCGGATTGAACCGGTTTAAACCAGTTTCAACCGGATAGAAATGGATAGAACCGGTTTAAACCGGATAAAACCGGATTGAAGCGGTTTAAACCGTTTAAAACCGGATAAAACCAGATTGAAACGGTTTAAACCGGATTGATCCGGCTTAAACCGGATAAAACTGGAATGAACTGGTTTAAACCGGTTTAAACCGGAAAAAACGGATTGAACCGGTTTAAAATGGATAAAACCGGATAGAACCGGTTTAATCCGGTTTAAAACAGATAAAAACCGATTGAACTGGTTTAAACCGGTTTAAAGCGGATAAAACCGGATTGAACTGGTATAAACCGGTTTAAACTGGAGAAAACCGGATTGAAGAGGTTTAAACCGGATAAAACCGAATTGAACCGGTTTAAACCGGTTTAAACCGGATAAAACCGGATTGAACCGGTTCAAACCGGTTGAAAACGGATAAAACCAAATTGAACCAGTTTAAACCGGATAAAATCAGATTGAACTGGTTTAAAATGTATAAAACCGGACTGAACCAGTTTAAACCCTTTTAAACCAGATGGAAACGAATAGAACCAGTTTAAACCGGATAAAACCGGATTGAACCGGCTTAAACCGGTTTAAACCAGATAAAACCGGATTGAACCGGCTTAAACCGGTTTAAACCGGATAAAACCGGAATGAACTGTTTTAAACCGGTTGAAAACGGATAGAACCAGTTTAAACCGGATAAAACCGGATTGAACCGGCTTAAACCAGTTTAAACCGGATAAAACCAGATTGAACCGGTTTAAACCGGATAAAACCGGATTGAACCAGCTTAAACCGGTTTAAAACGGATAGAACCGGATAGAAACGGTATAAACCGGATAAAACCGGATTGAACCGCTGTAAACCGGTTGAAACCGGATAAAAACGGATTGAAAGGGTTTAAACCGGTTTAAACAGGATAAAACCAGATTGAACTGGTTTAATCCAGTTAAAACAGGATAGAACAGGACAGAAACAGTTTAATCCGATTTAAAAAGGATAGAACCGGATAGAACCGGTCTAAACGAGATAAAACCGGATTGAACCGGTTTAAACCGGTTTAAACCGGATAAAACCGGATTGAACCGGTTCAAAATGGTTTAAACCGGATAAAACCGGATTAAACCGTTTTAAAGCGGTTTAAATCGGATAAAACCAGATTGAACCAGTTTTAGCCGATTAAAACCGGATTGAACTGGTTTAAACCGGTCTAAACTGGATAAAACCGGTTTCAACAGGATAAAACCAGATTGAACCGGTTTAAACCCGATAAAACCGGAGTGAACTGGTTTAAACCGTATAAACACGGATCGAACCGGTTTAAACCGGATAAAACCGGATTGAACCGTTTCAAACCGGTTTTAAAGGGATAAAACCGGAATGAAACGTTTCAAATCGGTTTTAACCGGATAAAACCGGAATGAACCGGTTTAAACCGGATAAAATCGGATTGAACCGGTTTAAACCGGTTTTAACCGGATAGAACTGGATAGAACTGGTTTAAACCGGATAAAACCGGATTGAAGCGGTTTAAACCGGTTTAAACCGGATAAAATCAGATTGAAACGGTTTAAACCGGATTGATCCGGCTTAAACCGGATAAAACCGGAATGAACTGGTTGAAACCGGTTTAAACCGGAAAAAACGGATTGAACCGGTTTAAACCGGTTTCAACCGGATAGAACCAGATAGAACCGGTTTAAACTGGATAAAAGCGGATTGAACCGGTTAAAGCCGGTTAAAACCGGAGAAAACCAGGTGGAACCGGCTTAAACCAGTTTAAACCGGAGAAAACCGGATTGAACCGGTTGTAACCGGTTTAAACCGAATATAAACGGATTGAAGCAGTTTAAACCGGTTTAAAACTGATAAAACCGGAATGAACCGGCCTAAACCTGTTTAAACCCGATAGGACCGGTTTAAACCGGATAAAACCGGATTGAACTGGATTAAACTGGTTTAAACCGGATAGAACTGCTTTAAACTGGATAAAATCGATTGAACTAGTTTAAACCGGTTTAAACCGGATAAAACCAGATTGAACCGGTTTTAACCTGAGAAAACCGGATTGAACTGGTTTAAACCGGTTTCAACCAGATAGAACCGGATAGAACCGGTTTAAACTGGATAAAACCGGATTGATCCAGCTTAAACTGGTTGAAACCGGATAAAACCGGATTGAACCGGTACAAACCGGTTTAAACCGGATTAAACCGGAGTGAACTGGTTTAAACCGGATAAAACCGGATTGAACCGGTTCAAACCAGTTTAAACCGGATAAAACCGGAATGAACTGGTTTAAACCGGATAAAATCGGACTGAACCAGTTTAAACCGGATAAAACCGGATCGAACCGTTTCAAACCGGTTTTAACCGGATAAAACCGGATTGAAACGGTTTCAACCGGATAAAACCGGATTGAACCGGTTTAAACCGGATAAAACCGGATTGAACCGGTTTAAACTGGTTTCAACCAGATAGAACCAGATAGAACCGGTTTAAACTGGATAAAACCGGATTGAACCGGCTTAAACCGGTTTAAACTGGATTGAACCGAATCTGGTTTAAACTGGATAAAACCGGATTGAACCGGCTTAAACCGGTTTAAACCGGATTGAACCGAATCCGGTTTAAACCGGATAAAACCGGATTGAACCGGTTCAAACTGGTTTAAACCGGATAAAACCAGATAAAACCGTTTTAAAGCGGTGTAAACTGGATAAAACCAGATTGAACCGGTTTAAGCTGATTAAAACCGGATTGAACTGGTTTAAACTGGTCTAAACCGGATAAAACCGGTTTAAACCGGATAAAACCGGATTGAAGCGGTTTAAACCGGTTAAAACCGGATAAAATCAGATTGAAACGGTTTAAACCGGATTGATCCGGCTTAAACCGGATAAAACCGGAATGAACTGGTTGAAACCGGTTTAAACCGGAAAAAACGGACTGAACCGGTTTAAAATGGATAAAACCGGATAGAACCGGTTTAATCCGGTTTCAACCAGATAAAAACCGATTGAACCGGTTTAAACCAGTTTAAAGCGGATGAAACCGGATTGAACCGGATTAAACCAGTTTATACTGGATAAACCGGATTGAATCGGTTAAAACCAGTTTAAACTGGATAAAACCAGATTGAACCGGTTTAAAACGGTTTCAACTGGATAGAACCGGATAGAACCGGTTTAAACCGGATAAAAACGGATTGAAGCGGTTTAAACCGGTTCAAACCGGATAAAACCAGATTGAAACGGTTTAAACCGGATAAAACCGGAATGAACTGGTTTAAACCTGATAAACCGTAAAAAACGGATTGAATCGGTTTAAACTGGATAAAACCGATTGATCCGGTTTAAACCGGTTTAAACCTGATAAAACCAGATTGTACCGGTTTAAACCGGATAAAAACGGATAGAACCGGTTTAAACCGGTTTAAACCAGATTGAACCGGATAGAACCGGTTTAAACCGTTTAAAACCGGATTGAACTGGTTTAAACCGGTTTAAACCGGTTCAAACCGGAGGAAACCGGAATGAACCGGTTTAAACTGGATAAAAGCGGATTGAACCGGTTAAAGCCGGTTAAAACCGGAGAAAACCGGGTGGAACCGGCTTAAACCGGTTTAAACGGGAGAAAACCGGATTGAACCGGTTGTAACCGGTTTAAACCGGATATAAACCGATTGAAGCAGTTTAAACCGGTTTAAAACTGATAAAACCAGAATGAACCGGCCTAAACCGGTTTAAACCGGATAAAACCGGATTGAACCGGTTCAAACTGGTTTAAACCGGATTGAACCAGCTTAAACCGGTTTAAACAGAATTAAAGCGGTTTAATCCGGATAAGACCGGATTGAACTGGCTTAAACCGGTTTAAACCGGATTGATCCGGTTGAAACCGGTTTAAACCGGATAAAACCGGAATGAACTGGTTTAAACCGGTTTAAAACAGATAGAAGAGGAGAGAAACGGTTTAAACCGGATAAAACCGGATTGAACCGGTGTAAACCGGTTGAAACCGGATAAAAACGGATTGAAAGGGTTTAAACCGGTTTAAACTGGATAAAACTGGAATGAACCGGCTTAAACAGGCCTAAACCGGATAAAACCCGATTGAACAGGCTTAAACTGGTATAAAGAGCATAGAACCGGTTTCAACCGGATAAAACCGGATTGAACCGGTTTAAATCGGTTTAAACCGGACAAAACCGGATTGAAACGGATTAAACCAGTTTATACAGGATAAACCAGATTGAATCGGTTAAAACCGGTTTAAACCGGATAAAACAAGATTGAACCGGTTTAAACCGGATCAAACCGGATTGAACCGGATTAAACCGGTTTCAACCGGATAGAACCGGATAGAACCGGTTTAAACCGGATAAAACCCGATTGAAGCGGCTTAAACCGGTTCAAACCGGATAAAACCAGATTGAAACGGTTTAAACCGGATTGAACCGGCTTAAACCGGATAAAACGGGAATGAACTGGTTTAAACCGGATTAAACTGGAAAAAACGGATTGAACCGGTTTAAACTGGATAAAATCGGATTGAACCGGCTTAAACCTGTTTAAACTGGATAGAGCCGGTTTAAACCGGTATCCGGTTTAAAGCGGATAAAACCGGCATGAACCGGCTCAAACCGATTTAAACGGGATAGAACCGGAATGAACTGGTCTAAACCAGATAAAACCGGTTTAAACCAGATAAAACCGGATAGAACCGGTTGAAACCGGTTGAAACCGGATATAAACGGATTGAAGCATTTTAAACTGGTTTAAAACTGATAAAACCGGAATGAACCGGCCTAAACCGGTTTAAACCGGATACGACCGGTTTAAACTGGATAAAACCGGATTGAACTGGCTGAAACGGGTTTAAACCGGATAGAACCGGTTTAAACAGGATAAAACCGATTGAACCGGTTTAAACAGGTTTAAACCGGATAAAACCGGATTGAACCGGTTTTAACTGGATAAAACCGGATTGAACTGGTTTAAACCGGTTTCAACTGGATAGAACCGGATAGAACCGGTTTAAACTGGATAAAACCGGATTGAACCAGCTTAAACAGGTTTAAACCGGATAAAACCGGATTGAACCGGTTCAAACCGGTTTAAACCGGATAAAACCAGAGTGAACTGGTTTAAACCGGATAAAACCGGATTGAACCGGTTTAAACCGGATAAAACCGGAATGAACTGGTTTAAACAGGATAAAACCGGACTGAACCAGTTTAAACCGGAAAAAACAGGATTGAAGCATTTCAAACCGGTTTTAACCGGATAAAACCGGAATGAAACGGTTTAAACCGGATAAAACCGGATTGAAACGGTTTCAACCGGATAAAACCGGATTGAACCGGTTTAAACCGGATAAAACCGGATTGAACCGGGATAAACTGGTTTCAACCGGATAGAACCGGATAGAACCGGTTTAAACTGGATAAAACCGGATTGAACCAGCTTAAACCGGTTTAAACAGGATTAAACCGGTTTAAACCGGATAAAACCGGATTGAACCGGCTTAAACCGGTTTAAACCGGATAAAACCGGATTGAACCGGTTCAAACTGGTTTAAACCGGATAAAACCGGAATGAACTGGTTTAAACCGGTTTAAAACGGATAGAAGTGGAGAGAAACGGTTTTAACCGGATAAAACCGGATTGAACCGGTGTAAACCGGTTGAAACCGGATAAAAACGGATTGAAAGGGTTTAAACCGGTTTAAACGGGATAAAACTGGAATGAACCGGCTTAAACAGGTCTAAACCGGATAAAACCCGATTGAACAGGCTTAAACTGGTATAAACAGCATAGAACCAGTTTCAACCGGATAAAACCGGATTGAACCGGATTAAACCGGATGAAACCGGATAAAACAAGATTGAACCGGTTTAAACCGGATAAAACCGGATTGAACCAGCTTAAACCGGTTTAAACCGGATAAAACTGGATTGAACCGGTTTAAACTGGTTTCAACCGGATAGAACCGGATAGAACCGGTTTAAACTGGATAAAACCGGATTGAACCGGCTTAAACCGGTTTAAACCGGATAAAACCAGATTGAACCGGTTTCAACTGGATAAAACCGGATTGAGCCGGCTTAAACAGGTTTAAACCGGATAAAACCGGATTGAACCGGTTCAAACAGGTTTAAACTGGATAAAACCGGATTGAACCGGTTTAAACTGGTTTCAACCGGGTAGAACCGGTTTAATCCGGTTTAAACCAGATAAAAACCGATTGAACTGGTTTAAACCGGTTTAAAGCGGATAAAACCGGATTGAACTGGTATAAACCGGTTTAAACTGGAGAAAACCGGATTGAAGAGGTTTAAACCGGATAAAACCGAATTGAACCGGTTTAAACCGGTTTAAACCGGATAAAACCGGATTGAACCGGTTCAAACCGGTTGAAAACGGATAAAACCAAATTGAACCAGTTTAAACCGGATAAAATCAGATTGAACTGGTTTAAAACGTATAAAACCGGACTGAACCAGTTTAAACCCTTTTAAACCAGATGGAAACGAATAGAACCAGTTTAAACCGGATAAAACCGGATTGAACCGGCTTAAACCGGTTTAAACCAGATAAAACCGGATTGAACCGGCTTAAACCGGTTTAAACCGGATAAAACCGGAATGAACTGTTTTAAACCGGTTGAAAACGGATAGAACCAGTTTAAACCGGATAAAACCGGATTGAACCGGCTTAAACCGGTTTAAACCGGATAAAACCTGATTGAACCGGTTTAAACCGGATAAAACCGGATTGAACCGGCTTAAACCGGTTTAAAACGGATAGAACCGGATAGAAACGGTATAAACCGGATAAAACCGGATTGAACCGCTGTAAACCGGTTGAAACCGGATAAAAACGGATTGAAAGGGTTTAAACCGGTTTAAACAGGATAAAACCAGATTGAACTGGTTTAATCCAGTTAAAACAGGATAGAACAGGACAGAAACAGTTTAATCCGATTTAAAAAGGATAGAACCGGATAGAACCGGTCTAAACGAGATAAAACCGGATTGAACCGGTTTAAACCGGTTTAAACCGGATAAAACCGGATTGAACCGGTTCAAACTGGTTTAAACCGGATAAAACCGGATTAAACCGTTTTAAAGCGGTTTAAATCGGATAAAACCAGATTGAACCAGTTTTAGCCGATTAAAACCGGATTGAACTGGTTTAAACCGGTCTAAACTGGATAAAACCGGTTTCAACAGGATAAAACCAGATTGAACCGGTTTAAACCCGATAAAACCGGAGTGAACTGGTTTAAACCGTATAAAAACGGATCGAACCGGTTTAAACCGGATAAAACCGGATTGAACCGTTTCAAACCGGTTTTAAAGGGATAAAACCGGAATGAAACGTTTCAAATCGGTTTTAACCGGATAAAAGCGGAATGAACCGGTTTAAACCGGATAAAATCGGATTGAACCGGTTTAAACCGGTTTTAACCGGATAGAACTGGATAGAACTAGTTTAAACCGGATAAAACCGGATTGAAGCGGTTTAAACCGGTTTAAACCGGATAAAATCAGATTGAAACGGTTTAAACCGGATTGATCCGGCTTAAACCGGATAAAACCGGAATGAACTGGTTGAAACCGGTTTAAACCGGAAAAAACGGATTGAACCGGTTTAAACCGGTTTCAACCGGATAGAACCAGATAGAACCGGTTTAAACTGGATAAAAGCGGATTGAACCGGTTAAAGCCGGTTAAAACCGGAGAAAACCGGGTGGAACCGGCTTAAACCAGTTTAAACCGGAGAAAACCGGATTGAACCGGTTGTAACCGGTTTCAACTGGATAGAACCGGATAGAACCGGTTTAAACTGGATAAAACCGGATTGAACCAGCTTAAACAGGTTTAAACCGGATAAAACCGGATTGAACCGGTTCAAACCGGTTTAAACCGGATAAAACCAGAGTGAACTGGTTTAAACCGGATAAAACCGGATTGAACCGGTTTAAACCGGAGAAAACCGGAATGAACTGGTTTAAACAGGATAAAACCGGACTGAACCAGTTTAAACCGGAAAAAACAGGATTGAAGCATTTCAAACCGGTTTTAACCGGATAAAACCGGAATGAAACGGTTTAAACCGGATAAAACCGGATTGAAACGGTTTCAACCGGATAAAACCGGAATGAACTGGTTTAAACCGGTTTAAAACGGATAGAAGTGGAGAGAAACGGTTTTAACCGGATAAAACCGGATTGAACCGGTATAAACCGGTTGAAACCGGATAAAAACGGATTGAAAGGGTTTAAACCGGTTTAAACGGGATAAAACTGGAATGAACCGGCTTAAACAGGTCTAAACCGGATAAAACCCGATTGAACAGGCTTAAACTGGTATAAACAGCATAGAACCAGTTTCAACCGGATAAAACCGGATTGAACCGGATTAAACCGGTTGAAACCGGATAAAACCAGACTGAACCGGTTTAAACTGGATAAAACCGGATTGAACCGGTTTGAACTGGTCTAAACCAGATAAAACCGGATTGAACTGGTTTCAACCGTTTTAAACCGGATAAAACAAGATTGAACCGGTTTAAACCGGATAAAACCGGATTGAACCAGCTTAAACCGGTTTAAACCGGATAAAACTGGATTGAACCGGTTTAAACTGGTTTCAACCGGATAGAACCGGATAGAACCGGTTTAAACTGGATAAAACCGGATTGAACCGGCTTAAACAGGTTTAAACCGGATAAAACCGGATTGAACCGGTTCAAACAGGTTTAAACTGGATAAAACCGGATTGAACCGGTTTAAACTGGTTTCAACCGGGTAGAACCGGATAGAACCGGTTTAAACTGGATAAAACCGGAATGAACCGACTTAAACAGTTCTAAACCGGATAAAACCCGATTGAACAGGCTTAAACTGGTATAAACAGCATAGAACCGGTTTAAACCGGATAAAATCGGATTGAACCGTTTTAAACCGGTTTAAACCGGATAAAACCAGACTGAACCGGTTTAAACCGGATAAAATCGGATTGAACCGGTTTAAACCAGTTTCAACTGTATAGGACCGGATAGAAGCAGTTTAAACCGGATAAAACAGGATTGAACTGGTTTAAACCGGATAAAACCGGATTGAACCGGTTTAAACTGGTTTCAACCGGATAGAACCGGATAGAACCGGTTTAAACTGGATAAAACTGGATTGAACTGGCTTAAACCGGTTTAAACCGGATTAAACCGGATTGAACCGGTTCAAACTGGTTTAAACCGCTTAAAATCAGATTGAACCGGTTTAAACCGGATAAAACCGGATTGAACCGGCTTAAACTGGTTTAAACCGGATAGAACCGGATAGAACCGGTTTAAACTGGATAAAACCGGATTGAACCGGATAAAACAGGATTGAAGCGGTTTAAAACGGTTAAAACCGGATAAAATCAGATTGAAACGGTTTAAACCGGATTGATCCGGCTTAAACCGGATAAAACCGGATTGATCCGGCTTAAACCGGATAAAACCGGAATGAACTGGTTTAAACTGGTTCAAACCGGAAAAAACGGATTGAACCGGTTTAAAATGGATAAAACCGGATAGAACCGGTTTATTCCAGTTTAAACCAGATAAAAACCGATTGAACCGGTTTAAACCGGTTTAAAGCGGATAAAACCGGATTGAACCGGATTAAACCAGTTTACACTGGATAAACCGGATTGAATCGGTTAAAACCGGTTTAAACTGGATAAAACCAGATTGAACCGGTTTAAACCGGTTTCAACCGGATAGAACCGGATAGAACCGGTTTAAACTGGATAAAAATGGATTGAAGCGGTTTAAACCGGTTCAAACCGGATAAAACCAGATTGAAACGGTTTAAACCGGATTGAACCGGTTTAAACCGGATAAAACCGGAATGATCTGGTTTAAACCGGTTTAAACTGGAAAAAACGGATTGAACCGGTTTAAACTGGATAAAACCGATTGAACCGGTTGAAACTGGTTTCAACCGGAAAGAACCGGATAGAACCGGTTTAAACCGGATAAAAACGGATTGAAGCGGTTTAAACCGGTTCAAACCGGATAAAACCAGATTGAAACGGTTTAAACCGGATTGAACCGGTTTAAACCGGATAAAACCGGAATGAACTGGTTTAAACCGGTTTAAACTGGAAAAAACGGATTGAACCGGTTTAAACTGGATAAAACCGATTGAACAGGTTTAAACCAGTTTAAACCGGATAAAACCAGATTGTACCGGTTTAAACCGGATAAAAACGGATAGAACCGGTTTAAACCGGTTTAAACCAGATTGAATCGGATAGAACCGGTTTAAACCGTTTAAAACCGGATTGAACCGGTTTAAACCGGTTTAAACCGGTTCAAACCGGATGAAATCGGAATGAACCGGTTTAAACCGTATAAAACCGGATTGAACCGGTTTAAACCGGTTTCAACCAGATAGAACCAGATAGAACCGGTTTAAACTGGATAAAAGCGGATTGAACCGGTTAAAGCCGGTTTAAACCGGAGAAAACCGGGTGGAACCGGCTTAAACCGGTTTAAACCGGAGAAAACCGGATTGAACCGGTTGTAACTGGTTTAAACCGAATATAAACGGATTGAAGCAGTTTAAACCGGTTTAAAACTGATAAAACCAGAATGAACCGGCCTAAACCTGTTTAAACCCGATAGGACCGGTTTAAACCGGATAAAACCGGATTGAACTGGATTAAACTGGTTTAAACCGGATAGAACTGGTTTAAACTGGATAAAACCGATTGAACCGGTTTAAACCGGTTTAAACCGGATAAAACCAGATTGAACCGGTTTTAACCTGAGAAAACCGGATTGAACTGGTTTAAACCGGTTTCAACCAGATAGAACCGGATAGAACCGGTTTAAACTGGATAAAACCGGATTGAACCAGCTTAAACCGGATTAAACCGGATAAAACCGGATTGAACCGGTACAAACCGGTTTAAACCGGATAAAACCGGAGTGAACTGGTTTAAACTGGATAAAACCGGATTGAACCGGTTCAAACCAGTTTAAACCGGATAAAACTGGAATGAACTGGTTTAAACCGGATAAAATCGGACTGAACCAGTTTAAACCGGATAAAACCGGATCGAAACGTTTCAAACCGGTTTTAACCGGATAAAACCGGAATGAACCGGTTTAAACCGGATAAAACCGGATTGAACCGGTTTAAACCGGATAAAACCGGATTGAACCGGTTTTAAACTGGTTTCAACCAGATAGAACCAGATAGAACCGGTTTAAACTGGATAAAATCGGATTGAACCGGCTTAAACCGGTTTAAACCGGATTGAACCGAATCCGGTTTAAACCGGATAAAACCGGATTGAACCGGTTCAAACTGGTTTAAACCGGATAAAACCAGATAAAACCGTTTTAAAGCGGTTTAAACTGGATAAAACCAGATTGAACCGGTTTAAGCTGATTAAAACCGGATTGAACTGGTTTAAACTGGTCTAAACCGGATAAAACCGGTTTAAACCAGATAAAACCGGATTGAAGTGGTTTAAACCGGTTAAAACCGGATAAAATCAGATTGAAACGGTTTAAACCGGATTGATCCGGCTTAAACCGGATAAAACCGGAATGAACTGGTTGAAACCGGTTTAAACCGGAAAAAACGGACTGAACCGGTTTAAAATGGATAAAACCGGATAGAACCGGTTTAATCCGGTTTAAACCAGATAAAAACCGATTGAACCGGTTTAAACCAGTTTAAAGCCGATGAAACCGGATTGAACCGGATTAAACCAGTTTATACTGGATAAACCGGATTGAATCGGTTAAAACCGGTTTAAACTGGATAAAACCAGATTGAACCGGTTTAAAACGGTTTCAACTGGATAGAACCGGATAGAACCGGTTTATACCGGATAAAAACGGATTGAAGCGGTTTAAACCGGTTCAAACCGGATAAAACCAGATTGAAACGGTTTAAACCGGATAAAACCGGAATGAACTGGTTTAAACCTGATAAACCGTAAAAAACGGATTGAACCGGTTTAAACTGGATAAAACCGATTGATCCGGTTTAAACCGGTTTAAACCTGATAAAACCAGATTGTACCGGTTTAAACCGGATAAAAACGGATAGAACCGGTTTAAACCGGTTTAAACCAGATTGAACCGGATAGAACCGGTTTAAACCGTTTAAAACCGGATTGAACTGGTTTAAACCGGTTTAAACCGGTTCAAACCGGAGGAAACCGGAATGAACCGGTTTAAACTGGATAAAAGCGGATTGAACCGGTTAAAGCCGGTTAAAACCGGAGAAAACCGGGTGGAACCGGCTTAAACCGGTTTAAACCGGAGAAAACCGGATTGAACCGGTTGTAACCGGTTTAAACCGGATATAAACCGATTGAAGCAGTTTAAACCGGTTTAAAACTGATAAAACCAGAATGAACCGGCCTAAACCGGTTTAAACCGGATAAAACCGGATTGAACCGGTTCAAACTGGTTTAAACCGGATTGAACCAGCTTAAACCGGTTTAAACAGAATTAAAGCAGTTTAATCCGGATAAGACCGGATTGAACTGGCTTAAACCGGTTTAAACCGGATAAAACCGGATTGAACCGGTTGAAACCGGTTTAAACCGGATAAAACCGGAATGAACTGGTTTAAACCGGTTTAAAACAGATAGAAGTGGAGAGAAACGGTTTAAACCGGATAAAACCGGATTGAACCGGTGTAAACCGGTTGAAACCGATAAAAACGGATTGAAAGGGTTTAAACCGGTTTAAACTGGATAAAACTGGAATGAACCGGCTTAAACAGGCCTAAACCGGATAAAACACGATTGAACAGGCTTAAACTGGTATAAAGAGCATAGAACCGGTTTCAACCGGATAAAACCGGATTGAACCGGTTTAAATCGGTTTAAACCGGACAAAACCGGATTGAAACGGATTAAACCAGTTTATACTGGATAAACCAGATTGAATCGGTTAAAACCGGTTTAAACCGGATAAAACAAGATTGAACCGGTTTAAACCGGATCAAACCGGATTGAACCGGATTAAACCGGTTTCAACCGGATAGAACCGGATAGAACCGGTTTAAACCGGATAAAACCCGATTGAAGCGGCTTAAACCGGTTCAAACCGGATAAAACCAGATTGAAACGGTTTAAACCGGATTGAACCGGCTTAAACCGGATAAAACGGGAATGAACTGGTTTAAACCGGATTAAACTGGAAAAAACGGATTGAACCGGTTTAAACTGGATAAAACCGGATTGAACCGGCTTAAACCTGTTTAAACTGGATAGAGCCGGTTTAAACCGGTATCCGGTTTAAAGCGGATAAAACCGGCATGAACCGGCTCAAACCGATTTAAACCGGATAGAACCGGAATGAACTGGTCTAAACCAGATAAAACCGGTTTAAACCAGATAAAACCGGATTGAACCGGTTCAAAACGGTTTCAACCGGATAGAACCGGAATGAACTGGTCTAAACCGGATAAAACCGGTTTAAACCAGATAAAACCGGATTGAACCAGTTCAAACCGGTTTAAACCGGATAAAACCGGAATGAACTGGTTTAAACCGGATAGAACCGGTTGAAACCGGTTGAAACCGGATATAAACGGATTGAAGCATTTTAAACTGGTTTAAAACTGATAAAACCGGAATGAACCGGCCTAAACCGGTTTAAACCGGATACGACCGGTTTAAACTGGATAAAACCGGATTGAACTGGCTGAAACGGGTTTAAACCGGATAGAACCGGTTTAAACAGGATAAAACCGATTGAACCGGTTTAAACAGGTTTAAACCGGATAAAACCGGATTGAACCGGTTTTAACTGGATAAAACCGGATTGAACTGGTTTAAACCGGTTTCAACTGGATAGAACCGGATAGAACCGGTTTAAACTGGATAAAACCGGATTGAACCAGCTTAAACAGGTTTAAACCGGATAAAACCGGATTGAACCGGTTCAAACCGGTTTAAACCGGATAAAACCAGAGTGAACTGGTTTAAACTGGATAAAACCGGATTGAACCGGTTTAAACCGGAGAAAACCGGAATGAACTGGTTTAAACAGGATAAAACCGGACTGAACCAGTTTAAACCGGAAAAAACAGGATTGAAGCATTTCAAACCGGTTTTAACCGGATAAAACCGGAATGAAACGGTTTAAACCGGATAAAACCGGATTGAAACGGTTTCAACCGGATAAAACCGGATTGAACCGGTTTAAACCGGATAAAACCGGATTGAACCGGTATAAACTGGTTTCAACCGGATAGAACCGGATAGAACCGGTTTAAACTGGATAAAACCGGATTGAACCAGCTTAAACCGGTTTAAACAGGATTAAACCGGTTTAAACCGGATAAAACCGGATTGAACCGGCTTAAACCGGTTTAAACCGGATAAAACCGGATTGAACCGGTTCAAACCGGTTTAAACCGGATAAAACCGGAATGAACTGGTTTAAACCGGTTTAAAACGGATAGAAGTGGAGAGAAACGGTTTTAACCGGATAAAACCGGATTGAACCGGTGTAAACCGGTTGAAACCGGATAAAAACGGATTGAAAGGGTTTAAACCGGTTTAAACGGGATAAAACTGGAATGAACCGGCTTAAACAGGTCTATACCGGATAAAACCCGATTGAACAGGCTTAAACTGGTATAAACAGCATAGAACCAGTTTCAACCGGATAAAACCGGATTGAACCGGATTAAACCGGTTGAAACCGGATAAAACCAGACTGAACCGGTTTAAACTGGATAAAACCGGATTGAACCGGTTTGAACTGGTCTAAACCAGATAAAACCGGATTGAACTGGTTTCAACCGTTTTAAACCGGATAAAACAAGATTGAACCGGTTTAAACCGGATAAAACCGGATTGAACCAGCTTAAACCGGTTTAAACCGGATAAAACTGGATTGAACCGGTTTAAACTGGTTTCAACCGGATAGAACCGGATAGAACCGGTTTAAACTGGATAAAACCGGATTGAACCGGCTTAAACCGGTTTAAACCGGATAAAACCAGATTGAACCGGTTTAAACTGGATAAAACCGGATTGAGCCGGCTTAAACAGGTTTAAACCGGATAAAACCGGATTGAACCGGTTCAAACAGGTTTAAACTGGATAAAACCGGATTGAACCGGTTTAAACTGGTTTCAACCGGGTGGAACCGGATAGAACCGGTTTAAACTGGATAAAACCGGAATGAACCGACTTAAACAGGTCTAAACCGGATAAAACCCGATTGAACAGGCTTAAACTGGTATAAACAGCATAGAACCGGTTTAAACCGGATAAAACCGGATTGAACCGTTTTAAACCGGTTTAAACCGGATAAAACCAGACTGAACCGGTTTAAACCGGATAAAATCGGATTGAACCGGTTTAAACCAGTTTCAACTGTATAGGACCGGATAGAAGCAGTTTAAACCGGATAAAACAGGATTGAACTGGTTTAAACCGGATAAAACCGGATTGAACCGGTTTAAACTGGTTTCAACCGGATAGAACCGGATAGAACCGGTTTAAACTGGATAAAACTGGATTGAACTGGCTTAAACCGGTTTAAACCGGATTAAACCGGATTGAACCGGTTCAAACTGGTTTAAACCGCTTAAAATCAGATTGAACCGGTTTAAACCGGATAAAACCGGATTGAACCGGCTTAAACTGGTTTAAACCGGATAGAACCGGATAGAACCGGTTTAAACTGGATAAAACCGGATTGAACCGGATAAAACAGGATTGAAGCGGTTTAAAACGGTTAAAACCGGATAAAATCAGATTGAAACGGTTTAAACCGGATTGATCCGGCTTAAACCGGATAAAACCGGATTGATCCGGCTTAAACCGGATAAAACCGGAATGAACTGGTTTAAACTGGTTCAAACCGGAAAAAACGGATTGAACCGGTTTAAAATGGATAAAACCGGATAGAACCGGTTTATTCCAGTTTAAACCAGATAAAAACCGATTGAACCGGTTTAAACCGGTTTAAAGTGGATAAAACCGGATTGAACCCGATTAAACCAGTTTATACTGGATAAACCGGATTGAATCGGTTAAAACCGGTTTAAACTGGATAAAACCAGATTGAACCGGTTTAAACCGGTTTCAACCGGATAGAACCGGATAGAACCGGTTTAAACTGGATAAAAATGGATTGAAGCGGTTTAAACCGGTTCAAACCGGATAAAACCAGATTGAAACGGTTTAAACCGGATTGAACCGGTTTAAACCGGATAAAACCGGAATGAACTGGTTTAAACCGGTTTAAACTGGAAAAAACGGATTGAACCGGTTTAAACTGGATAAATCCGATTGAACCGGTTGAAACTGGTTTCAACCGGAAAGAACCGGATAGAACCGGTTTAAACCGGATAAAAACGGATTGAAGCGGTTTAAACCGGTTCAAACCGGATAAAACCAGATTGAAACGGTTTAAACCGGATTGAACCGGTTTAAACCGGATAAAACCGGAATGAACTGGTTTAAACCGGTTTAAACTGGAAAAAACGGATTGAACCGGTTTAAACTGGATAAAACCGATTGAACAGGTTTAATCCAGTTTAAACCGGATAAAACCAGATTGTACCGGTTTAAACCGGATAAAAACGGATAGAACCGGTTTAAACCGGTTTAAACCAGATTGAATCGGATAGAACCGGTTTAAACCGTTTAAAACCGGATTGAACCGGTTTAAACCGGTTTAAACCGGTTCAAACCGGATGAAATCGGAATGAACCGGTTTAAACCGTATAAAACCGGATTGAACCGGTTTAAACCGGTTTCAACCAGATAGAACCAGATAGAACCGGTTTAAACTGGATAAAAGCGGATTGAACCGGTTAAAGCCGGTTAAAACCGGAGAAAACCGGGTGGAACCGGCTTAAACCGGTTTAAACCGGAGAAAACCGGATTGAACCGGTTGTAACTGGTTTAAACCGAATATAAACGGATTGAAGCAGTTTAAACCGGTTTAAAACTGATAAAACCAGAATGAACCGGCCTAAACCTGTTTAAACCCGATAGGACCGGTTTAAACCGGATAAAACCGGATTGAACTGGATTAAACTGGTTTAAACCGGATAGAACTGGTTTAAACTGGATAAAACCGATTGAACCGGTTTAAACCGGTTTAAACCGGATAAAACCAGATTGAACCGGTTTTAACCTGAGAAATCCGGATTGAACTGGTTTAAACCGGTTTCAACCAGATAGAACCGGATAGAACCGGTTTAAACTGGATAAAACCGGATTGAACCGGCTTAAACCGGTTTAAACCGGATAAAACCAGATTGAACCGGTACAAACCGGTTTAAACCGGATAAAACCGGAGTGAACTGGTTTAAACTGGATAAAACCGGATTGAACCGGTTCAAACCAGTTTAAACCGGATAAAACTGGAATGAACTGGTTTAAACCGGATAAAATCGGACTGAACCAGTTTAAACCGGATAAAACCGGATCGAAACGTTTTAAACCGGTTTTAACCGGATAAAACTGGAATGAACCGGTTTAAACCGGATAAAACCGGATTGAACCGGTTTAAACCGGATAAAACCGGATTGAACCGGTTTAAACCGGATAAAACCGGATTGAACCGGTTTAAACTGGTTTCAACCAGATAGAACCAGATAGAACCGGTTTAATCTGGATAAAACAGGATTGAACCGGCTTAAACCGGTTTAAACCGGATTGAACCGGTTTAAACCGGATAAAACCGGATTGAACCGGTTCAAACTGGTTTAAACCGGATAAAACCGGATAAAACCGGATAAAACCGTTTTAAAGCGGTTTAAACTGGATAAAACCAGATTGACCCGGTTTAAGCTGATTAAAACCGGATTGAACTGGTTTAAACTGGTCTAAACCGGATAAAACCGGTTTAAACCGGATAAAACCGGATTGAACCGGTTTAAACTGGTTTCAACCGGATAGAACCGGATAGAACCGGTTTAAACTGGATAAAACCGGATTGAACCGGTTTGAACTGGTCTAAACCAGATAAAACCGGATTGAACTGGTTTCAACCGGTTTAAACCGGATAAAACAAGATTGAACCGGTTTAAACCGGATAAAACCGGATTGAACCAGCTTAAACCGGTTTAAACCGGATAAAACTGGATAGAACCGGTTTAAACTGGTTTCAACCGGATAGAACCGGATAGAACCGGTTTAAACTGGATAAAACCGGATTGAACCGGCTTAAACCGGTTTAAACCGGATAAAACCAGATTGAACCGGTTTAAACTGGATAAAACCAGATTGAGCCGGCTTAAACCGGTTTAAACCGGATAAAACCGGATTGAACCGATTCAAACAGGTTTAAACTGGATAAAACCGGATTGAACCGGTTTGAACTGGACTAAACCAGATAAAACCGGATTGAACTGGTTTCAACCGGTTTAAACCGGATAAAACAAGATTGAACCGGTTTAAACCGGATAAAACCGGATTGAACCAGCTTAAACCGGTTTAAACCGGATAAAACTGGATTGAACCGGTTTAAACTGGTTTCAACCGGATAGAACCGGATAGAACCGGTTTAAACCGGATAAAACCGGATTGAACCGGCTTAAACCGGTTTAAACCGGATAAAACCAGATTGAACCGGTTTCAACTGGATAAAACCAGATTGAGCCGGCTTAAACCGGTTTAAACCGGATAAAACCGGATTGAACCGGTTCAAAGAGGTTTAAACTGGATAAAACCGGATTGAACCGGTTTAAACTGGTTTCAACCGGGTAGAACCGGATAGAACCGGTTTAAACTGGATAAAATCGGAATGAACCAGCTTAAACAGGTCTAAACCGGATAAAACCCGATTGAACAGCCTTAAACTGGTATAAACAGCATAGAACCGGTTTAAACCGGATAAAACCGGATTGAACCGTTTTAAACCGGTTTAAACCGGATAAAACCAGACTGAACCGGTTTAAACAGGATAAAACCGGATTGAACCGGTTTAACCGGTTAAAACAGGATAGAACAGGATAGAACAGGTTTAAACTGATTTAAACAGGATAGAACCGGATAGAACCGGTTTAAACGAGATAAAAGCGGATTGAACCGGTTTAAACCGGTTTAAACCGGATAAAACCGGATAAAACCGGAATGAACCTGTTTAAACCGGATAAAATCGGATTGAACTGGTCTAAACCAGATAAAACCGGATTGAACTGGTTTCAACCGGTTTAAACCGGATAAAACAAGATTGAACCGGTTTAAACCGGATAAAACCGGATTGAACCAGCTTAAACCGGTTTAAACCGGATAAAACTGGATTGAACCGGTTTAAACTGGTTTCAACCGGATAGAACCGGATAGAACCGGTTTAAACCGGATAAAACCGGATTGAAAGGGCTTAAACCGGTTTAAACCGGATAAAACCAGATTGAACCGGTTTAAACTGGATAAAACCGATTGAACCGGTTTAAACCGGTTTAAACCGGTTAAAACCAGATTGTACCGGTTTAAACCGGATAAAAATGGATAGAACCGGTTTAAACCGGTTTAAACCAGATTGAACCGGATAGAACCGGTTTAAACCGTTTAAAACCGGATTGAACCGGTTTAAACCGGTTTAAACCGGTTCAAACCGGATGAAAGCGGAATGAACCGGTTTAAACCGTATAAAACCGGATTGAACCGGTTTAAACCGGTTTCAACCGGATAGAACCAGATAGAACCGGTTTAAACTGGATAAAAGCGGATTGAACCGGTTAAAGCCGGTTAAAACCGGAGAAAACCGGGTGGAACCGGCTTAAACCGGTTTAAACCGGAGAAAACCGGATTGAACCGGTTGTAACCGGTTTAAACCGAATATAAACGGATTGAAGCAGTTTAAACCGGTTTAAATCTGATAAAACCGGAATGAACCGGCCTAAACCTGTTTAAACCCGATAGGACCGGTTTAAACCGGATAAAACCGGATTGAACTGGATTAAACTGGTTTAAACCGGATAGAACTGGTTTAAACTGGATAAAACCGATTGAACCGGTTTAAACCGGTGTAAACCGGATAAAACCAGATTGAACCAGTTTTAACCTGAGAAAACCGGATTGAACTGGTTTAAACCGGTTTCAACCAGATAGAACCGGATAGAACCGGTTTAAACTGGATAAAACCGGATTGAACCAGCTTAAACCGGTTTAAACCGGATAAAACCGGATTGAACCGGTTCAAACCAGTTTAAACCGGATAAAACCGGAATGAACTGGTTTAAACCGGATAAAATCGGACTGAACCAGTTTAAACCAGATAAAACCAGATCGAACCGTTTCAAACCGGTTTTAACCGGATAAAACCGGAATGAACCGGTTTAAACCGGATAAAACCGGATTGAACCGGTTTAAACCGGATAAAACCGGAATGAACTGGTTTAAACCGGTTTAAACTGGAAAAAACGGATTGAACCGGTTTAAACTGGATAAAACCCAATGAACCGGTTTAAACCGGTTTAAACCGGTTAAAACCAGATTGTACCGGTTTAAACCGGATAAAAACGGATAGAACCGGTTTAAACCGGTTAAAACCAGATTGAATCGGATAGAACCGGTTTAAACTGGATAAAACCGGATTGAACCAGCTTAAACCGGTTTAAACAGGATTAAACCGGTTTAAACCGGATAAAACCGGATTGAACCGGTACAAACCGGTTTAAACCGGATAAAACCGGAATGAACTGGTTTAAACCAGTTTAAAACGGATAGAAGTGGAGAGAAACGGTTTTAACCGGATAAAACCGGATTGAACCGGTGTAAACCGGTTGAAACCGGATAAAACCAGATTGAAACGGTTTAAACCGGATTGAACCGGCTTAAACCGGATAAAACGGGAATGAACTGGTTTAAACCGGATTAAACTGGAAAAAACGGATTGAACCGGTTTAAACTGGATAAAACCGGATTGAACCGGCTTAAACCTGTTTAAACTGGATAGAGCCGGTTTAAACCGGTATCCGGTTTAAAGCGGATAAAACCGGCATGAACCGGCTCAAACCGATTTAAACCGGATAGAACCGGAATGAACTGGTCTAAACCAGATAAAACCGGTTTAAACCAGATAAAACCGGATTGAACCGGTTCAAAACGGTTTCAACCGGATAGAACCGGAATGAACTGGTCTAAACCGGATAAAACCGGTTTAAACCAGATAAAACCGGATTGAACCAGTTCAAACCGGTTTAAACCGGATAAAACCGGAATGAACTGGTTTAAACCGGATAGAACCGGTTGAAACCGGTTGAAACCGGATATAAACGGATTGAAGCATTTTAAACTGGTTTAAAACTGATAAAACCGGAATGAACCGGCCTAAACCGGTTTAAACCGGATACGACCGGTTTAAACTGGATAAAACCGGATTGAACTGGCTGAAACGGGTTTAAACCGGACAGAACCGGTTTAAACAGGATAAAACCGATTGAACCGGTTTAAACAGGTTTAAACCGGATAAAACCGGATTGAACCGGTTTTAACTGGATAAAACCGGATTGAACTGGTTTAAACCGGTTTCAACTGGATAGAACCGGATAGAACCGGTTTAAACTGGATAAAACCGGATTGAACCAGCTTAAACAGGTTTAAACCGGATAAAACCGGATTGAACCGGTTCAAACCGGTTTAAACCGGATAAAACCAGAGTGAACTGGTTTAAACCGGATAAAACCGGATTGAACCGGTTTAAACCGGAGAAAACCGGAATGAACTGGTTTAAACAGGATAAAACCGGACTGAACCAGTTTAAACCGGAAAAAACAGGATTGAAGCATTTCAAACCGGTTTTAACCGGATAAAACCGGAATGAAACGGTTTAAACCGGATAAAACCGGATTGAAACGGTTTCAACCGGATAAAACCGGATTGAACCGGTTTAAACCGGATAAAACCGGACTGAACCGGTATAAACTGGTTTCAACCGGATAGAACCGGATAGAACCGGTTTAAACTGGATAAAACCGGATTGAACCAGCTTAAACCGGTTTAAACAGGATTAAACCGGTTTAAACCGGATAAAACCCGATTGAACCGGCTTAAACCGGTTTAAACCGGATAAAACCGGATTGAACCAGTTCAAACCGGTTTAAACCGGATAAAACCGGAATGAACTGTTTTAAACCGGTTTAAAACGGATAGAAGTGGAGAGAAACGGTTTTAACCGGATAAAACCGGATTGAACCGGTGTAAACCGGTTGAAACCGGATAAAAACGGATTGAAAGGGTTTAAACCGGTTTAAACGGGATAAAACTGGAATGAACCGGCTTAAACAGGTCTAAACCGGATAAAACCCGATTGAACAGGCTTAAACTGGTATAAACAGCATAGAACCAGTTTCAACCGGATAAAACCGGATTGAACCGGATTAAACCGGTTGAAACCGGATAAAACCAGACTGAACCGGTTTAAACTGGATAAAACCGGATTGAACCGGTTTGAACTGGTCTAAACCAGATAAAACCGGATTGAACTGGTTTCAACCGTTTTAAACCGGATAAAACAAGATTGAACCGGTTTAAACCGGATAAAACCGGATTGAACCAGCTTAAACCGGTTTAAACCGGATAAAACTGGATTGAACCGGTTTAAACTGGTTTCAACCGGATAGAACCGGATAGAACCGGTTTAAACTGGATAAAACCGGATTGAACCGGCTTAAACCGGTTTAAACCGGATAAAACCAGATTGAACCGGTTTAAACTGGATAAAACCGGATTGAGCCGGCTTAAACAGGTTTAAACCGGATAAAACCGGATTGAACCGGTTCAAACAGGTTTAAACTGGATAAAACCGGATTGAACCGGTTTAAACTGGTTTCAACCGGGTAGAACCGGATAGAACCGGTTTAAACTGGATAAAACCGGAATGAACCGACTTAAACAGGTCTAAACCGGATAAAACCAGATTGAACAGGCTTAAACTGGTATAAACAGCATAGAACCGGTTTAAACCGGATAAAACCGGATTGAACCGTTTTAAACCGATTTAAACCGGATAAAACCAGACTGAACCGGTTTAAACCGGATAAAATCGGATTGAACCGGTTTAAACCAGTTTCAACTGTATAGGACCGGATAGAAGCAGTTTAAACCGGATAAAACAGGATTGAACTGGTTTAAACCGGATAAAACCGGATTGAACCGGTTTAAACTGGTTTCAACCGGATAGAACCGGATAGAACCGGTTTAAACTGGATAAAACTGGATTGAACTGGCTTAAACCGGTTTAAACCGGATTAAACCAGATTGAACCGGTTCAAACTGGTTTAAACCGCTTAAAATCAGATTGAACCGGTTTAAACCGGATAAAACCGGATTGAACCGGCTTAAACTGGTTTAAACCGGATAGAACCGGATAGAACCGGTTTAAACTGGATAAAACCGGATTGAACCGGATAAAACAGGATTGAAGCGGTTTAAAACGGTTAAAACCGGATAAAATCAGATTGAAACGGTTTAAACCGGATTGATCCGGCTTAAACCGGATAAAACCGGATTGATCCGGCTTAAACCGGATAAAACCGGAATGAACTGGTTTAAACTGGTTCAAACCGGAAAAAACGGATTGAACCGGTTTAAAATGGATAAAACCGGATAGAACCGGTTTATTCCAGTTTAAACCAGATAAAAACCGATTGAACCGGTTTAAACCGGTTTAAAGCGGATAAAACCGGATTGAACCCGATTAAACCAGTTTATACTGGATAAACCGGATTGAATCGGTTAAAACCGGTTTAAACTGGATAAAACCAGACTGAACCGGTTTAAACCGGTTTCAACCGGATAGAACCGGATAGAACCGGTTTAAACTGGATAAAAATGGATTGAAGCGGTTTAAACCGGTTCAAACCGGATAAAACCAGATTGAAACGGTTTAAACCGGATTGAACCGGTTTAAACCGGATAAAACCGGAATGAACTGGTTTAAACCGGTTTAAACTGGAAAAAACGGATTGAACCGGTTTAAACTGGATAAAACCGATTGAACCGGTTGAAACTGGTTTCAACCGGAAAGAACCGGATAGAACCGGTTTAAACCGGATAAAAACGGATTGAAGCGGTTTAAACCGGTTCAAACCGGATAAAACCAGATTGAAACGGTTTAAACCGGATTGAACCGGTTTAAACCGGATAAAACCGGAATGAACTGGTTTAAACCGGTTTAAACTGGAAAAAACGGATTGAACCGGTTTAAACTGGATAAAACCGATTGAACAGGTTTAAACCAGTTTAAACCGGATAAAACCAGATTGTACCGGTTTAAACCGGATAAAAACGGATAGAACCGGTTTAAACCGGTTTAAACCAGATTGAATCGGATAGAACCGGTTTAAACCGTTTAAAACCGGATTGAACCGGTTTAAACCGGTTTAAACCGGTTCAAACCGGATGAAATCGGAATGAACCGGTTTAAACCATATAAAACCGGATTGAACCGGTTTAAACCGGTTTCAACCAGATAGAACCAGATAGAACCGGTTTAAACTGGATAAAAGCGGATTGAACCGGTTAAAGCCGGTTAAAACCGGAGAAAACCGGGTGGAACCGGCTTAAACCGGTTTAAACCGGAGAAAACCGGATTGAACCGGTTGTAACTGGTTTAAACCGAATATAAACGGATTGAAGCAGTTTAAACCGGTTTAAAACTGATAAAACCAGAATGAACCGGCCTAAACCTGTTTAAACCCGATAGGACCGGTTTAAACCGGATAAAACCGGATTGAACTGGATTAAACTGGTTTAAACCGGATAGAACTGGTTTAAACTGGATAAAACCGATTGAACCGGTTTAAACCGGTTTAAACCGGATAAAACCAGATTGAACCGGTTTTAACCTGAGAAAACCGGATTGAACTGGTTTAAACCGGTTTCAACCAGATAGAACCGGATAGAACCGGTTTAAACTGGATAAAACCAAATTGAACCAGCTTAAACCGGATTAAACCGGATAAAACCGGATTGAACCGGTACAAACCGGTTTAAACCGGATAAAACCGGAGTGAACTGGTTTAAACTGGATAAAACCGGATTGAACCGGTTTAAACTGGTTTCAACCAGATAGAACCAGATAGAACCGGTTTAAACTGGATAAAACAGGATTGAACCGGCTTAAACCGGTTTAAACCGGATTGAACCGGTTTAAACTGGATAAAACCGGATTGAACCGGTTCAAACTGGTTTAAACCGGATAAAACCGGATAAAACCGTTTTAAAGCGGTTTAAACTGGATAAAACCAGATTGACCCGGTTTAAGCTGATTAAAACCGGATTGAACTGGTTTAAACTGGTCTAAACCGGATAAAACCGGTTTAAACCGGATAAAACCGGATTGAACCGGTTTAAACTGGTTTCAACCGGATTGAACCGGTTCAAACAGGTTTAAACTGGATAAAACCGGATTGAACCGGTTTGAACTGGTCTAAACCAGATAAAACCGGATTGAACTGGTTTCAACCGGTTTAAACCGGATAAAACAAGATTGAACCGGTTTAAACCGGATAAAACCGGATTGAACCAGCTTAAACCGGTTTAAACCGGATAAAACTGGATTGAACCGGTTTAAACTGGTTTCAACCGGATAGAACCGGATAGAACCGGTTTAAACCGGATAAAACCGGATTGAACCGGCTTAAACCGGTTTAAACCGGATAAAACCAGATTGAACCGGTTCAAAGAGGTTTAAACTGGATAAAACCGGATTGAACCGGTTTAAACTGGTTTCAACCGGGTAGAACCGGATAGAACCGGTTTAAACTGGATAAAATCGGAATGAACCAGCTTAAACAGGTCTAAACCGGATAAAACCCGATTGAACAGCCTTAAACTGGTATAAACAGCATAGAACCGGTTTAAACCGGATAAAACCGGATTGAACCGTTTTAAACCGGTTTAAACCGGATAAAACCAGACTGAACCGGTTTAAACAGGATAAAACCGGATTGAACCGGTTTAACCGGTTAAAACAGGATAGAACAGGATAGAACCGGTTTAAACTGATTTAAACAGGATAGAACCGGATAGAACCGGTTTAAACGAGATAAAAGCGGATTGAACCGGTTTAAACCGGTTTAAACCGGATAAAACCGGATTGAAACGTTTCAAACCGGTTTTAACCGGATAAAACCGGAATGCACCGGTTTAAACCGGATAAAATCGGATTGAACCGGTTTAAACCGGATAAAACCGGAATGAACTGGTTTAAACCGGTTTAAACTGGAAAAAACGGATTGAACCGGTTTAAACTGGATAAAACCGATTGAACCGGTTTAAACCGGTTTAAACCGGTTAAAACCAGATTGTACCGGTTTAAACCGGATAAAAATGGATAGAACCGGTTTAAACCGGTTTAAACCAGATTGAACCGGATAGAACCGGTTTAAACCGTTTAAAACCGGATTGAACCGGTTTAAACCGGTTTAAACCGGTTCAAACCGGATGAAACCGGAATGAACCGGTTTAAACCGTATAAAACCGGATTGAACCGGTTTAAACCGGTTTCAACCGGATAGAACCAGATAGAACCGGTTTAAACTGGATAAAAGCGGATTGAACCGGTTAAAGCCGGTTAAAACCGGAGAAAACCGGGTGGAACCGGCTTAAACCGGTTTAAACCGGAGAAAACCGGATTGAACCGGTTGTAACCGGTTTAAACCGAATATAAACGGATTGAAGCAGTTTAAACCGGTTTAAATCTGATAAAACCGGAATGAACCGGCCTAAACCTGTTTAAACCCGATAGGACCGGTTTAAACCGGATAAAACCGGATTGAACTGGATTAAACTGGTTTAAACCGGATAGAACTGGTTTAAACTGGATAAAACCGATTGAACCGGTTTAAACCGGTGTAAACCGGATAAAACCAGATTGAACCGGTTTTAACCTGAGAAAACCGGATTGAACTGGTTTAAACCGGTTTCAACCAGATAGAACCGGATAGAACCGGTTTAAACTGGATAAAACCGGATTGAACCAGCTTAAACCGGTTTAAACCGGATAAAACCGGATTGAACCGGTTCAAACCAGTTTAAACCGGATAAAACCGGAATGAACTGGTTTAAACCGGATAAAATCGGACTGAACCAGTTTAAACCAGATAAAACCGGATCGAACCGTTTCAAACCGGTTTTAACCGGATAAAACCGGAATGAACCGGTTTAAACCGGATAAAACCGGATTGAACCGGTTTAAACCGGATAAAACCGGAATGAACTGGTTTAAACCGGTTTAAACTGGAAAAAACGGATTGAACCGGTTTAAACTGGATAAAACCCAATGAACCGGTTTAAACCGGTTTAAACCGGTTAAAACCAGATTGTACCGGTTTAAACCGGATAAAAACGGATAGAACCGGTTTAAACCGGTTAAAACCAGATTGAATCGGATAGAACCGGTTTAAACCGTTTAAAACCGGATTGAACCGGTTTAAACCGGTTTAAACCGGTTCAAACCGGATGAAATCGGAATGAACCGGTTTAAACCGTATAAAACCGGATTGAACCGGTTTAAACCGCTTTCAACCAGATAGAATCAGATAGAACCGGTTTAAACTGGATAAAAGCGGATTGAACCGGTTAAAGCCGGTTAAAACCGGAGAAAACCGGGTGGAACCGGCTTAAACCGGTTTAAACCGGAGAAAACCGGATTGAACCGGTTGTAACTGGTTTACTCCGAATATAAACGGATTGAAGCAGTTTAAACCGGTTTAAAACTGATAAAACCAGAATGAACCGGCCTAAACCTGTTTAAACCCGATAGGACCGGTTTAAACCGGATAAAACCGGATTGAACTGGATTAAACTGGTTTAAACCGGATAGAACTGGTTTAAACTGGATAAAACCGATTGAACCGGTTTAAACCGGTTTAAACCGGATAAAACCAGATTGAACCGGTTTTAACCTGAGAAAACCGGATTGAACCGGCTTAAACCGGTTTAAACCGGATTGAACCGAATCCGGTTTAAACCGGATAAAACCGGATTGAACCGGTTCAAACTGGTTTAAACCGGATAAAACCAGATAAAACCGTTTTAAAGCGGTTTAAACTGGATAAAACCAGATTGAACCGGTTTAAGCTGATTAAAACCGGATTGAACTGGTTTAAACTGGTTTAAACAGGACAAAACTGGATTGAACCAGTTTAAACCGGTTTAAATAGGATAAATCCAGAATGAACTGGTTTAAACCGGTTTAGACTGGATAAAACCGGATTGAACCGGCTTAAACTGGTTTAGTCCGGATAAAACTGGATTTAACCGGTTTAAACCGGTTTAAATCGGATAAATCCGGAATGAACTGGTTTAAACCGGTTTAAACCGGATAGAACCGGATAGAACCGGTTTAAACCGGATAAAACCGGATTGAACCGGCTTAAACCGGTTTAAATGGAATAAAACCGGATTGAACCGGTTCAAACCGGTTTAAACCGGATAAAACCGGATTGAACCGGTTCAAACTGGTTTAAACCGGATAAAACTGGAATGAAACGGTTTAAACCGGATAAAACCGGATTCAACCGGTTTAAAAAGGATAAAACCGGATTGAACCGGTTTAAACTGGTTTCAACCGGATAGAACCGGATAGAACCGGTTTAAACTGGATAAAACCGGATTGAACCGGCTTAAACCGGTTTAAAAAGGATAAAACCGGATTGAGCCAGTTCAAACCGGTTTAAACTGGATAAAACCAGATTGAACCGGTTTAAACCGGATAAAACCGGATTGAACCGGTTTAAACCGGATAAAACCGGATTGAACCGGCTTAAACCGGATAAAACCGGATTGAACCAGTTCAAACTGGTTTAAACCGGATAAAACAAGAATGAACTGGTTGAAACCGGTTTAAAACGGATAGTACAGGATAGAACCGGTTTAAACCGGATAAAACCGGATTGAACCGGTGTAAACCGGTTGAAAACGGATAAAAACGGATTGAACTGGTTTAAACCGGTTTAAACTGGATAAAACCGGATTGAACCGGCTTAAACTGGTATAAACAGCATAGAACCGGTTTAAACCGGATAAAACCGGATTGAACCGGTTTAAACCGGTTTAAACTGGATAAAACCGGATTGAACCGGCTTAAACTGGTATAAACAGCATAGAACCGGTTTAAACCGGATAAAAGCGGATTGAACCGGTTCAAACCGGTTTAAACCGGATAAAACAGGATTGAACCGGTTTAAACTGGTTTCAACCGGATAGAACCGGATAGAACCGGTTTAAACTGGATAAAAACGGATTGAACTGGCTTAAACCGGTTTAAACCGGATAAAACCGGATTGAACCGGCTTAAACCGGTTTAAACCAGATAAAACCGGATTGAACCGGTTCAAACCGGTTTAAACTGGATAAAACCAGAATGAACTGGTTTAAACTGGTTTAAAATGGATAGAACCGGATAGAACCGGTTTAAACCGGATAAAACCGGATTGAACCGGCTTAAACTGGTATAAACAGCACAGTACCGGTTTAAACCGGGTAAAACCGGATTGAACCGTTTTAAAACGGTTTAAACCGGATAAAAGCGCATTGAACCAGTTCAAACCGGTTTAAACCGGATAAAACCAGATTGAACCGGTTTAAACCGGATAAAACCGGATTGAACCGGCTTAAACCGGTCTAAACCGGATAAAACCGGATTGAACCGGTTCAAACCGGTTTAAACTAGATAAAACCGGGATGAACTGGTTTAAACTGCTTTAAAACGGATAGAACCGGATAGAACCGGTTTAAACTGGATAAAACCGGATTGAACCTGTATAAACCGTTTGAAACCGGATAAAAACGGATTGAACCGGTTTAAACCGGTTTAAACTGGATAAAATCGGAATGAACCGGCTTAAACTGGTATAAACAGCATAGTACCGGTCTAAACTGGGTAAAACCGGATTGAACCGTTTTAAAGTGGTTTCAACCGGATAAAACCAGATTGAACCGGTTAAAGCCGGATAAAACCGGATTGAAGCGGTTCAAACCGGTTTAAACCGGATAAAACCGGATTGAACCGGTTTAAACCGGATAAAACCGGATAGAACCAGATAGAAACGTTTTAAACTGGTTAAAACCGGATTGAACTGGTTTAAACCAGATTAAATCGGATAAATCCGGAATGAACTGGTTTAAACCGGTTTAAACCGGATAAAACCGGATTGAACCAGCTTAAACTGCTTTAATCCGGATAAAACTGGATTTAACCGGTTTAAACCGGTTTAAATCGGGTAAATCCGGAATGAACTGGTTTAAACCGGTTTAAAACGGATAGAACCGGATAGAACCGGTTTAAACCGATTAAAACCGGACTGAACCGTTGTAATCCGGTTTAAACCGGATAAAAACGGATTGAACCGGTTTAAACCGGTTTAAACTGGATAAAATCGGAATGAACCGGCTTAAAACGGTTTAAACCGGATAAAATCAGATTGAACCAGTTTAAACCGGATAAAACCGGATTGAACCGGCTTAAACTGGTTTAAACCGGATAAAACTGGATTGAACCGGATTAAACCGGTTTAAATCGGATAAATCCGGAATGAACTGGTTTAAACCGGTTTAAACCGGATAGAACCGGATAGAACCGGTTTAAACCGTATAAAACAGGATTGAACCAGTTTAAACCGGTTTAAACCGGATAAAAATGGATTGAAGGGGTTTAAACCAGTTTAAAAGTGATAAAACTGGATTGATCCGGCTTAAACTGGTTTAAACCAGATAGATCCGGTTTAAACTGGATAAAACCGATTGAATGGTTTAAACCGGTTTAAACTGGATAAAACCGGATAGAACCGGTTTAAACTGGATAAAACCGGATTGAACCAGCTTAAACCGGTTTAAATCGGATAAAACTGGATTGAACCGGTTCAAACCGTTTTAAACCGGATAAAACCGGAATGAACTGGTTTAAACCAGATAAAACCGGATTCAACCGGATTAAACCGGATAAATCCGGATTGAACCGGTTCAAACTGGTTTAAACTGGATAAAACCGGAATGAATTGGTTTAAAACGGATAAAACCGGATTGAACCGGTTTAAACCGGATAAAACCGGATTGAACCGGTTCAAACCGGCTTAAACCGGATAAAACCGGAATGAACCGGTTTAAATCGGATAAAACCGGATTGAACCGGTTCAAACCGATTTAAACTGGATAAAACCGGAATGAACTGATTTAAACTGGTTTAAAACGGATAGAACCGGATAGAACCAGTTTAAACCGGATAAAACTGGATTGAACCGGTGTAAACCGTTTGAAACTGGATAAAAACGGATTGAACCGGTTTAAACCGGTTTAAACTAGATAAAATCGGAATGAACTGCCTTTAACCGGTTTAAACCGGATAAAACCAGATTGAACCGGCTGAAACTGGTATAAAAAGCATAGTACCGGTTTAAACTGGGTAAAACCGGATTGAACCGTTTTAAAGCGGTTTAAACCGAATAAAACCAGATTGAACCGGTTAAAGCCGGATAAAACCGGATTGAAGCGGTTCAAACCGGTTTAAACCGGATAAAACCGGAATGAACCGGTTTAAACTGGATAAAACCGGATTGAACCGTTTCCAACCGGATAAAACCAGATAGAACCAGATAGAAGCGTTTTAAACTGGTTAAAACCGGATTGAACTGGTTTAAACCGGTTTAAAACAGATAAAACCGGATTGAACCGGATTAAACCTGTTTAAACCAGATAAAACCAGATTGAACCGGTTTAAACCGGATAAAACCGGATTGAACTGGCTTAAACTGGTTTAAATCGGATAAAACTGGATTGAACCGGTTCAAACCGTTTTAAACCGGATAAAACCGGAATGAACTGGTTTAAACCAGATAAAACCGGATTCAACCGGATTAAACCGGATAAATCCGGATTGAACCGGTTCAAACTGGTTTAAACTGGATAAAACCGGAATGAATTGGTTTAAAACGGATAAAACCGGATTGAACCGGATTAAACCGGATAAAACCGGATTAAACCGGTTCAAACCGGTTTAAACCGGATAAAACCAGATTGAACCGGTTTAAACCGAATAAAACCGGATTGAACCGGCTTAAACCGGTTTAAACCGGATAAAACCGGATTGAACCGGTTCAAACCGGTTTAAACTGGATAAAACCGGAATGAACTGGTTTAAACTGGTTTAAAACGGATAGAATTGGATAGAATCGGTTTAAACCGGCTAAAACCGAATTGAAACGGTGTAAACCGTTTGAGACCGGATAAAAACGGATTGAACTGGTTTAAACCGGTTTAAACTGTATAAAACCGGAATGAACCAGCTTAAACCGGTTTAAACCGGATAAAACCGGATTGAACCGGCTTAAACTGGTATAAACAGCATAGTACCGGTTTAAACTGGATAAAACCGGATTGAACCGTTTTAAAGCGGTTTAAACCAGATAAAACGAGATTGAACCGGTTAAAGACGCATAAAACCGGATTGAACCGTTTCAAACCGGTTTAAACCGGATAGAACCAGAAAGAAACGTTTTAAACTGGATAAAATCGGATTGAACTGGTTTAAACCGGTTTAAACCAGATAAAACCGGATTGAACCGGATTAAAAAGGTTTAAACCGGATAAAACCAGATTGAACTGGTTTAAACCGTATAAAACCAGATTGAACCGGCTTAAACTGGTTTAAACAGGACAAAACTGGATTGAACCAGTTTAAACCGGTTTAAATAGGATAAATCCAGAATGAACTGGTTTAAACCGGTTTAGACTGGATAAAACCGGATTGAACCGGCTTAAACTGGTTTAGTCCGGATAAAACTGGATTTAACCGGTTTAAACCGGTTTAAATCGGATAAATCCGGAATGAACTGGTTTAAACCGGTTTAAACCGGATAGAACCGGATAGAACCGGTTTAAACCGGATAAAACCGGATTGAACCGGCTTAAACTGGTTTAAACCGGATAAAACCGGATTGAACCGGTTCAAACCGGTTTAAACCGGATAAAACCAGATTGAACCGGTTTAAACCGAATAAAACCGGATTGAACCGGTTCAAACCGGTTTAAACCGGATAAAACCGGATTGAACCGGTTCAAACCGGTTTAAACCGGATAAAACTGGAATGAAACGGTTTAAACCGGATAAAACCGGATTCAACCGGTTTAAAAAGGATAAAACCGGATTGAACCGGTTTAAACTGGTTTCAACCGGATAGAACCGGATAGAACCGGTTTAAACTGGATAAAACCGGATTGAACCGGCTTAAACCGGTTTAAAAAGGATAAAACCGGATTGAGCCAGTTCAAACCGGTTTAAACTGGATAAAACCAGATTGAACCGGTTTAAACCGGATAAAACCGGATTGAACCGGTTTAAACCGGATAAAACCGGATTGAACCGGCTTAAACCGGATAAAACCGGATTGAACCAGTTCAAACTGGTTTAAACCGGATAAAACAAGAATGAACTGGTTGAAACCGGTTTAAAACGGATAGTACAGGATAGAACCGGTTTAAACCGGATAAAACCGGATTGAACCGGTGTAAACCGGTTGAAAACGGATAAAAACGGATTGAACTGGTTTAAACCGGTTTAAACTGGATAAAACCGGATTGAACCGGCTTAAACTGGTATAAACAGCATAGAACCGGTTTAAACCGGATAAAACCGGATTGAACCGGTTTAAACCGGTTTAAACTGGATAAAACCGGATTGAACCGGCTTAAACTGGTATAAACAGCATAGAACCGGTTTAAACCGGATAAAAGCGGATTGAACCGGTTCAAACCGGTTTAAACCGGATAAAACAGGATTGAACCGGTTTAAACTGGTTTCAACCGGATAGAACCGGATAGAACCGGTTTAAACTGGATAAAAACGGATTGAACTGGCTTAAACCGGTTTAAACCGGATAAAACCAGATTCAACCGGTTTAAACCGGATAAAACCGGATAGAACCGGATAGAACCGGTTTAAACCGGATAAAACCGGATTGAACCGGCTTAAACCGGTTTAAACCAGATAAAACCGGATTGAACCGGTTCAAACCGGTTTAAACTGGATAAAACCAGAATGAACTGGTTTAAACTGGTTTAAAATGGATAGAACCGGATAGAACCGGTTTAAACCGGATAAAACCGGATTGAACCGGCTTAAACTGGTATAAACAGCACAGTACCGGTTTAAACCGGGTAAAACCGGATTGAACCGTTTTAAAACGGTTTAAACCGGATAAAAGCGCATTGAACCAGTTCAAACCGGTTTAAACCGGATAAAACCAGATTGAACCGGTTTAAACCGGATAAAACCGGATTGAACCGGCTTAAACCGGTCTAAACCGGATAAAACCGGATTGAACCGGTTCAAACCGGTTTAAACTAGATAAAACCGGGATGAACTGGTTTAAACTGCTTTAAAACGGATAGAACCGGATAGAACCGGTTTAAACTGGATAAAACCGGATTGAACCTGTATAAACCGTTTGAAACCGGATAAAAACGGATTGAACCGGTTTAAACCGGTTTAAACTGGATAAAATCGGAATGAACCGGCTTAAACTGGTATAAACAGCATAGTACCGGTCTAAACTGGGTAAAACCGGATTGAACCGTTTTAAAGTGGTTTCAACCGGATAAAACCAGATTGAACCGGTTAAAGCCGGATAAAACCGGATTGAAGCGGTTCAAACCGGTTTAAACCGGATAAAACCGGATTGAACCGGTTTAAACCGGATAAAACCGGATAGAACCAGATAGAAACGTTTTAAACTGGTTAAAACCGGATTGAACTGGTTTAAACCAGATTAAATCGGATAAATCCGGAATGAACTGGTTTAAACCGGTTTAAACCGGATAAAACCGGATTGAACCAGCTTAAACTGCTTTAATCCGGATAAAACTGGATTTAACCGGTTTAAACCGGTTTAAATCGGGTAAATCCGGAATGAACTGGTTTAAACCGGTTTAAAACGGATAGAACCGGATAGAACCGGTTTAAACCGATTAAAACCGGACTGAACCGTTGTAATCCGGTTTAAACCGGATAAAAACGGATTGAACCGGTTTAAACCGGTTTAAACTGGATAAAATCGGAATGAACCGGCTTAAAACGGTTTAAACCGGATAAAATCAGATAGAACCAGTTTAAACCGGATAAAACCGGATTGAACCGGCTTAAACTGGTTTAAACCGGATAAAACTGGATTGAACCGGATTAAACCGGTTTAAATCGGATAAATCCGGAATGAACTGGTTTAAACCGGTTTAAACCGGATAGAACCGGATAGAACCGGTTTAAACCGTATAAAACCGGATTGAACCAGTTTAAACCGGTTTAAACCGGATAAAAATGGATTGAAGGGGTTTAAACCAGTTTAAAAGTGATAAAACTGGATTGATCCGGCTTAAACTGGTTTAAACCAGATAGATCCGGTTTAAACTGGATAAAACCGATTGAATGGTTTAAACCGGTTTAAACTGGATAAAACCGGATAGAACCGGTTTAAACTGGATAAAACCGGATTGAACCAGCTTAAACCGGTTTAAATCGGATAAAACTGGATTGAACCGGTTCAAACCGTTTTAAACCGGATAAAACCGGAATGAACTGGTTTAAACCAGATAAAACCGGATTCAACCGGATTAAACCGGATAAATCCGGATTGAACCGGTTCAAACTGGTTTAAACTGGATAAAACCGGAATGAATTGGTTTAAAACGGATAAAACCGGATTGAACCGGTTTAAACCGGATAAAACCGGATTGAACCGGTTCAAACCGGCTTAAACCGGATAAAACCGGAATGAACCAGTTTAAATCGGATAAAACCGGATTGAACCGGTTCAAACCGATTTAAACTGGATAAAACCGGAATGAACTGATTTAAACTGGTTTAAAACGGATAGAACCGGATAGAACCAGTTTAAACCGGATAAAACTGGATTGAACCGGTGTAAACCGTTTGAAACTGGATAAAAACGGATTGAACCGGTTTAAACCGGTTTAAACTAGATAAAATCGGAATGAACTGCCTTTAACCGGTTTAAACCGGATAAAACCAGATTGAACCGGCTGAAACTGGTATAAAAAGCATAGTACCGGTTTAAACTGGGTAAAACCGGATTGAACCGTTTTAAAGCGGTTTAAACCGAATAAAACCAGATTGAACCGGTTAAAGCCGGATAAAACCGGATTGAAGCGGTTCAAACCGGTTTAAACCGGATAAAACCGGAATGAACCGGTTTAAACTGGATAAAACCGGATTGAACCGTTTCCAACCGGATAAAACCAGATAGAACCAGATAGAAGCGTTTTAAACTGGTTAAAACCGGATTGAACTGGTTTAAACCGGTTTAAAACAGATAAAACCGGATTGAACCGGATTAAACCTGTTTAAACCAGATAAAACCAGATTGAACCGGTTTAAACCGGATAAAACCGGATTGAACTGGCTTAAACTGGTTTAAACCGGATAAAACTGGATTGAACCGGTTTAAACCGGTTTAAATCGGATAAATCCGGAATGAACTGGTTTAAACCGGTTTAAACCGGATAAAACCAGATTGAACCGGCTTAAACTGGTTTAATCCGGATAAAACTGGATTTAACCGGTTTAAACCAGTTTAAATCGGATAAATCCGGAATGAACTGGTTTAAACCGGATTAAACCGGATTGAACCAGCTTAAACCGGTTTAAACTGGATAAAACCAGATTGAACCGGTTCAAACCGGTTTAAACTGGATAAAACCGGAATGAACTGGTTGAAACCGGTTGAAAACGGATAGAACCGGATAGAACCGTTTTAAACCGGATAAAACCGGATTGAACCGGTTCAAGCCGTTTTAAACCGGATAAAACCGGAATGAACTGGTTTAAACCAGTTTAAAACGGATAGAACCGGATATAACCGGTTTAAACCGGATAAAACCGGACTGAACCGGTGTACACCGGTTTAAACCGGATAAAAACGGATTGAACCGGTTTAAACCGGTTTAAACTGGATAAAATCGGAATGAACTGGCTTAAACCGGTTTAAACTGGATAAAATTGGAATGAACCGGATTAAACCGGTTTAAACCGGAGAAAACCGGATTGAACCAGCTTAAACTGGTATAAACAGCATAGAACCGGTTTAAACCAGATAAAACAAGACTGAACCGGTTTAAAACGGATAAAACCAGATTGAAGCGGTTTAAACCGGCTTAAACCTGATAGAACCAGACAGAAACGTTTTAAACTGGATAAAATCGGATTGAACCGGTTTAAACCGGGTAAAACCGGATTGAACCGGATTAAACCGGTTTAAACCAGATAAAACCAGATTGAACCGGTTAAATGCGGATAAAACCGGATAGAACCGGCTTAAACCGGTTTAAACCGGATAAAACTGGATGGAACCAGTTTAAACCGATTTAAATCGGATAAATCCGGAATGAACTGGTTAATACCTGTTTAAACCGGATAGAACCGGATAGAACCGTTTTAAACCGGATAAAATCGAATTGAACAGGTTTAAACCGGTTTAAATCGGGTAAAAATGGTTTGAAGCGGTTTAAACCGGTTTAAAACTGATAAAGCCGGATTGATCCGGCTTAAACTGGTTTAAACCGGATAGAACCGGTTTAAACTGGATAAAACCGATTGAACCGGTTTAAATCGGTTTTAACCGGATAAAACCGGATTGAACCGGTTTAAACCGGATAAAACCGGATAGAACCGGTTTAAACCGGTTTAAACCGGATTGAACCGGATAGAACCGGTTTAAACTGGATAAAACCGGATAGAACCGGTTTAAACTGGTTTAAACCGGTTCAAACCGGAGGAAATTGGAATGAACCTGTTTAAACCGGATAAAACCAGATTGAACCGGTTTAAACCGGTTTCAACCGCATAGAACCAGATAGAACCGGTTTAAACTGGATAAAATCGGATTGAACCAGTTTAAACCGGTTTCAAGCAGATAGAACAGGATAGGACCGGTTTAAACTGGATAAAACCGGATTGAACCGGCTTAAACCGGTTTCTACCGGATAAAACCGGATTGAACCGGTGTAAACCGGTTTAAACCGGATAAAAACGGATTGAACCGGTTTAAACCGGTTTAAACTGGGTAAAACCAGAATGAACCGGCTAAAACCGGTTTAAACCGGATTGAACTGGATTAAACCGGTTTCAAACGGATAAAACCGGTTTAAACCGGATAAAACCAAATTGAACCCATTTAAACCGGATAAAACCAGATTTAACCGGTTTAAAACGGATAAAACCGGATTGAACCAGTTCAAAACGGTTTAAAACGGATAAAAACAGATTGAACCGGTTTAAACCGGATAAAACCGGATTGAACCGGCTTAAACCGGTTTAAACCGGATAAAACCGGATTGAACCGGTTCAAATCGGTTTAAACTGGATATAACCGGAATGAACTGGTTTAAACTGGTTTAAAACGGATAGAACCGGTTTAAACCGGATAAAATCGGATTGAACCGGGTCAAACTGGTTTAAACTGGATAAAACCGGAATGAACTGGTTTAAACTGGTTTAAACCGGATAAAACCGGAATGAACTGGTTTAAACCGGATAAAACCGGATTGAACCGGTTTAAACCGGATAAAACCGGATTGAACCGGTTCAAACTGGTTTAAACCGGATAAAACTGGAATGAAACGGTTTAAACCGGATAAAACCGGATTCAACCGGTTTAAAAAGGATAAAACCGGATTGAACCGGTTTAAACTGGTTTCAACCGGATAGAACCGGATAGAACCGGTTTAAACTGGATAAAACCGGATTGAACCGGCTTAAACCGGATAAAACCGGATTGAACCAGTTCAAACTGGTTTAAACCGGATAAAACAAGAATGAACTGGTTGAAACCGGTTTAAAACGGATAGTACAGGATAGAACCGGTTTAAACCGGATAAAACCGGATTGAACCGGTGTAAACCGGTTGAAAACGGATAAAAACGGATTGAACTGGTTTAAACCGGTTTAAACTGGATAAAACCGGATTGAACCGGCTTAAACTGGTATAAACAGCATAGAACCGGTTTAAACTGGATAAAACCGGATTGAACCGGCTTAAACTGGTATAAACAGCATAGAACCGGTTTAAACCGGATAAAACCGGATTGAACCGGTTCAAACCGGTTTAAACCGGATAAAACAGGATTGAACCGGTTTAAACTGGTTTCAACCGGATAGAACCGGATAGAACCGGTTTAAACTGGATAAAACCGGATTGAACTGGCTTAAACCGGTTTAAACCGGATAAAACCAGATTCAACCGGTTTAAACCGGATAAAACCGGATAGAACCGGATAGAACCGGTTTAAACCGGATAAAACCGGATTGAACCGGCTTAAACCGGTTTAAACCAGATAAAACCGGATTGAACCGGTTCAAACCGGTTTAAACTGGATAAAACCAGAATGAACTGGTTTAAACTGGTTTAAAATGGATAGAACCGGATAGAACCGGTTTAAACCGGATAAAACCGGATTGAACCGGCTTAAACTGGTATAAACAGCACAGTACCGGTTTAAACCGGGTAAAACCGGATTGAACCGTTTTAAAACGGTTTAAACCGGATAAAAGCGGATTGAACCAGTTCAAACCGGTTTAAACCGGATAAAACCAGATTGAACCGGTTTAAACCGGATAAAACCGGATTGAACCAGCTTAAACCGGTCTAAACCGGATAAAACCGGATTGAACCGGTTCAAACCGGTTTAAACTAGATAAAACCGGGATGAACTGGTTTAAACTGGTTTAAAACGGATAGAACCGGATAGAACCGGTTTAAACTGGATAAAACCGGATTGAACCTGTATAAACCGTTTGAAACCGGATAAAAACGGATTGAACCGGTTTAAACCGGTTTAAACTGGATAAAATCGGAATGAACCGGCTTAAACTGGTATAAACAGCATAGTACCGGTCTAAACTGGGTAAAACCGGATTGAACCGTTTTAAAGAGGTTTCAACCGGATAAAACCAGATTGAACCGGTTAAAGCCGGATAAAACCGGATTGAAGCGGTTCAAACCGGTTTAAACCGGATAAAACCGGATTGAACCGGTTTAAACCGGATAAAACCGGATAGAACCAGATAGAAACGTTTTAAACTGGTTAAAACCGGATTGAACTGGTTTAAACCAGATTAAATCGGATAAATCCGGAATGAACTGGTTTAAACCGGTTTAAACCGGATAAAACCGGATTGAACCAGCTTAAACTGCTTTAATCCGGATAAAACTGGATTTAACCGGTTTAAACCGGTTTAAATCGGGTAAATCCGGAATGAACTGGTTTAAACCGGTTTAAAACGGATAGAACCGGATAGAACCGGTTTAAACCGATTAAAACCGGACTGAACCGTTGTAATCCGGTTTAAACCGGATAAAAACGGATTGAACCGGTTTAAACCGGTTTAAACTGGATAAAATCGGAATGAACCGGCTTAAAACGGTTTAAACCGGATAAAATCAGATTGAACCGGTTTAAACCGGATAAAACCGGATTGAACCGGCTTAAACTGGTTTAAACCGGATAAAACTGGATTGAACCGGATTAAACCGGTTTAAATCGGATAAATCCGGAATGAACTGGTTTAAACCGGTTTAAACCGGATAGAACCGGATAGAACCGGTTTAAACCGTATAAAACCGGATTGAACCAGTTTAAACCGGTTTAAACCGGATAAAAATGGATTGAAGGGGTTTAAACCAGTTTAAAAGTGATAAAACTGGATTGATCCGGCTTAAACTGGTTTAAACCAGATAGATCCGGTTTAAACTGGATAAAACCGATTGAATGGTTTAAACCGGTTTAAACTGGATAAAACCGGATAGAACCGGTTTAAACTGAATAAAACCGGATTGAACCAGCTTAAACCGGTTTAAATCGGATAAAACTGGATTGAACCGGTTCAAACCGTTTTAAACCGGATAAAACCGGAATGAACTGGTTTAAACCAGATAAAACCGGATTCAACCGGATTAAACCGGATAAATCCGGATTGAACCGGTTCAAACTGGTTTAAACTGGATAAAACCGGAATGAATTGGTTTAAAACGGATAAAACCGGATTGAACCGGTTTAAACCGGATAAAACCGGATTGAACCGGTTCAAACGGGCTTAAACCGGATAAAACCGGAATGAACCGGTTTAAATCGGATAAAACCGGATTGAACCGGTTCAAACCGATTTAAACTGGATAAAACCGGAATGAACTGATTTAAACTGGTTTAAAACGGATAGAACCGGATAGAACCAGTTTAAACCGGATAAAACTGGATTGAACCGGTGTAAACCATTTGAAACTGGATAAAAACGGATTGAACCGGTTTAAACCGGTTTAAACTAGATAAAATCGGAATGAACTGCCTTTAACCGGTTTAAACCGGATAAAACCAGATTGAACCGCCTGAAACTGGTATAAAAAGCATAGTACCGGTTTAAACTGGGTAAAACCGGATTGAACCGTTTTAAAGCGGTTTAAACCGAATAAAACCAGATTGAACCGGTTAAAGCCGGATAAAACCGGATTGAAGCGGTTCAAACCGGTTTAAACCGGATAAAACCAGAATGAACCGGTTTAAACTGGATAAAACCGGATTGAACCGTTTCCAACCGGATAAAACCAGATAGAACCAGATAGAAGCGTTTTAAACTGGTTAAAACCGGATTGAACTGGTTTAAACCGGTTTAAAACAGATAAAACCGGATTGAACTGGATTAAACCTGTTTAAACCAGATAAAACCAGATTGAACCGGTTTAAACCGGATAAAACCGGATTGAACTGGCTTAAACTGGTTTAAACCGGATAAAACTGGATTGAACCGGTTTAAACCGGTTTAAATCGGATAAATCCGGAATGAACTGGTTTAAACCGGTTTAAACCGGATAAAACCAGATTGAACCGGCTTAAACTGGTTTAATCCGGATAAAACTGGATTTAACCGGTTTAAACCAGTTTAAATCGGATAAATCCGGAATGAACTGGTTTAAACCGGATTAAACCGGATTGAACCAGCTTAAACCGGTTTAAACTGGATAAAACCAGATTGAACCGGTTCAAACCGGTTTAAACTGGATAAAACCGGAATGAACTGGTTGAAACCGGTTGAAAACGGATAGAACCGGATAGAACCGTTTTAAACCGGATAAAACCGGATTGAACCGGTTCAAGCCGTTTTAAACCGGATAAAACCGGAATGAACTGGTTTAAACCAGTTTAAAACGGATAGAACCGGATATACCCGGTTTAAACCGGATAAAACCGGACTGAACCGGTGTACACCGGTTTAAACCGGATAAAAACGGATTGAACCGGTTTAAACCGGTTTAAACTGGATAAAATCGGAATGAACTGGCTTAAACCGGTTTAAACTGGATAAAATTGGAATGAACCGGATTAAACCGGTTTAAACCGGAGAAAACCGGATTGAACCAGCTTAAACTGGTATAAACAGCATAGAACCGGTTTAAACCAGATAAAACAAGACTGAACCGGTTTAAAACGGATAAAACCAGATTGAAGCGGTTTAAACCGGCTTAAACCTGATAGAACCAGACAGAAACGTTTTAAACTGGATAAAATCGGATTGAACCGGTTTAAACCGGGTAAAACCGGATTGAACCGGATTAAACCGGTTTAAACCAGATAAAACCAGATTGAACCGGTTAAAAGCGGATAAAACCGGATTGAACCGGCTTAAACCGGTTTAAACCGGATAAAACTGGATGGAACCAGTTTAAACCGATTTAAATCGGATAAATCCGGAATGAACTGGTTAATACCTGTTTAAACCGGATAGAACCGGATAGAACCGTTTTAAACCGGATAAAATCGAATTGAACAGGTTTAAACCGGTTTAAATCGGATAAAAATGGTTTGAAGCGGTTTAAACCGGTTTAAAACTGATAAAGCCGGATTGATCCGGCTTAAACTGGTTTAAACCGGATAGAACCGGTTTAAACTGGATAAAACCGATTGAACCGGTTTAAATCGGTTTTAACCGGATAAAACCGGATTGAACCGGTTTAAACCGGATAAAACCGGATAGAACCGGTTTAAACCGGTTTAAACCGGATTGAACCGGATAGAACCGGTTTAAACTGGATAAAACCGGATAGAACCGGTTTAAACTGTTTTAAACCGGTTCAAACCGGAGGAAATTGGAATGAACCTGTTTAAACCGGATAAAACCAGATTGAACCGGTTTAAACCGGTTTCAACCGCATAGAACCAGATAGAACCGGTTTAAACTGGATAAAATCGGATTGAACCAGTTTAAACCGGTTTCAAGCAGATAGAACAGGATAGGACCGGTTTAAACTGGATAAAACCGGATTGAACCGGCTTAAACCGGTTTCTACCGGATAAAACCGGATTGAACCGGTGTAAACCGGTTTAAACCGGATAAAAACGGATTGAACCGGTTTAAACCGGTTTAAACTGGGTAAAACCAGAATGAACCGGCTAAAACCGGTTTAAACCGGATTGAACCGTCTTAAACTGCTATAAACAGCATAGAACCGGTTTAAACCGGATAAAACCGGATTGAACTGGATTAAACCGGTTTCAAACGGATAAAACCGGTTTAAACCGGATAAAACCAAATTGAACCCATTTAAACCGGATAAAACCAGATTTAACCGGTTTAAAACGGATAAAACCGGATTGAACCGGATTAAACCGGTTTCAACCGGATAGAACCGAATAGATCCGGTTTAAAACGGATAAAACCATCTTGAACCGGTTTAAACCGGATAAAACAGGATTGAACCAGTTCAAACCGGTTTAAACCGGATAAAACCGGAATGAACCGCTTTAGACCGGATAAAACCGGATTGAACCGGTTTAAACCGGATAAAACCGGATTGAACCGGTTTAAACTGGTTTCAACCGGATAGAACCGGATAGAACCGGTTTAAACTGGATAAAACCGGATTGAACCGGCTTAAACCGGTTTAAACCGGATAAAACCGGATTGAACCAGTTCAAAACGGTTTTAAAACGGATAAAAACAGATTGAACTGGTTTAAACCGGATAAAACCGGATTGAACCGGCTTAAACCGGTTTAAACCGGATAAAACCGGATTGAACCGGTTCAAATCGGTTTAAACTGGATATAACCGGAATGAACTGGTTTAAACTGGTTTAAAACGGATAGAACCGGTTTAAACCGGATAAAACCGGATTGAACCGGGTCAAACTGGTTTAAACTGGATAAAACCGGAATGAACTGGTTTAAACTGGTTTAAACCGGATAAAACCGGAATGAACTGGTTTAAACCGGATAAAACCGGATTGAACCGGTTTAAACCGGATAAAACCGGATTGAACCGGTTCAAACTGGTTTAAACCGGATAAAACTGGAATGAAACGGTTTAAACCGGATAAAACCGGATTCAACCGGTTTAAAAAGGATAAAACCGGATTGAACCGGTTTAAACTGGTTTCAACCGGATAGAACCGGATAGAACCGGTTTAAACTGGATAAAACCGGATTGAACTGGCTTAAACCGGATAAAACCGGATTGAACCAGTTCAAACTGGTTTAAACCGGATAAAACAAGAATGAACTGGTTGAAACCGGTTTAAAACGGATAGTACAGGATAGAACCGGTTTAAACCGGATAAAACCGGATTGAACCGGTGTAAACCGGTTGAAAACGGATAAAAACGGATTGAACTGGTTTAAACCGGTTTAAACTGGATAAAACCGGATTGAACCGGCTTAAACTGGTATAAACAGCATAGAACCGGTTTAAACCGGATAAAACCGGATTGAACCGGTTTAAACCGGTTTAAACTGGATAAAACCGGATTGAACCGGCTTAAACTGGTATAAACAGCATAGAACCGGTTTAAACCGGATAAAACCGGATTGAACCGGTTCAAACCGGTTTAAACCGGATAAAACAGGATTGAACCGGTTTAAACTGGTTTCAACCGGATAGAACCGGATAGAACCGGTTTAAACTGGATAAAACCGGATTGAACTGGCTTAAACCGGTTTAAACCGGATAAAACCAGATTCAACCGGTTTAAACCGGATAAAACCGGATAGAACCGGATAGAACCGGTTTAAACCGGATAAAACCGGATTGAACCGGCTTAAACCGGTTTAAACCAGATAAAACCGGATTGAACCGGTTCAAACCGGTTTAAACTGGATAAAACCAGAATGAACTGGTTTAAACTGGTTTAAAATGGATAGAACCGGATAGAACCGGTTTAAACCGGATAAAACCGGATTGAACCGGCTTAAACTGGTATAAACAGCACAGTACCGGTTTAAACCGGGTAAAACCGGATTGAACCGTTTTAAAACGGTTTAAACCGGATAAAAGCGGATTGAACCAGTTCAAACCGGTTTAAACCGGATAAAACCAGATTGAACCGGTTTAAACCGGATAAAACCGGATTGAACCAGCTTAAACCGGTCTAAACCGGATAAAACCGGATTGAACCGGTTCAAACCGGTTTAAACTAGATAAAACCGGGATGAACTGGTTTAAACTGGTTTAAAACGGATAGAACCGGATAGAACCGGTTTAAACTGGATAAAACCGGATTGAACCTGTATAAACCGTTTGAAACCGGATAAAAACGGATTGAACCGGTTTAAACCGGTTTAAACTGGATAAAATCGGAATGAACCGGCTTAAACTGGTATAAACAGCATAGTACCGGTCTAAACTGGGTAAAACCGGATTGAACCGTTTTAAAGTGGTTTCAACCGGATAAAACCAGATTGAACCGGTTAAAGCCGGATAAAACCGGATTGAAGCGGTTCAAACCGGTTTAAACCGGATAAAACCGGATTGAACCGGTTTAAACCGGATAAAACCGGATAGAACAAGATAGAAACGTTTTAAACTGGTTAAAACCGGATTGAACTGGTTTAAACCAGATTAAATCGGATAAATCCGGAATGAACTGGTTTAAACCGGTTTAAACCGGATAAAACCGGATTGAACCAGCTTAAACTGCTTTAATCCGGATAAAACTGGATTTAACCGGTTTAAACCGGTTTAAATCGGGTAAATCCGGAATGAACTGGTTTAAACCAGTTTAAAATGGATAGAACCGGATAGAACCGGTTTAAACCGATTAAAACCGGACTGAACCGTTGTAATCCGGTTTAAACCGGATAAAAACGGATTGAACCGGTTTAAACCGGTTTAAACTGGATAAAATCGGAATGAACCGGCTTAAAACGGTTTAAACCGGATAAAATCAGATTGAACCGGTTTAAACCGGATAAAACCGGATTGAACCGGCTTAAACTGGTTTAAACCGGATAAAACTGGATTGAACCGGATTAAACCGGTTTAAATCGGATAAATCCGGAATGAACTGGTTTAAACCGGTTTAAACCGGATAGAACCGGATAGAACCGGTTTAAACCGTATAAAACCGGATTGAACCAGTTTAAACCGGTTTAAACCGGATAAAAATGGATTGAAGGGGTTTAAACCAGTTTAAAAGTGATAAAACTGGATTGATCCGGCTTAAACTGGTTTAAACCAGATAGATCCGGTTTAAACTGGATAAAACCGATTGAATGGTTTAAACCGGTTTAAACTGGATAAAACCGGATAGAACCGGTTTAAACTGGATAAAACCGGATTGAACCAGCTTAAACCGGTTTAAATCGGATAAAACTGGATTGAACCGGTTCAAACCGTTTTAAACCGGATAAAACCGGAATGAACTGGTTTAAACCAGATAAAACCGGATTCAACCGGATTCAACCGGATAAATCCGGATTGAACCGGTTCAAACTGGTTTAAACTGGATAAAACCGGAATGAATTGGTTTAAAACGGATAAAACCGGATTGAACCGGTTTAAACCGGATAAAACCGGATTGAACCGGTTCAAACCGGCTTAAACCGGATAAAACCGGAATGAACCGGTTTAAATCGGATAAAACCGGATTGAACCGGTTCAAACCGATTTAAACTGGATAAAACCGGAATGAACTGATTTAAACTGGTTTAAAACGGATAGAACCGGATAGAACCAGTTTAAACCGGATAAAACTGGATTGAACCGGTGTAAACCATTTGAAACTGGATAAAAACGGATTGAACCGGTTTAAACCGGTTTAAACTAGATAAAATCGGAATGAACTGCCTTTAACCGGTTTAAACCGGATAAAACCAGATTGAACCGCCTGAAACTGGTATAAAAAGCATAGTACCGGTTTAAACTGGGTAAAACCGGATTGAACCGTTTTAAAGCGGTTTAAACCGAATAAAACCAGATTGAACCGGTTAAAGCCGGATAAAACCGGATTGAAGCGGTTCAAACCGGTTTAAACCGGATAAAACCGGAATGAACCGGTTTAAACTGGATAAAACCGGATTGAACCGTTTCCAACCGGATAAAACCAGATAGAACCAGATAGAAGCGTTTTAAACTGGTTAAAACCGGATTGAACTGGTTTAAACCGGTTTAAAACAGATAAAACCGGATTGAACTGGATTAAACCTGTTTAAACCAGATAAAACCAGATTGAACCGGTTTAAACCGGATAAAACCGGATTGAACTGGCTTAAACTGGTTTAAACCGGATAAAACTGGATTGAACCGGTTTAAACCGGTTTAAATCGGATAAAAATGGTTTGAAGCGGTTTAAAACGGTTTAAAACTGATAAAGCCGGATTGATCCGGCTTAAACTGGTTTAAACCGGATAGAACCGGTTTAAACTGGATAAAACCGATTGAACCGGTTTAAATCGGTTTTAACCGGATAAAACCGGATTGAACCGGTTTAAACCGGATAAAACCGGATAGAACCGGTTTAAACCGGTTTAAACCGGATTGAACCGGATAGAACTGGTTTAAACTGGATAAAACCGGATTGAACCGGTTTAAACTGGTTTAAACCGGTTCAAACCGGAGGAAATTGGAATGAACCTGTTTAAACCGGATAAAACCAGATTGAACCGGTTTAAACCGGTTTCAACCGCATAGAACCAGATAGAACCGGTTTAAACTGGATAAAATCGGATTGAACCAGTTTAAACCGGTTTCAAGCAGATAGAACAGGATAGGACCGGTTTAAACTGGATAAAACCGGATTCAACCGGCTTAAACCGGTTTCTACCGGATAAAACCGGATTGAACCGGTGTAAACCGGTTTAAACCGGATAAAAACGGATTGAACCGGTTTAAACCGGTTTAAACTGGGTAAAACCAGAATGAACCGGCTAAAACCGGTTTAAACCGGATTGAACCGTCTTAAACTGCTATAAACAGCATAGAACCGGTTTAAACCGGATAAAACCGGATTGAACTGGATTAAACCGGTTTCAAACGGATAAAACCGGTTTAAACCGGATAAAACCAAATTGAACCCATTTAAACCGGATAAAACCAGATTTAACCGGTTTAAAACGGATAAAACCGGATTGAACCGGATTAAACCGGTTTCAACCGGATAGAACCGAATAGATCCGGTTTAAAACGGATAAAACCATCTTGAACCGGTATAAACCGGATAAAACAGGATTGAACCAGTTCAAACCGGTTTAAACCGGATAAAACCGGAATGAACCGCTTTAGACCGGATAAAACCGGATTGAACCGGTTTAAACCGGATAAAACCGGATTGAACCGGTTTAAACTGGTTTCAACCGGATAGAACCGGATAGAACCGGTTTAAACTGGATAAAACCGGATTGAACCGGCTTAAACCGGTTTAAACCGGATAAAACCGGATTGAACCAGTTCAAAACGGTTTAAACCGGATAAAAACAGATTGAACCGGTTTAAACCGGATAAAACCGGATTGAACCGGCTTAAACCGGTTTAAACCGGATAAAACCGGATTGAACCGGTTCAAATCGGTTTAAACTGGATATAACCGGAATGAACTGGTTTAAACTGGTTTAAAACGGATAGAACCGGTTTAAACCGGATAAAACCGGATTGAACCGGGTCAAACTGGTTTAAACTGGATAAAAGCGGAATGAACTGGTTTAAACTGGTTTAAACCGGATAAAACCGGAATGAACTGGTTTAAACCGGATAAAACCGGATTGAACCGGTTTAAACCGGATAAAACCGGATTGAACCGGCTTAAACTGGTATAAACAGCATAGTACCGGTTTAAACTGGGTAAAACCGGATTGAACCGTTTTAAAGCGGTTTAAACCGGATAAAACCAGATTGAACCGGTTAAAGCCGGATAAAACCGGATTGAAGCGGTTCAAACCAGTTTAAAACGGATAAAACCGGAATGAACCGGTTTAAACCGGATAAAACCGGATTGAACCAGTTTAAACCGGATAATACCGGATAGAACCAGATAGAAACGTTTTAAACTGATTAAAACCGGATTGAACTGGTTTAAACCGGTTTAAACCACATAAAAACGAATTGAACCAGATTAAACCGGTTTAAACCGGATAAAACCAGATTGAACCGGTTTAAACCGGATAAAACCGGATAGAACCGGATAGAATGGGTTTAAACTGGATAAAACCCGATTGAACCGGCTTTAACCGGTTTAAACAGGATAAAACTGGATTGAACCGGTTCAAACTGGTTTAAACCGGATAAAACCGGAATGAACCGGATAAAACCGGATTGAACCGGTTTAAACCGGATAAAACCGGATTGAACCGGTTCAAACCGGTTTAAACTGGATAAAACTGGAATGAACTGGTTTAAACTAGATAAAACCGGATTGAAACGGTTTAAACCGGATAAAACAGGATTGAACCAGTTCAAACCGGTTTAAACCGGATAAAACCGGAATGAACCGGTTTAAACCGGATAAAACCGGATTGAACCAGCTTAATCCATTTTAAACCGGATAAAACCAGATTGAACCGGTTCAAACCGGTTTAAACCAGATAAAACCGGAATGAACTGGTTGAAACCGGTTTAAAACGGATAGAACTGGATAGAACTGGTTTAAACCGGATAAAACCGGACTGAACCGGTTCAAACCGTTTTAAACCGGATAAAACCGGAATGAACTGGTTTAAACCGGTTTAAAATGGATAGAACTGGATAGAACCAGTTTAAACCGGATAAAACCGGACTGAACCGGTGTAAACCGGTTAAAACTGGATAAAAACGGATTGAACTGGTTTAAACCGGTTTAAACCAGATAAAACCGGTTTGAACCGACTTAAACTGGTATAAACAGGACAGAACCGGTTTAAACTGGATAAAAACGGATTGAACTGGTTTAAACCGGTTTAAACCAGATAAAACCGGTTTGAACCGGCTTAAACTGGTATAAACAGGATAGAACCGGTTTAAAACGGGTAAAACCGGATTGAAGTGGTTTAAACTGGCTTAAACCTGGTAGAACCAGTTTAAACTGGACAAAACCAGATTGAACCAGTTTAAACAGGTTTAAACCAGATAGAACCAGATAGAACCGGTTTAAACCAGATAAAACCTGATTGAACCGGTTTGAACCGGTTCAAACCAGATAAAAACGGACTGAACCGGTTTAAACCACATTAAACGGGTTTAAACAGGATAAAAACCGATTGAACCGGTTCTATCCGGTTTAAACCGGATAAAACTGGATTGAACCGTCTCAAACAGGTTTAAACCGGATAGAACCGGTTTAAACCCGTTTAAACCGGATAACGGATAAAACCAGATTGAACCGGTTTAAACCGGTTTAAACCGGATAAAACCAGACTGAAGCGGTTTAAACTGGTTTAAACCGGCCGGATAGAACCGGTTTAAACCGGATTGAACCTGTTTAAACCGGATTAAACTGGATAGAACCGGATAGAACTGGTTTAAACAGGATAAAAACTGAATGAACCGGTTTAAACCGGTTTAAACCGGATAAAACCGGATGGAACCGGCTTAAACTGGTTTAATCCGGATAAAACTGGATTGACCCGGTTTAAACCGGTTTAAATCGGATAAATCCGGAATGAACTGGTTTAAACCAGTTTATACCGGATAAAACCGGATTGAACCGGCTTAAACTGGTTTAATCCAGATAAAACTGGATTGAACCGGTTTAAACCGGTTTAAATCGGATAAATCCGGAATGAACTGGTTTGAACCGGATAAAATCGGATTGAACCGGCTTAATCCATTTTAAACCGGATAAAACCAGATTGAACCGGTTTAAACCAGTTTAAACCAGATAAAACAAGACTGAACCGGTTTAAAACGGATAAAACCGGATTGAAGTGGTTTAAACTGGCTTAAACCTGGTAGAACCAGTTTAAACCGGATAAAACCGGATTGAACCAGTTTAAACTGGTTTAAACCAGATAGAACCAGATAGAACCGGTTTAAACCAGATAAAACCTGATTGAACCGGTTTGAACCGGTTCAAACCGGATAAAAACGGACTGAACCGGTTTAAACCACATTAAACCGGTTTAAACAGGATAAAAACCGATTGAACCGGTTCTATCCGGTTTAAACCGGATAAAACTGGATTGAACCGGCTCAAACAGGTTTAAACCGGATAGAACCGGTTTAAACCCGTTTAAACCGGATAACGGATAAAACCAGATTGAACCGGTTTAAACCGGTTTAAACCGGATAAAACCAGACTGAAGCGGTTTAAACCGGTTTAAACCGGCCGGATAGAAACGGTTTAAACCGGATTGAACCTGTTTAAACCGGATTAAACCGGATAGAACCGGATAGAAATGGTTTAAACCGGATAAAAACTGAATGAACCGGTTTAAACCGGTTTAAACCGGATAAAACCGGATTGAACCGTCTTAAACTGGTTTATACTGGATAAAACTGGATAGAACCGGATTAAACCAGTTTAAATCGGATAAATCCGGAATGAACTGGTTTAAACCGGTTTAAACCGGATAGAACCGGATAGAACCAGATTAAACCGTATAAAACCGGATTGAACTGGTTTAAACCGGTTTAAACCGGATAAAAACGGATGGAAGAGGTTTAAACCGGTTTAAAACTGATAAAACCGGATTGATCCGGCTTAAACTGGTTTAAACCAGATAGATCCGGTTTAAACTGGATAAAACCGATTGAATCGTTTTAAACCGGTTTAAACTGGATAAAACCGGATTGAACCGGCTTAAACCAGTATAAACCGGATAAAACCGGATTGAACCGGTTCAAACCGGTTTAAACCAGATAAAACCGGAATGAACTGTTTTAAACCGGATAAAACTGGATTGCACCGGTTTAAACCAGATAAAACCGGATTGAACCGGTTGAAACTCGCTTAAACTGGATAAAACCGGAATGAACTGGTTTAAACCGGATTAACCCGGATTGAACCAGTTTCAACCGGATAAAACAGGATTGAACCGGTTCAAACCGGTTTAAACCGGATAAAACCGGAATGAACCGGTTTAAAACGGATAAAACCGGATTGAACTGGTTTAAACTGGGTAAAACCGGATTGAACCGGTTTAAACTGGTTTCAACCGGATAGAACCGGATAGAACCGGTTTAAACTGGATAAAACCAGATTGAACCGGCTTAAACCGGTTCAAACCGGATAAAACCAGATTGAACCGGTTTAAACTGGAAAAAACCGGATAGAACCGGATAGAACCGGTTTAAACTGGATAAAACCGGATTGAACCGGCTTAAACCGGTTAAACAGGATAAAACCGGATTGAACCTGTTTAAACCGGATAAAACCGGATTGAACCGGTTCAAACCGGTTTGAACTGGATAAAACCGGAATGAACTGGTTTAAACCGGATAAAACCGGATTGAACCGGTTTAAACCGGATAAAACCGTAATGAACCGGTTTAAACTGGATAAAACCGGATTGAACCGGTTTAAACCGGATAAAACCGGATTGAACCGGTTCAAACTGGTTTCCACCGGATAGAACCGGATAGAACTGGTTTAAACTGGGTAAAAGCGGATTGAACCGGCTAAAACCGGATTAAACCGGATAAAACCGGATTAAACCGGTTCAAACCAGTTTAAACCGGATAAAACCAGATTGAACCGGTTTAAACCGAATAAAACCGGATTGAACCGGCTTAAACCGGTTTAAACCGGATAAAACCGGATTGAACCGGTTCAAACCGGTTTAAACTGGATAACCGGAATGAACTGGTTTTAAACTGGTTTAAAACGGATAGAATCGGATAGAATCGGTTTAAACCGGCTAAAACCGAATTGAAACGGTGTAAACCGTTTGAGACCGGATAAAAACGGATTGAACTGGTTTAAACCGGTTTAAACTGTATAAAACCGGAATGAACCAGCTTAACCGGTTTAAACCGGATAAAACCGGATTGAACCGGCTTAAACTGGTATAAACAGCATAGTACCGGTTTAAACTGGATAAAACCGGATTGAACCGTTTTAAAGCGGTTAAACCGGATAGAACCAGAAAGAAACGTTTTAAACTGGATAAAATCGGATTGAACTGGTTTAAACCGGTTTAAACCAGATAAAACCGGATTGAACCGGATTAAAAAGGTTTAAACCGGATAAAACCAGATTGAACTGGTTTAAACCGTATAAAACCAGATTGAACCGGCTTAAACTGGTTTAAACAGGACAAAACTGGATTGAACCAGTTTAAACCGGTTTAAATCGGATAAATCCAGAATGAACTGGTTTAAACCGGTTTAGACTGGATAAAACCGGATTGAACCGGCTTAAACTGGTTTAATCCGGATAAAACTGGATTTAACCGGTTTAAACCGGTTTAAATCGGATAAATCCGGAATGAACTGGTTTAAACCGGTTTAAACCGGATAGAACCGGATAGAACCGGTTTAAACCGGATAAAACCGGATTGAACCGGCTTAAACCGGTTTAAATCGGATAAAACCGGATTGAACCGGTTCAAACCGGTTTAAACCGGATAAAACCGGATTGAACCGGTTCAAACTGGTTTAAACTGGATAAAACTGGAATGAAACGGTTTAAACCGGATAAAAACGGATTCAACCGGTTTAAAAAGGATAAAACCGGATTGAACCGGTTTAAACTGGTTTCAACCGGATAGAACCGGATAGAACCGGTTTTAAACTGGATAAAACCGGATTGAACCGGCTTAAACCGGTTTAAAAAGGATAAAACCGGATTGAGCCAGTTCAAACCGGTTTAAACTGGATAAAACCAGATTGAACCGGTTTAAACCGGATAAAACCGGATTGAACCGGCTTAAACCGGATAAAACCGGATTGAACCAGTTCAAACTGGTTTAAACCGGATAAAACAAGAATGAACTGGTTGAAACCGGTTTAAAACGGATAGTACAGGATAGAACCGGTTTTAAACCGGATAAAACCGGATTGAACCGGTGTAAACCGGTTGAAAACGGATAAAAACGGATTGAACCGGTTTAAACCGGTTTAAACTGGATAAAACCGGATTGAACCGGCTTAAACTGGTATAAACAGCATAGAACCGGTTTAAACCGGATAAAACCGGATTGAACCGGTTTAAACCGGTTTAAACTGGATAAAACCGGATTGAACCGGCTTAAACTGGTATAAACAGCATAGAACCGGTTTAAACCGGATAAAACCGGATTGAACCTTTTCAAACGGGTTTAAACCGGATAAAACAGGATTGAACCGGTTTAAACTGGTTTCAACCGGATAGAACTGGATAGAACCGGTTTAAACTGGATAAAACCGGATTGAACCGGCTTAAACCGGTTTAAACCGGATAAAACCAGATTCAACCGGTTTAAACCGGATAAAACCGGATAGAACCGGATAGAACCGGTTTAAACCGGATAAAACCGGATTGAACCGGCTTAAACCGGTTTAAACCAGATAAAACCGGATTGAACCGGTTCAAACCGGTTTAAACTGGATAAAACCAGAATGAACTGGTTTAAACTGGTTTAAAATGGATAGAACTGGATAGAACCGGTTTTAAACCAGATAAAACCGGATTAAACCGGCTTAAACTGGTATAAACAGCACAGTACCGGTTTAAACCGGGTAAAACCGGATTGAACCGTTTTAAAACGGTTTAAACCGGATAAAAGCGGATTGAACCAGTTCAAACCGGTTTAAACCGGATAAAACCAGATTGAACCGGTTTAAACCGGATAAAACCGGATTGAACCAGCTTAAACCGGTCTAAACCGGATAAAACCGGATTGAACCGGTTCAAACCGGTTTAAACTAGATAAAACCGGGATGAACTGGTTTAAACTGGTTTAAAACGGATAGAACCGGATAGAACCGGTTTAAACTGGATAAAACCGGATTGAACCTGTATAAACCGTTTGAAACCGGATAAAAACGGATTGAACCGGTTTAAACCGGTTTAAACTGGATAAAATCGGAATGAACCGGCTTCAACTGGTATAAACAGCATAGTACCGGTCTAAACTGGGTAAAACCGGATTGAACCGTTTTAAAGTGGTTTCAACCGGATAAAACCAGATTGAACCGGTTAAAGCCGGATAAAACCGGATTGAAGCGGTTCAAACCGGTTTAAACCGGATAAAACCGGATTGAACCGGTTTAAACCGAATAAAACCGGATAGAACCAGATAGAAACGTTTTAAACTGGTTAAAACCGGATTGAACTGGTTTAAACCAGATTAAATCGGATAAATCCGGAATGAACTGGTTTAAACCGGTTTAAACCGGATAAAACCGGATTGAACCAGCTTAAACTGCTTTAATCCGGATAAAACTGGATTTAACCGGTTTAAACCGGTTTAAATCGGGTAAATCCGGAATGAACTGGTTTAAACCGGTTTAAAACGGATAAAACCGGATTGAACCAGCTTAAACTGCTTTAATCCGGATAAAACTGGATTTAACCGGTTTAAACCGGTTTAAATCGGGTAAATCCGGAATGAACTGGTTTAAACCGGTTTAAAACGGATAGAACCGGATAGAACCGGTTTAAACCGATTAAAACCGGACTGAACCGTTGTAATCCGGTTTAAACCGGATAAAACCGGATTGAACTGGTTTAAACCAGATTAAATCGGATAAATCCGGAATGAACTGGTTTAAACCGGTTTAAACCGTATAAAACCGGATTGAACCAGTTTAAACCGGTTTAAACCGGATAAAAATGGATTGAAGGGGTTTAAACCGGTTTAAAACTGATAAAACTGGATTGATCCGGCTTAAACTGGTTTAAACCAGATAGATCCGGTTTAAACTGGATAAAACCGATTGAATGGTTTAAACCGGTTTAAACTGGATAAAACCGGATAGAACCGGTTTAAACTGGATAAAACCGGATTGAACCAGCTTAAACCGGTTTAAATCGGATAAAACTGGATTGAACCGGTTCAAACCGTTTTAAACCGGATAAAACCGGAATGAACTGGTTTAAACCAGATAAAACCGGATTCAACCGGATTAAACCGGATAAATCCGGATTGAACCGGTTCAAACTGGTTTAAACTGGATAAAACCGGAATGAATTGGTTTAAAACGGATAAAACCGGATTGAACCGGTTTAAACCGGATAAAACCGGATTGAACCGGTTCAAACCGGCTTAAACCGGATAAAACCGGAATGAACCGGTTTAAATCGGATAAAACCGGATTGAACCGGTTCAAACCGATTTAAACTGGATAAAACCGGAATGAACTGATTTAAACTGGTTTAAAACGCATAGAACCGGATAGAACCAGTTTAAACCGGATAAAACTGGATTGAACCGGTGTAAACCGTTTGAAACTGGATAAAAACGGATTGAACCGGTTTAAACCGGTTTAAACTAGATAAAATCGGAATGAACTGCCTTTAACCGGTTTAAACCGGATAAAACCAGATTGAACCGGCTGAAACTGGTATAAAAAGCATAGTACCGGTTTAAACTGGGTAAAACCGGATTGAACCGTTTTAAAGCGGTTTAAACCGAATAAAACCAGATTGAACCGGTTAAAGCCGGATAAAACCGGATTGAAGCAGTTCAAACCGGTCTAAAATGGATAAAACCGGAATGAACCGGTTTAAACTGGATAAAACCGGATTGAACCGTTTCCAACCGGATAAAACCAGATAGAACCAGATAGAAGCGTTTTAAACTGGTTAAAACCGGATTGAACTGGTTTAAACCGGTTTAAAACAGATAAAACCGGATTGAACCGGATTAAACCTGTTTAAACCAGATAAAACCAGATTGAACCGGTTTAAACCGGATAAAACCGGATTGAACTGGCTAAAACTGGTTTAAACCGGATAAAACTGGATTGAACCGGTTTAAACCGGTTTAAATCGGATAAATCCGGAATGAACTGGTTTAAACTGGTTTAAACCGGATAAAACCAGATTGAACCGGCTTAAACTGGTTTAATCCGGATAAAACTGGATTTAACCGGTTTAAACCGGTTTAAATCGGATAAATCCGGAATGAACTGGTTTAAACCGGATTAAACCGGATTGAACCAGCTTAAACAGGTTTAAACTGGATAAAACCAGATTGAACCGGTTCAAACCGGTTTAAACTGGATAAAACCGGAATGAACTGGTTGAAACCGGTTGAAAACGGATAGAACCGGATAGAACCGTTTTAAACCGGATAAAACCGGATTGAACCGGTTCAAGCCGTTTTAAACCGGATAAAACCGGAATGAACTGGTTTAAACCAGTTTAAAACGGATAGAACCGGATATAACTGGTTTAAACCGGATAAAACCGGACTGAACCGGTGTACACCGGTTTAAACCGGATAAAAACGGATTGAACCGGTTTAAACTGGTTTAAACTGGATAAAATCGGAATGAACTGGCTTAAACCGGTTTAAACTGGATAAAATTGGAATGAACCGGATTAAACCGGTTTAAACCGGAGAAAACCGGATTGAACCGGCTTAAACTGGTATAAACAGCATAGAACCGGTTTAAACCAGATAAAACAAGACTGAACCGGTTTAAAACGGATAAAACCAGATTGAAGCGGTTTAAACCGGCTTAAACCTGATAGAACCAGACAGAAACGTTTTAAACTGGATAAAATCGGATTGAACCGGTTTAAACCGGGTAAAACCGGATTGAACCGGATTAAACCGGTTTAAACCAGATAAAACCAGATTGAACCGGTTAAAAGCGGATAAAACCGGATTGAACCGGCTTAAACCGGTTTAAACCGGATAAAACTGGATGGAACCAGTTTAAACCGATTTAAATCGGATAAATCCGGAATGAACTGGTTAATACCTGTTTAAACCGGATAGAACCGGATAGAACCGTTTTAAACCGGATAAAATCGGATTGAACAGGTTTAAACCGGTTTAAATCGGATAAAAATGGATTGAAGCGGTTTAAACTGGTTAAAAACTGATAAAGCCGGATTGATCCGGCTTAAACTGGTTTAAACCGGATAGAACCGGTTTAAACTGGATAAAACCGATTGAACCGGTTTAAATCGGTTTTAACCGGATAAAACCGGATTGAACCGGTTTAAACCGGATGAAACCGGATAGAACCGGTTTAAACCGGTTTAAACCGGATTGAACCGGATAGAACCGGTTTAAACTGGATAAAACCGGATTGAACCGGTTTAAACTGGTTTAAACCGGTTCAAACCGGAGGAAATTGGAATGAACCTGTTTAAACCGGATAAAACCAGATTGAACCGGTTTAAACCGGTTTCAACCGCATAGAACCAGATAGAACCGGTTTAAACTGGATAAAATCGGATTGAACCAGTTTAAACCGGTTTCAAGCAGATAGAACAGGATAGGACCGGTTTAAACTGGATAAAACCGGATTGAACCGGCTTAAACCGGTTTCTACCGGATAAAACCGGATTGAACCGGTGTAAACCGGTTTAAACCGGATAAAAACGGATTGAACCGGTTTAAACCGGTTTAAACTGGGTAAAACCAGAATGAACCGGCTAAAACCGGTTTAAACCGGATTGAACCGTCTTAAACTGCTATAAACAGCATAGAACCGGTTTAAACCGGATAAAACCGGATTGAACTGGATTAAACCGGTTTCAAACGGATAAAACCGGTTTAAACCGGATAAAACCAAATTGAACCCATTTAAACCGGATAAAACCAGATTTAACCGGTTTAAAACGGATAAAACCGGATTGAACCGGATTAAACCGGTTTCAACCGGATAGAACCGAATAGATCCGGTTTAAAACGGATAAAACCATCTTGAACCGGTTTAAACCGGATAAAACAGGATTGAACCAGTTCAAACCGGTTTAAACCGGATAAAACCGGAATGAACCGCTTTAGACCGGATAAAACCGGATTGAACCGGTTTAAACCGGATAAAACCGGATTGAACCGGTTTAAACTGGTTTCAACCAGATAGAACCGGATAGAACCGGTTTAAACTGGATAAAACCGGATTGAACCGGCTTAAACCGGTTTAAACCGGATAAAACCGGATTGAACCAGTTCAAAACGGTTTAAACCGGATAAAAACAGATTGAACCGGTTTAAACCGGATAAAACCGGATTGAACCGGCTTAAACCGGTTTAAACCGGATAAAACCGGATTGAACCGGCTTAAACCGGTTTAAACCGGATAAAACCGGATTGAACCGGTTCAAATCGGTTTAAACTGGATATAACCGGAATGAACTGGTTTAAACTGGTTTAAAACGGATAGAACCGGTTTAAACCGGATAAAACCGGATTGAACCGGGTCAAACTGGTTTAAACTGGATAAAACCGGAATGAACTGGTTTAAACTGGTTTAAACCGGATAAAACCGGAATGAACTGGTTTAAACCGGATAAAACCGGATTGAACCGGTTTAAACCGGATAAAACCGGATTGAACCGGCTTAAACTGGTATAAACAGCATAGTACCGGTTTAAACTGGGTAAAACCGGATTGAACCGTTTTATAGCGGTTTAAACCGGATACAACCAGATTGAACCGGTTAAAGCCGGATAAAACCGGATTGAAGCGGTTCAAACCAGTTTAAACCGGATAAAACCGGAATGAACCGGTTTAAACCGGATAAAACCGGATTGAACCGGTTTAAACCGGATAATACCGGATAGAACCAGATAGAAACGTTTTAAACTGATTAAAACCGGATTGAACTGGTTTAAACCGGTTTAAACCACATAAAACCGGATTGAACCGGATTAAACCAGTTTAAACCGGATAAAACCAGATTGAACCGGTTTAAACCGGATAAAACCGGATGGAACCGGGTTAAACTGGTTTAATCCGGATAAAACTGGATTGACCCGGTTTAAACCGTTTTAAATCGGATAAATCCGGAATGAACTGGTTTAAACCAGTTTATACCGGATAAAACCGGATTGAACCGGCTTAAACTGGTTTAATCCAGATAAAACTGGATTGAACCGGTTTAAACCGGTTTAAATCGGATAAATCCGGAATGAACTGGTTTAAACCAGTTTATACCGGATAAAACCGGATTGAACCGGCTTAATCCATTTTAAACCGGATAAAACCGGACTGAACCGGTTCAAACCATTTTAAACCGGATAAAACCGGAATGAACTGGTTTAAACCGGTTTAAAATGGATAGAACCGGATAGAACCAGTTTAAACCGGATAAAACCGGACTGAACCGGTGTAAACCGGTTTAAACTGGATAAAAACGGATTGAACTGGTTCAAACCGGTTTAAACCAGATAAAACCGGTTTGAACCGGCTTAAACTGGTATAAACAGGATAGAACCGGTTTAAACCAGATAAAAACGGATTGAACCGGTTTAAACCAGTTTAAACCAGATAAAACAAGACTGAACCGGTTTAAAACGGATAAAACCGGATTGAAGTGGTTTAAACCGGCTTAAACCTGGTAGAACCAGTTTAAACCGGATAAAACCGGATTGAACCAGTTTAAACTGGTTTAAACCAGATAGAACCAGATAGAACCGGTTTAAACCAGATAAAACCTGATTGAACCGGTTTGAACCGGTTCAAACCGGATAAAAACGGACTGAACCGGTTTAAACCACATTAAACCGGTTTAAACAGGATAAAAACCGATTGAACCGGTTCTATCCGGTTTAAACCGGATAAAACTGGATTGAACCGGCTCAAACAGGTTTAAACCGGATAGAACCGGTTTAAACCCGTTTAAACCGGATAACGGATAAAACCAGATTGAACCGTTTTAAACCGGTTTAAACCGGATAAAACCAGACTGAAGCGGTTTAAACCGGTTTAAACCGGCCGGATAGAACCGGTTTAAACCGGATTGAACCTGTTTAAACCGGATTAAACCGGATAGAACCGGATAGAACTGGTTTAAACCGGATAAAAACTGAATGAACCGGTTTAAACCGGTTTAAACCGGATAAAACCGGATTGAACCGTCTTAAACTGGTTTATACTGGATAAAACTGGATAGAACCGGATTAAACCAGTTTAAATCGGATAAATCCGGAATGAACTGGTTTAAACCGGTTTAAACCGGATAGAACCGGATAGAACCAGATTAAACCGTATAAAACCGGATTGAACTGGTTTAAACCGGTTTAAACCGGATAAAAACGGATGGAAGAGGTTTAAACCGGTTTAAAACTGATAAAACCGGATTGATCCGGCTTAAACTGGTTTAAACCAGATAGATCCGGTTTAAACTGGATAAAACCGATTGAATCGTTTAAACCGGTTTAAACTGGATAAAACCGGATTGAACCGGCTTAAACCGGTTTAAACTGGATAAAACCAGATTGAACCGGTTCAAACCGGTTTAAACTGGATAAAACCGGAATGAACTGTTTTAAACCGGATAAAACTGGATTGCACCGGTTTAAACCAGATAAAACCGGATTGAACCGGTTGAAACTCGCTTAAACTGGATAAAACCGGAATGAACTGGTTTAAACCGGATTAACCCGGATTGAACCAGTTTCAACCGGATAAAACCGGATTGAACCGGTTCAAACCGGTTTATACCGGATAAAACCGGAATGAACCGGTTTAAAACGGATAAAACCGGATTGAACTGGTTTAAACTGGGTAAAACCGGATTGAACCGGTTTAAACTGGTTTCAACCGGATAGAACCGGATAGAACCGGTTTAAACTGGATAAAACCAGATTGAACCGGCTTAAACCGGTTTAAACCGGATAAAACCAGATTGAACCGGTTTAAACTGGATAAAACCGGATAGAACCGGATAGAACCGGTTTAAACTGGATAAAACCGGATTGAACCGGCTTAAACCGGTTTAAACAAGATAAAACCGGATTGAACCTGTTTAAACCGGATAAAACCGGATTGAACCGGTTCAAACCGGTTTGAACTGGATAAAACCGGAATGAACTGGTTTAAACCGGATAAAACCGGATTGAACCGGTTTAAACCGGATAAAACCGTAGTGAACCGGTTTAAACTGGATAAAACCGGATTGAACCGGTTTAAACCGGATAAAACCGGATTGAACCGGTTCAAACTGGTTTCCACCGGATAGAACCGGATAGAACTGGTTTAAACTGGGTAAAAGCGGATTGAACCGGCTAAAACCGGTTTAAACCGAATAAAACCGGATTGAACCGGCTTAAACCGGTTTAAACCGGATAAAACCGGATTGAACCGGTTCAAACCGGTTTAAATTGGATTACAGAATGAACTGGTTTAAACTGGTTTAAAACGGATAGAATCGGATAGAATCGGTTTAAACCGGCTAAAACCGAATTGAAACGGTGTAAACAGTTTGAGACCGGATAAAAACGGATTGAACTGGTTTAAACCGGTTTAAACTGTATAAAACCGGAATGAACCAGCTTAAACCGGTTTAAACCGGATAAAACCGGACTGAACCGGCTTAAACTGGTATAAACAGCATAGTACCGGTTTAAACTGGATAAAACCGGATTGAACCGTTTTAAAGCGGTTTAAACCAGATAAAACGAGATTGAACCGGTTAAAGACGCATAAAACCGGATTGAACCGGTTCAAACCGGTTTAAACCGGATAGAACCAGAAAGAAACGTTTTAAACTGGATAAAATCGGATTGAACTGGTTTAAACCGGTTTAAACCAGATAAAACCGGATTGAACCGGATTAAAAAGGTTTAAACCGGATAAAACCAGATTGAACTGGTTTAAACCGTATAAAACCAGATTGAACTGGCTTAAACTGGTTTAAACAGGACAAAACAGGATTGAACCGGTTTAAACCGGTTTAAATCGGATAAATCCAGAATGAACTGGTTTAAACCGGTTTAGACTGGATAAAACCGGATTGAACCGGCTTAAACTGGTTTAATCTGGATAAAACTGGATTTAACCGGTTTAAACCGGTTTAAATCGGATAAATCCGGAATGAACTGGTTTAAACCGGTTTAAACCGGATAGAACCGGATAGAACCGGTTTAAACCGGATAAAACTGGATTGAACCGGCTTAAACCGGTTTAAATCGGATAAAACCGGATTGAACCGGTTCAAACCGGTTTAAACCGGATAAAACCGGATTGAACCGGTTCAAACTGGTTTAAACCGGATAAAACTGGAATGAAACGGTTTAAACCGGATAAAACCGGATTCAACCGGTTTAAAAAGGATAAAACCGGATTGAACCGGTTTAAACTGGTTTCAACCGGATAGAACCGGATAGAACCGGTTTTAAACTGGATAAAACCGGATTGAACCGGCTTAAACCGGTTTAAAAAGGATAAAACCGGATTGAGCCAGTTCAAACCGGTTTAAATTGGATAAAACCAGATTGAACCGGTTTAAACCGGATAAAACCGGATTGAACCGGCTTAAACCGGATAAAACCGGATTGAACCAGTTCAAACTTGTTTAATCCGGATAAAACAAGAATGAACTGGTTGAAACCGGTTTAAAACGGATAGTACGGGATAGAACCGGTTTAAACCGGTTTAAACTGGATAAAACCGGATTGAACCGGCTTAAACTGGTATAAACAGCATAGAACCGGTTTAAACCGGATAAAACCGGATTGAAACGGTTTAAACCGGTTTAAACTGGATAAAACCGGATTGAACCGGCTTAAACTGGTATAAACAGCATAGAACCGGTTTAAACCGGATAAAACCGGATTGAACCGGTTCAAACCGGTTTAAACCGGATAAAACAGGATTGAACCGGTTTAAACTGGTTTCAACCGGATAGAACCGGTTAGAACCGGTTTAAACTGGATAAAACCGGATTGAACCGGCTTAAACCGGTTTAAACCGGATAAAACCAGATTCAACCGGTTTAAACCGGATAAAACCGGATAGAACCGGATAGAACCGGTTTAAACCGGATAAAACCGGATTGAACCGGCTTAAACCGGTTTAAACCAGATAAAACCGGATTGAACCGGTTCAAACCGGTTTAAACTGGATAAAACCAGAATGAACTGGTTTAAACTGGTTTAAAATGGATAGAACCGGATAGAACCGGTTTAAACCAGATAAAACCGGATTGAACCGGCTTAAACTGGTATAAACAGCACAGTACCGGTTTAAACCGGGTAAAACCGGATTGAACCGTTTTAAAACGGTTTAAACCGGATAAAAGCGGATTGAACCAGTTCAAACCGGTTTAAACCGGATAAAACCAGATTGAACCGGTTTAAACCGGATAAAACCGGATTGAACCAGCTTAAACCGGTCTAAACCGGATAAAACCGGATTGAACCGGTTCAAACCGGTTTAAACTAGATAAAACCGGGATGAACTGGTTTAAACTGGTTTAAAACGGATAGAACCGGATAGAACCGGTTTAAACTGGATAAAACCGGATTGAACCTGTATAAACCGTTTGAAACCGGATAAAAACGGATTGAACCGGTTTAAACCGGTTTAAACTGGATAAAATCGGAATGAACCGGCTTAAACTGGTATAAACAGCATAGTACCGGTCTAAACTGGGTAAAACCGGATTGAACCGTTTTAAAGTGGTTTCAACTGGATAAAACCAGATTGAACCGGTTAAAGCCGGATAAAACCGGATTGAAGCGGTTCAAACCGGTTTAAACCGGATAAAACCGGATTGAACCGGTTTAAACCGGATAAAACCGGATAGAACCAGATAGAAACGTTTTAAACTGGTTAAAACCGGATTGAACTGGTTTAAACCAGATTAAATCGGATAAATCCGGAATGAACTGGTTTAAACCGGTTTAAACCGGATAAAACCGGATTGAACCAGCTTAAACTGCTTTAATGCAGATAAAACTGGATTTAACCGGTTTAAACCGGTTTAAATCGGGTAAATCCGGAATGAACTGGTTTAAACCGGTTTAAAACGGATAGAACCGGATAGAACCGGTTTAAACCGATTAAAACCGGACTGAACCGTTGTAATCCGGTTTAAACCGGATAAAAACGGATTGAACTGGTTTAAACCGGTTTAAACTGGATAAAATCGGAATGAACCAGCTTAAAACGGTTTAAACCGGATAAAATCAGATTGAACCGGTTTAAACCGGATAAAACCGGATTGAACCGGCTTAAACTGGTTTAAACCGGATAAAACTGGATTGAACCGGATTAAACCGGTTTAAATCGGATAAATCCGGAATGAACTGGTTTAAACCGGTTTAAACCGGATAGAACCGGATAGAACCGGTTTAAACCGTATAAAACCGGATTGAACCAGTTTAAACCGGTTTAAACCGGATAAAAATGGATTGAAGGGGTTTAAACCGGTTTAAAACTGATAAAACTGGATTGATCCGGCTTAAACTGGTTTAAACCTGATAGATCCGGTTTAAACTGGATAAAACCGATTGAATGGTTTAAACCGGTTTAAACTGGATAAAACCGGATAGAACCGGTTTAAACTGGATAAAACCGGATTGAACCAGCTTAAACCGGTTTAAATCGGATAAAACTGGATTGAACCGGTTCAAACCGTTTTAAACCGGATAAAACCGGAATGAACTGGTTTAAACCAGATAAAACCGGATTCAACCGGATTAAACCGGATAAATCCGGATTGAACCGGTTCAAACTGGTTTAAACTGGATAAAACCGGAATGAATTGGTTTAAAACGGATAAAACCGGATTGAACCGGTTTAAACCGGATAAAACCTGATTGAACCGGTTCAAACCGGCTTAAACCGGATAAAACCAGAATGAACCGGCTTAAATCGGATAAAACCGGATTGAACCGGTTCAAACCGATTTAAACTGGATAAAACCGGAATGAACTGATTTAAACTGGTTTAAAATGGATAGAACCGGATAGAACCAGTTTAAACCGGATAAAACTGGATTGAACCGTTGTATACCGTTTGAAACTGGATAAAAACGGATTGAACCGGTTTAAACCGGTTTAAACTAGATAAAATCGGAATGAACTGCCTTTAACCGGTTTAAACTGGATAAAACCAGATTGAACCGGCTGAAACTGGTATAAAAAGCATAGTACCGGTTTAAACTGGGTAAAACCGGATTGAACCGTTTTAAAGCGGTTTAAACCGAATAAAACCAGATTGAACCGGTTAAAGCCGGATAAAACCGGATTGAAGCGGTTCAAACCGGTTTAAACCGGATAAAACCGGAATGAACCGGTTTAAACTGGATAAAACCGGATTGAACCGTTTCCAACCGGATAAAACCAGATAGAACCAGATAGAAGCGTTTTAAACTGGTTAAAACCGGATTGAACTGGTTTAAACCGGTTTAAAACAGATAAAACCGGATTGAACCGGATTAAACCTTTTTAAACCAGATAAAACCAGATTGAACCGGTTTAAACCGGATAAAACCGGATTGAACTGGCTTAAACTGGTTTAAACCGGATAAAACTGGATTGAACCGGTTTAAACCGGTTTAAATCGGATAAATCCGGAATGAACTGGTTTAAACCGTTTTAAACCGGATAAAACCAGATTGAACCGGCTTAAACTGGTTTAATCCGGATAAAACTGGATTTAACCGGTTTAAACCGGTTTAAATCGGATAAATCCGGAATGAACTGGTTTTAACCGGATTAAACCGGATTGAACCAGCTTAAACCGGTTTAAACTGGATAAAACCAGATTGAACCGGTTCAAACCGGTTTAAACTGGATAAAACCGGAATGAACTGGTTGAAACCGGTTGAAAACGGATAGAACCGGATAGAACCGTTTTAAACCGGATAAAACCGGATTGAACCGGTTCAAGCCGTTTTAAAACCGGATAAAACCGGAATGAACTGGTTTAAACCAGTTTTAAAACGGATAGAACCGGATATAACCGGTTTAAACCGGATAAAACCGGACTGAACCGGTGTACACCGGTTTAAACCGGATAAAAACGGATTGAACCGGTTTAAACTGGTTTAAACTGGATAAAATCGGAATGAACTGGCTTAAACCGGTTTAAACTGGATAAAATTGGAATGAACCGGATTAAACCGGTTTAAACCGGAGAAAACCGGATTGAACCGGCTTAAACTGGTATAAACAGCATAGAACCGGTTTAAACCAGATAAAACAAGACTGAACCGGTTTAAAACGGATAAAACCAGATTGAAGCGGTTTAAACCGGATTAAACCTGATAGAACCAGACAGAAACGTTTTAAACTGGATAAAATCGGATTGAACCGGTTTAAACCGGGTAAAACCGGATTGAACCGGATTAAACCGGTTTTAAACCAGATAAAACCAGATTGAACCGGTTAATAAGCGGATAAAACCGGATTGAACCGGCTTAAACTGGTTTTAAACCGGATAAAACTGGATGGAACCAGTTAAAACCGATTTAAATGGGATAAATCCGGAATGAACTGGTTAATACCTGTTTTAAACCGGATAGAACGGGATAGAACCGTTTTTAAACCGGATAAAATCGGATTGAACAGGTTTAAACCGGTTTAAATCGGATAAAAATGGATTGAAGCGGTTTTAAACCGGTTTAAAAACGGATAAAGCCGGATTGATCCGGCTTAAACTGGTTTAAACCGGATAGAACCGGTTTAAACTGGATAAAACCGATTGAACCGGTTTAAAACCGGTTTTCAAGCAGATAGAACCAGATAGAACCGGTTTAAACTGGATAAAAATCGGATTGAACCAGTTTAAACCGGTTTCAAGCAGATAGAACAGGATAGGACCGGTTTAAATTGGATAAAACCGGATTGAACCGGCTTAAACCGGTTTCTACCGGATAAAACCGGATTGAACCGGTAGTAAACCGGTTTTAAACCGGATAAAAACGGATTGAACCGCTTTAAACCGGTTTAAACTGGGTAAACCAGAATGAACCGGCTAAAACCGGTTTAAACCGGATTGAACCGTCTTAACTGCTATAAACAGCATAGAACCGGTTTAAACCGGATAAAACCGGATTGAACTGGATTAAACCGGTTTCAAACGGATAAAACCGGTTTAAACCGGATAAAACCAAATTGAACCCATTTAAACCGGATAAAACCAGATTTAACCGGTTTAAAATGGATAAAACCGGATTGAACCGGATTAAACCGGTTCAACCGGATAGAACCGAATAGATCCGGTTTAAAACAGATAAAATCATCTTGAACCGGTTTAAACCGGATAAAACAGGATTGAACCAGTTCAAACCGGTTTAAACCGGATAAAACCGGAATGAACCGCTTTAGACCGGATTAAAACCGGATTGAACCCGGTTTAACCGGATAAAACCGGATTGAACTGGTTTAAACCGGTTTTAAACCAGATAAAACCGGTTTGAACCGGCTTAAACTGGTATAAAACAGGATAGAACCGGTTTAATCCGGATAAAAACGGATTGACCCGGTTTAAACCGGTTTAAATCGGATAAATCCGGAATGAACTGGTTTTAAACCAGTTTATACCGGATAAAACCGGATTGAACCGGCTTAAACTGGTTTAATCCAGATAAAATTGGATTGAACCGGTTTAAACCGGTTTAAATCGGTATAAATCCGGAATGAACTGGTTTGAACCGGATAAAACCCGGATTGAACCGTCTTAATCCATTTTAAAACCGGATAAAACCAGATTGAACCGGTTCAAACTGGTTTAAACTGGATAAAACCAGAATGAACTGGTTGAAACCGGTTTAAAACGGATAGAACTGGATTAGAACCGGTTTAAAACCGGATAAAACCGGACTGAACCGGTTCAAACCGTTTTAAACCGGATAAAACCGGACTGAACTGGTTTAAACCGGTTTAAAACGGATAGAACCGGATAGAACCAGTTTAAACCGGATAAAACCGGACTGAACCGGTGTAAACCGGTTTAAACTGGATAAAAACGGATTGAACTGGTTTAAACCGGTTTAAACCAGATAAAACCGGTTTGAACCGGCTTAAACTGGTATAAACAGGATAGAACCGGTTTAATCCGGATAAAAACGGATTGAACCGGTTTAAACCAGTTTAAACCAGATAAAACAAGACTGAACCGGTTTAAAACGGATAAAACCGGATTGAAGTGGTTTAAACCCGGCTTAACCTGGTAGAACCAGTTTAAACCGGATAAAACCGGATTGAACCAGTTTAAACTGGTTTAAACCAGATAGAACCAGATAGACACGGTTTTAAACCAGATAAAACCTGATTGAACCGGTTTGAACCGGTTCAAACCGGATAAAAACGGACTGAACCGGTTTAAACCACATTAAACCGGTTTAAACAGGATAAAAACCGATTGAACCGGTTCTATCCGGTTAAACCGGATAAAACTGGATTGAACCGGCTCAAACAGGTTTAAACCGGATAGAACCGGTTTAAACCCGTTTAAACCGGATAACGGATAAAACCAGATTTAGAACCGGTTTAAACCGGTTTAAACCGGATAAAACCAGACTGAAGCGGTTTAAAACCGGTTTTAAACCGGCCGGATAGAACCGGTTTTAAACCGGATTGAACCTGTTTAAACCGGATTAAACCGGATAGAACCGGATAGAACTGGTTTAAACCGGATAAAAACTGAATGAACCGGTTTAAACCGGTTTAAACCGGATAAAACCGGATTGAACCGTCTTAAACTGGTTTATACTGGATAAAAACTGGATAGAACCGGATTAAACCAGTTTAAATCGGATAAATCCGGAATGAACTGGATTTAAACCGGTTTAAACCGGATAGAACCGGATAGAACCAGATTAAACCGTATAAAACCGGATTGAACTGGTTTAAACCGGTTTAAACCGGATAAAAACGGATGGAAGAGGTTTAAACCGGTTTAAAACTGATAAAACCGGATTGATCCGGCTTAAACTGGTTTAAACCAGATAGATCCGGTTTTAAACTGGATAAAACCGATTGAATCGTTTAAACCGGTTTAAACTGGATAAAACCGGATTGAACCGGCTTAAACCAGTATAAACCGGATAAAACCGGATTGAACCGGTTCAAACCGGTTTAAACCAGATAAAACCGGAATGAACTGTTTTAAACCGGATAAAACTGGATTGCACCGGTTTAAACCAGATAAAACCGGATTGAACCGGTTGAAACTCGCTTAAACTGGATAAAACCGGAATGAACTGGTTTAAACCGGATTAACCCGGATTGAACCAGTTTCAACCGGATTAAAACCGGATTGAACCGGTTCAAACCGGTTTAAACCGGATAAAACCGGAAATGAACCGGTTTAAAACGGATAAAACCGGATTGAACTGGTTTAAACTGGGTAAAACCGGATTGAACCGGTTTTAAACTGGTTTTCAACCGGATAGAACCGGATAGAACCGGTTTAAACTGGATAAAACCAGATTGAACCGGCTTAAACCGGTTCAAACCGGATAAAACCAGATTGAACCGGTTTAAACTGGAAAAAACCGGATAGAACCGGATAGAACCGGTTTAAACTGGATAAAACCGGATTGAACCGGCTTAAACCGGTTTAAACAGGATAAAACCGGATTGAACCTGTTTAAACCGATAAAACCGGATTGAACCGGTTCAAACCGGTTTGAACTGGATAAAACCGGAATGAACTGGTTTAAACCGGATAAAACCGGATTGAACCGGTTTAAACCGGATAAAACCGTAATGAACCGGTTTAAACTGGATAAAACCGATTGAACCGGTTTAAACCGGATAAAACCGGATTGAACCGGTTCAAACTGGTTTCCACCGGATAGAACCGGATAGAACTGGTTTAAACTGGGTAAAAGCGGATTGAACCGGCTAAAACCGGATTAAACCGGATAAACCGGATTAAACCGGTTCAAACCAGTTTAAACCGGATAAAACCAGATTGAACCGGTTTAAAACCGAATAAAACCGGATTGAACCGGCTTAAAACCGGTTTAAACCGGATAAAACACCGGATTGAACCGGTTTCAAACCGGTTTAAACTGGATAACCGGAATGAACTGGTTTAAACTGGTTTAAAACGGATAGAATCGGATAGAATCGGTTTAAACCGGCTAAAACCGAATTGAAACGGTGTAAACCGTTTGAGACCGGATAAAAACGGATTGAACTGGTTTAAACCGGTTTAAACTGTATAAAACCGGAATGAACCAGCTTAAACCGGTTTAAACCGGATAAAACCGGATTGAACCGGCTTAAACTGGTATAAACAGCATAGTACCGGGTTTAAACTGGATAAAACCGGATTGAACCGTTTAAAGCGGTTTTAAACCGGATAGAACCAGAAAGAAACGTTTTAAACTGGATAAAATCGGATTGAACTGGTTTAAACCGGTTTAAACCAGATAAAACCGGATTGAACCGGATTAAAAAGGTTTAAACGGATAAAACCAGATTGAACTGGTTTAAACCGTATAAAACCAGATTGAACCGGCTTAAACTGGTTTAAACAGGACAAAACTGGATTGAACCAGTTTAAACCGGTTTAAATCGGATAAATCCAGAATGAACTGGTTTAAACCGGTTTAGACTGGATAAAACCGGATTGAACCGGCTTAAACTGGTTTAATCCGGATAAAACTGGATTTAACCGGTTTAAAACCGGTTTAAATCGGATAAATCCGGAATGAACTGGTTTAAACCGGTTTAAACCGGATAGAACCGGATAGAACCGGTTTAAACCGGATAAAACCGGATTGAACCGGCTATAAACCGGTTTAAATCGGATAAAACCGGATTGAACCGGTTCAAACCGGTTTAAACCGGATAAAACCGGATTGAACCGGTTCAAACTGGTTTTAAACTGGATAAAACTGGAATGAAACGGTTTAAACCGGATAAAAACGGATTCAACCGGTTTAAAAAGGATAAAACCGGATTGAACCGGTTTTAAACTGGTTTCAACCGGATAGAACCGGATAGAACCGGTTTAAACTGGATAAAACCGGATTGAACCGGCTTAAACCGGTTTAAAAAGGATAAAACCGGATTGAGCCAGTTCAAACCGGTTTAAACTGGATAAAACCAGATTGAACCGGTTTAAACGGATAAAAACCGGATTGAACCGGCTTAAACCGGATAAAACCGGATTGAACCAGTTCAACTGGTTTAAACCGGATAAAACAAGAATGAACTGGTTGAAACCGGTTTAAAACGGATAGTACAGGATAGAACCGGTTTAAACGGATTAAAACCGGATTGAACCGGTGTAAACCGGTTGAAAAACGGATAAAAACGGATTGAACCGGTTTAAACGGTTTAAACTGGATAAAACCGGATTTGAACCGGCTTAAACTGGTATAAACAGCATAGAACCGGTTTAAACCGGATAAAAACCGGATTGAACCGGTTTAAAACCGGTTTAAACTGGATAAAACCGGATTGAACCGGCTTAAACTGGTATAAACAGCATAGAACCGGTTTAAACCGGATAAAACCGGATTGACCCTTTTCAAACGGGTTTAAACCGGATAAAACAGGATTAGACCGGTTTAAACTGGTTTCAACCGGATAGAACCGGATAGAAACCGGTTTAAACTGGATAAAACCGGATTGAACCGGCTTAAACCGGTTTAAAACCGGATAAAACCAGATTCAACCGGTTTAAACCGGATAAAACCGGATAGAACCGGATAGAACCGGTTTAAACCGGATTAAAACCGGATTGAACCGGCTTAAACCGGTTTAAACCAGATAAAACCGGATTGAACCGGTTCAAACCGGTTTATAAACTGGATAAAACCAGAATGAACTGGTTTAAACTGGTTTAAAATGGATAGAACTGGATAGAACCGGTTTAAACCAGATAAAACCGGATTAAAACCGGCTTAAACTGGTATAAACAGCACAGTACCGGTTTAAACCGGGTAAAACCGGATTGAACCGTTTTAAAACGGTTTTAAACCGGAATAAAAGCGGATTGAACCAGTTCAAACCGGTTTAAAACCGGATAAAACCAGATTGAACCGGTTTAAACCGGATATAAACCGGATTGAACCAGCTTAAACCGGTCTAAACCGGAATAAAACCGGATTGAACCGGTTCAAACCGGTTTAAACTAGATAAAACCGGGATGAACTGGTTTAAACTGGTTTAAAACGGATAGAACCGGATAGAAACCGGTTTAAACTGGATAAAACCGGATTGAACCTGTATAAACCGTTTGAAACCGGATAAAAACGGATTGAACCGGTTTAAACCGGTTTAAAACTGGATAAAATCGGAATGAAACCGGCTTCAACTGGTATAAACAGCATAGTACCGGTCTAAACTGGGTAAAACCGGATTGAACCGTTTTAAAGTGGTTTCAACCGGATAAAACCAGATTGAACCGGTTAAAGCCGGATAAAACCGGATTGAAGCGGTTCAAACCGGTTTAAAACCGGATAAAACCGGATTGAACCGGTTTAAACCGAATAAAAACCGGATTAGAACCAGATAGAAACGTTTTAAACTGGTTAAAACCGGATGAACTGGTTTAAACCAGATTAAATCGGATAAATCCGGAATGAACTGGTTTAAACCGGTTTAAACCGGATAAAACCGGATTGAACCAGCTTAAACTGCTTTAATCCGGATAAAACTGGATTTAACCGGTTTAAAACCGGTTTAAACGGGTAAATCCGGAATGAACTGGTTTTAAACCGGTTTAAAACGGATAAAACCGGATTGAACCAGCTTAAACTGCTTTAATCCGGATAAAAACTGGATTTAACCGGTTTAAAACCGGTTTAAATCGGGTAAATCCGGAATGAACTGGTTTAAACCGTTTAAAACGGATAGAACCGGATAGAACCGGTTTAAAACGATTAAAACCGGACTGAACCGTTGTAATCCGGTTTAAACCGGATAAAACCGGATTGAACTGGTTTAAAACCAGAATTAAATCGGATAAATCCGGAATGAACTGGTTTTAAACCGGTTTAAAACCGTATAAAACCGGATTGAACCAGTTTAAAACCGGTTTTAAAACCGGATAAAAATGGATTGAAGGGGTTTAAACCGGTTTAAAACTGATAAAACTGGATTGATCCGGCTTAAAACTGGTTTAAACCAGATAGATCCGGTTTAAACTGGATAAAACCGATTGAATGGTTTAAACCGGTTTAAACTGGATAAAACCGGATAGAACCGGTTTAAACTGGATAAAACCGGATTGAACCAGCTTAAACCGGTTTTAATCGGATAAAACTGGATTGAACCGGTTCAAACCGTTTTAAACCGGATAAAACCGGAATGAACTGGTTTAACCAGATAAAACCGGATTCAACCGGATTAAAACCGGATAAATCCGGATTGAACCGGTTCAAACTGGTTAAAACTGGATAAAACCGGAATGAATTGGTTTAAAACGGATAAACCGGATTGAACCGGTTAGTAACCGGATAAAACGGATTGATAACCGGTTCAAACCGCTTAAACCGGATAAAACCGGAATGAACGGTTTAAATCGGATAAAACCGGATTGAACCGGTTCAAACCGATTTAAACTGGATAAAACCGGAATGAACTGATTTAAACTGGTTTAAAAACGCATAGAAACCGGATAGAACCAGTTTAAACCGGATAAAACTGGATTGAAACCGGTGTAAACCGTTTGAAACTGGATAAAAACGGATTGAAACCGGTTTAAAACCGGTTTAAACTAGATAAAATCGGAATGAACTGCCTTTAACCGGTTTAAACCGATAAAACCAGATTGAACCGGCTGAAACTGGTATAAAAAGCATAGTACCGGTTTAAACTGGGTAAAACCGGATTGAACCGTTTTAAAGCGGTTTAAACCGAATAAAACCAGATTGAACCGGTTAAAGCCGGATAAAACCGGATTGAAGCAGTTCAAACCGGTCTAAAATGGATAAAACCGAATGAACCGGTTTAAACTGGATAAAACCGGATTGAACCGTTCCAACCGGATAAAACCAGATAGAACCAGATAGAAGCGTTTTAAACTGGTTAAAACCGGATTGAACTGGTTTAAACCGGTTTAAAACAGATAAAACCGGATTGAACCGGAATAAACCTGTTTAAACCAGATAAAACCAGATTGAACCCGGTTTAAACCGGATAAAACCGGATTGAACTGGCTAAAACTGGTTTGAAAACCGATAAAACTGGATTGAACCGGTTTTAAACCGGTTTAAATCGGATAAATCCGGAATGAACTGGTTTAAACTGGTTTAAACCGGATAAAACCAGATTGAACCCGGCTTAAAACTGGTTTAATCCGGATAAAACTGGATTTAACCGGTTTAAACCGGTTTTAAATCGGATAAATCCGGAATGAACTGGTTTAAAACCGGATTAAACCGGATTGAACCAGCTTAAACAGGTTTAAACTGGATAAAACCAGATTGAACCGTTCAAACCGGTTTAAACTGGATAAAACCGGAATGAACTGGTTGAAACCGGTTGAAAACGGATAGAACCGGATAGAACCGTTTTAAACCGGATTAAAACCGGATTGAACCGGTTCAAGCCGTTTTAAACCGGATAAAACCGGAATGAACTGGTTTAAACCAGTTTAAAAACGGATAGAACCGGATATAAACTGGTTTAAACCGGATAAAACCGACTGAACCGGTGTACACCGGTTTAAACCGGATAAAAACGGATTGAACCGGTTTAAACTGGTTTAAACTGGATAAAATCGGAATGAACTGGCTTAAACCGGTTTAAACTGGATAAAATTGGAATGAACCGGATTAAACCGGTTTAAACCGGAGAAAACCGGATTGAACCGGCTTAAACTGGTATAAACAGCATAGAACCGGTTTAAACCAGATAAAACAAGACTGAACCGGTTTAAAACGGATAAAACCAGATTGAAGCGGTTTAAACCGGCTTAAACCTGATAGAACCAGACAGAAACGTTTTAAACTGGATAAAATCGGATTGAACCGGTTTAAACCGGGTAAAACCGGATTGAACCGGATTAAACCGGTTTAAACCAGATAAAACCAGATTGAACCGGTTAAAAGCGGATAAA